>NC_143160.1:15954972-16316484 GCF_041381405.1 Jatropha curcas
ATGGAACCCATCTTTTACAGTGGGTTTGTGTACCTATCATACTTTCCATCTTTCGGAGTAAATGTGTGGTAGGTTGTTTAATTTAATAAATTTTGATGAATCCAACTGAAATTCTTTTTAAAAAGATTTTGTGAAGAAGTAATCCAATAATGCTTTCAAATACTTATGCATGACAAGAACATGAGATGATGAGGTAGTGTTATCCTGTCCCGTGTGATTCATGAATAAAGGTTTTGTCAAGTGTCATTATATTGTACACTCTGAAACTATGGTAGAGGAGTACAGGGCATTTTGTCATATAATACAATATGAGGTAGATGAAATATTATGAGAGGGTGATATAGAGAAACTGGCTAAGCTCATCTTGTGTGAAACGTAGGCCCAAATTATTGTAAGGACAAGTGTTGGACATCTATTATTAATAAATTATAATATTTTCCTCCTAGGTAAAGCAACTCATTATAATACACATATTGGTGAATAAGTAAATTTGATTGGAACCCAATTTATTAATTTCATCATATGCAAGCCCAATTCATTGTAACCCAATCATTCATTTCATCATATTTTCCTCCTAACTCAATTTGCTTTATTAGTTAGAGAGACAAAACGAACAAGTTATAAATGTTATTGACTTTTTAACGTATTTAGTAAAGACATGGAATATGTTGAACACATTAAACATTCATTAAAAATTTTTAACATGAAAATATGTTATAATACTATTCAACTCATCATATTAAAATTATCATAATTGAAAATTCAATAAGTTAATGTTAACTTATGGTTGTTGTACCAATTTGATAAAAAATTCAGTAAGTTAATCCTAATTTAATGTTAACTGTGGGTTGTTGTACCGATTTGACTAAAAAATTATACAATTTCTATTTTACCCTTATTTACTAGTTTTGTACTCTCACGAGCAAAAAACTAAACATTAGCTCACTTTGCTCACTAATTGCATCTTCTCCAAGTTCAGAGGGGAAGGATTTCCTCTTTCATGCTCACCACACCTGGATTGTACCTCCTCTTAAAGGTAATTTGACTTTGCTCACTAACTGCATCTTCTCTAAGTTTTTTAGTTATGTTTCTTGTACTATATTAAATACTTGCAAGAGAATTTTTAGGGCAAAGATGACTAAGTAGGCTCAAATTGAGACTTTTTCAATTGGACTATATAATTACTGATGTTTCATGTCTCCCTACTGCATTACCTGTGACATCCTACTCCGAGTCGAGTCTTAGCATAGAGTTGAGTAGTCGAGTTGAGTCGAGTTGAACCAAACCCGGTTGGGGTAGAATGGGTTATTAAGTGGACTTATTTGAGTGAGAGAAAAAGATCAAGCACATGGGTGAGGAGTGATTTGCATTAAAAGATTGAACTTGGGTCTTTAGTAGTAACCTGTTAACAATTGAGGTACCATTTAGGAAGTTTTACATAAAATCCTTTGATTTTTGATAGCCCACCCGTGCATACCCATTTCACTTTCCCCATTTTCATGTTTATCTTCATCTTCTTCCTTTCCTCTTCCACCTTACTTTCAATTTTCATGGTAGTTAAGCCTTAACCTCAACTTCTCTTTTATCCAAGTAAGTAAACCTTTTTGAAGTTCATAATTGAATCATTTGGTGTTATTATTTTAGAATTCATAAGAATTCTTATTTATAGGTGAAGGGAGTTCTAAGAGTGTAGAGAAAAGAAGCTAAAGAGGAGCTTAAGCTTTTGGAGTAAAGGTTTGATATCTCTTGTTATTTTTCATTTTCTTTGCATGAGAATTGTGTGGTGTGTTGCTATTGAGACAATATTGCTTCATGTTGAGTGGGAGGACTGGTAATGGTGAGAAAACAGGGGAAAACAGGGGAGGTATTGAATAAATGAAGTAAATATTGAGGTTATGTTGAAACAGGTTTTGCTGGAAATCTTACCAGTAACTTCATCTTGATTTTAACCCCATTTATTGATGGAATTAGGAAGTGTCATAGAAGCGTTATTTGTTCCTCTATGTGTTAGCTTTACATGGGTTTTTGAATCATTCAAATTGGAGTTGTATATTGAGAGATATGACCAAAAGAGTACAAACAGTGCAGGCTGGAAGCGCGCGCGCGAATTGCATTTCGAGTTCGCGTTGCCTTCTCGCGCTCGCGAATTTGAACTACGCGCTCGCGACTTTCACCTGAAACTCTCTGACTCTCATTTAGCACATCTCGCGCTCGCGACTTTGAAGTACGCGCTCGCGACTTGTGCTCGCAAACTCTCTGACTCTCATTTGGCACATCTCACGCTCGCGACTGTGAAGTGCGCGCTCGCGTACTTGGCCCTTGGCCTGTAAACGCTCGCGACCTTCATTGCGCGCTCGCGAATTTAGCCTGAGAACTCACTGTCTCTCAATTGGCACTCCTCGCGCTTGCGACTTTCAAGTACGCGCTCGCGACTTGTGCCCGATAACTCACTGTCTCTCATTTTGCATTCTACGCGCTCGCGACTTTGAAGTACGCGCTCGCGACTTGTGTTTTCATGCACTTTTGGACTTCTTTTTCAATGCAATTGTATTCCTTTGCTTCACTTATATGCCTCCAATCATTTTAACATCAAATACAACATTAGAACATGTATCAAAACAACATTCAAGCATGCAAATGATGTGAAACCAAATAAACATTATGAATTATGAAGTTATGAACTATGACTATGATGTTGTGTGATATTATTGACATACCGACATTATGCTCCATTGAGGTTAGGTAGAAACCATGTAGATAAGGCTATGTCGCGACATAGGATAGCAGATCTGCGCCCCATACAGTTTGGTACTCCGGCTACAGGCCGTTGAGTGGATATGATTATATATCGGCCATAGCAGCCAAGCATACAGTATTCATCCAGTTTCATACAGTTTTTCTTATCACTTCGGTTTCACTATAACCTTATGGAGCCATACAGATATCTTGACATAACATTTCATGAATTATACAGTATTGTAAACAGTACAAAAGATAATCCAGGTATCATGAAAGTATCATGATGTGTATGCTTATATGTGCCATATGTGTTTACATGGTTCTTTCTATACATGTATGTGCTTAATTGTTTCTTTACATGTTGAGATATCCACTGAGCATTATTTGCTCAGTGAGTTACCTGTTTAACTCGCAGGTTTTGAGATTGGACCGTAGAGAGTCCGCATACAACTGCAGCAGTTCATCTGTAGAAGACTTAGTCTTCAGGGTAGCTCCTCATTTTAATATGTATCTATGTCGACCCTTTTTATGGCATGTACAGGGCACACAGTTGGGCCCATTCCATTTTGTAAACTAGTATCATTTGTAAAAATAAATTACATTATTTTTGTATACTACATCAGCATGCTATTATATTCAATATACATTATGATTTCAGCATGCCAGGCCATACAGTCAACCAGTTTGTAGCGCCTCGGTTCGGTTCATTCGGGTTTACGGGTGGACCGGAAAGGGGTGTTACAAATTTTGGTATCAGAGCCCTAGGTTTAGTTTCCCCGGGCTTGCATGCATAAGTCAGTATAGTGTACATGCCATGTCTACCCTGATGAACTAAGCAGTTGTTGTCCTTTTAGGAGGATGTCACAAGAAGGTGAGAGCGAGTCACACGCCTCCAGAGCAATGGAGGGTGAGGCTCCAAGAGCACCAGGTCAAGAGGTGTTGTTAAAGCAACTAGTAGATACTTTTCGACAGATTGCAGGGGTGATGCCTCAAGCACCAATAGTAGTAGAAAGAGAAAGAAAGCCCCCACTAGAGAAGCTTCGGAAATATGGGGCGAAAGAATTCAGTGCTAACAAGGATGATAGTCCAGAAAGAGCTGAGTATTGGTTAGATGGGACATCGAGAGTTCTGGAACAATTACAATGTACACCAGAGGACAAGTTGGTTTGTGCCACATCATTGCTCATAGATGAAGCATATACATGGTGGACTACTGTTCAGCAGCGGGTATCAGCAGAGCAGCGTACATGGCAATTCTTCTTGGATGAATTCAAGAAGAAGTTAATCACAGAGGCTTACCTAGATGCAAGAAGGAAAGAATTTTTATACCTGAGGCAGAACAGAATGTCAGTTGCCGAATATGAGCGAGAGTTTACCAGACTCAGCAGGTATGGTAAGGGGATAGTGGCTACAGAAGCCGAGAGGTGTAAAAAGTTTCAGGAAGGCTTGAATGATGAGATTCAGATGGGAGTGGTAGCTTCCAGATTTAGAGAGTTCTCAGCTTTGGTAGAGGCAGCTCAGGAGATAGAGCGCATTCAGGCCAGTCAGCGTACCAGACGCCAGCGGTCTCAGCAGAGGAGAGACCAGACTCAGAGTGCACCCAGTACCTATCAGTCAGAAAGTAAGAGATTCAGAGGTGCTAGTAGTTCAGCTAGTGCTAGACCTTCCTTTAGCCAAGGCACAGCTAGGGGTGCTAACATGCCAGCGGTATCAGTTGTGGCTAGTTCTGCCGGAGGTAGTCGAGGTTCAGGCAGAGGAACTGGTAGAGGCACCAGTAGAGGTGCAGAGTCAGCCGGTTATACTTTTCCACCTTGTGAGCATTGTGGCAGACGGCATGGTGGAGATTGTTGGTTGATGACTGGTAAATGTTGGATATGTGGAGCATCAGACCATCAGAAGAAGGATTGTCCGAAGAGGGCAAAAGTTCCTACACAGTTCATAGCAGGCAGAGATAGAGGTGAGAGCTCCGGAGGGCAGAGACAACAGTCAGAGACTGTGGACAGACCTGATACAAGAGGTCCAGCTAGGGTTTATGCTATGCGAGCCAGAGAAGATGAGGAAGCTCCAGATGTAATAGTTGGTGAGTTTTCCTTATGTGATCATACAGTTTATGCTTTAATTGATCCTGGTTCATCTCATTCATACATTAGTGTACCTAAACCTTGGGTTAAAGGGTTAGAAGTTGCATATGTGAGTCAGGGTATGGTAGTTACTAATCCATTAGGAGATGTAGTACAAACTCATACAGTGGTTGAAGGATGTCCAATTGTTATACATGGAAAAGAGTTTCCAGGAGATCTTATGGAGTTACCATTCAGAGAATTTGATGTTATTTTGGGTATGGATTGGCTATCCAGACATCAGGCTATAGTTGATTGTGCTAAGAAAAGGGTGACACTATATACAACAGCAGGGGAAGAGATTACAGTCGTCGGGAAGCGGCGAGAGTTTCTAGGTAATGTGATATCAGCCATGGCAGCAAAGAGATTAATTCAGAAGGGTTGTGAAGCATACTTGGTATGTGCATTACAAGCAGAGAAAGAACAGTCAGAAGTGCAAGATATACCAACAGTGTGTGATTATCCAGATGTATTTCCAGAAGAGTTACCAGGGTTACCACCAAGGAGGGAAGTGGAGTTTACCATAGATGTCTATCCTGGAGCAACACCAGTATCAATTGCACCTTACAGAATGGCACCAGCAGAGCTAAAAGAGTTAAAGATTCAGCTACAGGAGTTATTGGATAAAGGCTTTATCAGACCCAGTGTATCACCTTGGGGAGCACCGGTATTATTTGTAAAGAAGAAAGATGGATCATTTCGATTGTGCATTGACTACAGACAGCTGAACAAACTGACAATCAAGAATAAGTATCCATTACCTCGAATCGATGATTTGTTTGATCAGTTAAAAGGTGCAGGTATGTTTTCTAAGATCGACCTTAGGTCGGGATACCATCAGTTGCGGATAAAGGAAGAAGATATCGCTAAGACTGCATTCAGGACTCGATATGGTCACTATAAATTTTTAGTCATGCCATTCGGTCTCACAAATGCACCAGCGGTTTTCATGGATCTCATGAACCGCGTGTTTCATTCATATCTGGATCAGTTTGTGGTGGTATTTATAGATGACATTTTGGTCTACTCCAAAGATAAGGTCGAACATGATAAATATTTGCGGATTGTACTTCAGACACTGAGGGATAAACAGCTGTATGCCAAGCTCAGTAAGTGTGAGTTTTGGCTGGACGAAGTTTCTTTCTTAGGACATATGGTGTCATCGGAGGGTATCAGAGTGGACCCTAAGAAGATTGAAGCTATTGTTGATTGGAGACCACCCAGAAATGTCACAGAAGTTCGAAGTTTTCTGGGTTTAGCCGGCTATTATAGAAGGTTTGTAAAGGGATTCTCCATCATTGCATCACCTTTAACAAGATTGTTGAAGAAAGAGGTTGTATTCCATTGGGATGATAGATGTCAGCAGAGTTTTGACACTTTGAAGAAAAAGTTGACTGAAGCACCAGTGTTGACTCAACCAGTGTCAGGTAAAGACTTTGAGATTTACAGTGATGCCTCTCATATTGGGTTAGGATGTGTACTCATGCAAGACAGGAAAGTCGTAGCTTATGTCTCCAAACAGTTGAAGCCACATGAATTGAATTATCCAACCCATGATTTAGAACTGGCAGCCATTGTTCTAGCATTCAAAGTATGGCGGCATTATCTGTATGGTGAAAAGTGTTACATTTACACAGATCATCAGAGTTTAAAGTATTTACCAACACAGAAGGACTTGAATTCAAGACAACGGAAGTGGATGCAGATTCTGGCTAATTATGATTATGTCATTAATTACCATCCGGGCAAAGCTAATGTGGTAGCTGATGCCCTTAGCCGCAAATCATTATTTGCTTTGAAAGCAATGAGAATTAGCATGGAGTTGCAACAGCAGGGAGTTATTCTAGCACAGATGCAAGTACAGCCATCTTGGGTTCAAGAAGTTGCAGAGGTACAGAAGAAAGATGCACAAACAGCACTATGGGTAAAACAAGTACAAGACGATCATGGTGGGAAATTCAGATTGGATAACAGTGGAGTCTTATTCTATGAAGACAGAGTTGTTGTACCACAGATAGGGGAGCTTAGACAGAAGATTCTGCATGAAGCTCATAACAGTCCATAGACAATGCATCCATGTAGTACCAAGATGTATCAAGATTTGAAGAAAGGCTATTGGTGGCCGGGCATGAAGAAAGATATCGGAAATGTTGTAACAAGATGTTTAACATGTCAACAAGTAAAAGCAGAACATCAATTACCATCTGGGTTACTTCATCCAATAACAGTGCCAACATGGAAGTGGGATCAGATCACGATGGATTTTGTTACTGGATTACCTCAGACGCAGCGGAAGCATGATGCAGTATGGGTGATCGTGGACAGATTAACTAAGTCCGCACACTTTCTACCAGTCAGGATGGACTATTCTCTGGACAAGTTAGCAGACATTTATGTTAGCGAAATAGTTCGACTACATGGAGTTCCATCATCCATTATATCTGATCGTGATCCAAGGTTTACATCAAAGTTTTGGGGTAAACTGCAGGAAGCATTAGGGACGAGATTGCATTTCAGCACTGCATTTCATCCTCAAACAGATGGCCAATCAGAGAGAGTCATTCAAATTCTAGAAGACATGATGAGATCATGTGTTATAGAATTTGAAGGCAGTTGGGACAGATATGTACCTCTCATGGAGTTTGCCTACAACAACAGTTACCAATCAAGCATTAAGATGGCACCATATGAAGCATTGTATGGTAGACCATGTAGGACACCTGTGTGTTGGACAGAACTGAGTGAGAAGAAGATTTTGGGTCCAGATTTGGTTAGAGAAACAGAAGAGAAAGTGGAAATCATCAGAAAATGGCTGAAAGAAGCAAGTGATCGACAGAAGTCTTATGCTGATTTAAAGAGAAAGGATATTGAGTACTCGGTCGGTGATAAAGTATTTCTGAAAGTTTCGCCATGGAAAAAGATCCTAAGGTTTGGACGAAAGGGTAAGCTTAGCCCTAGGTTCATTGGTCCATACGAGATTGTTGAACGCGTAGGACCATTAGCCTATCGCCTAGCGTTACCTTCAACCTTAGATCGAATTCATAATGTCTTTCACGTATCCATGTTAAGGAGATACAGATCAGACCCATCCCATGTGTTATCAGCAGAAGAGATTGAAATTCAGCCAGATCTCACCTATGAAGAAGAACCAGTTCAGATCTTAGCCAGAGAAACTAAGGAATTGCGGAACAAGAAGATAGCATTGGTAAAAGTTCTTTGGAGGAATCATAAGACAGAAGAAGCAACTTGGGAAGCTGAAGACACCATGCGACAACAGTATCCGCAGTTGTTTACAACAGGTAACTTCGGGACGAAGTTTTTTTTTTAGGAGGGGAGAATTGTGACATCCTACTTCGAGTCGAGTCTTAGCATAGAGTTGAGTAGTCGAGTTGAACCAAACCCGGTTGGGGTAGAATGGGTTATTAAGTGGACTTATTTGAGTGAGAGAAAAAGATCAAGCACATGGGTGAGGAGTGATTTGCATTAAAAGATTGAACTTGGGTCTTTAGTAGTAACCTGTTAACAATTGAGGTACCATTTAGGAAGTTTTACATAAAATCCTTTGATTTTTGATAGCCCACCCGTGCATACCCATTTCACTTTCCCCATTTTCATGTTTATCTTCATCTTCTTCCTTTCCTCTTCCACCTTACTTTCAATTTTCATGGTAGTTAAGCCTTAACCTCAACTTCTCTTTTATCCAAGTAAGTAAACCTTTTTGAAGTTCATAATTGAATCATTTGGTGTTATTATTTTAGAATTCATAAGAATTCTTATTTATAGGTGAAGGGAGTTCTAAGAGTGTAGAGAAAAGAAGCTAAAGAGGAGCTTAAGCTTTTGGAGTAAAGGTTTGATATCTCTTGTTATTTTTCATTTTCTTTGCATGAGAATTGTGTGGTGTGTTGCTATTGAGACAATATTGCTTCATGTTGAGTGGGAGGACTGGTAATGGTGAGAAAACAGGGGAAAACAGGGGAGGTATTGAATAAATGAAGTAAATATTGAGGTTATGTTGAAACAGGTTTTGCTGGAAATCTTACCAGTAACTTCATCTTGATTTTAACCCCATTTATTGATGGAATTAGGAAGTGTCATAGAAGCGTTATTTGTTCCTCTATGTGTTAGCTTTACATGGGTTTTTGAATCATTCAAATTGGAGTTGTATATTGAGAGATATGACCAAAAGAGTACAAACAGTGCAGGCTGGAAGCGCGCGCGCGAATTGCATTTCGAGTTCGCGTTGCCTTCTCGCGCTCGCGAATTTGAACTACGCGCTCGCGACTTTCACCTGAAACTCTCTGACTCTCATTTAGCACATCTCGCGCTCGCGACTTTGAAGTACGCGCTCGCGACTTGTGCTCGCAAACTCTCTGACTCTCATTTGGCACATCTCACGCTCGCGACTGTGAAGTGCGCGCTCGCGTACTTGGCCCTTGGCCTGTAAACGCTCGCGACCTTCATTGCGCGCTCGCGAATTTAGCCTGAGAACTCACTGTCTCTCAATTGGCACTCCTCGCGCTTGCGACTTTCAAGTACGCGCTCGCGACTTGTGCCCGATAACTCACTGTCTCTCATTTTGCATTCTACGCGCTCGCGACTTTGAAGTACGCGCTCGCGACTTGTGTTTTCATGCACTTTTGGACTTCTTTTTCAATGCAATTGTATTCCTTTGCTTCACTTATATGCCTCCAATCATTTTAACATCAAATACAACATTAGAACATGTATCAAAACAACATTCAAGCATGCAAATGATGTGAAACCAAATAAACATTATGAATTATGAAGTTATGAACTATGACTATGATGTTGTGTGATATTATTGACATACCGACATTATGCTCCATTGAGGTTAGGTAGAAACCATGTAGATAAGGCTATGTCGCGACATAGGATAGCAGATCTGCGCCCCATACAGTTTGGTACTCCGGCTACAGGCCGTTGAGTGGATATGATTATATATCGGCCATAGCAGCCAAGCATACAGTATTCATCCAGTTTCATACAGTTTTTCTTATCACTTCGGTTTCACTATAACCTTATGGAGCCATACAGGTATCTTGACATAACATTTCATGAATTATACAGTATTGTAAACAGTACAAAAGATAATCCAGGTATCATGAAAGTATCATGATGTGTGTGCTTATATGTGCCATATGTGTTTACATGGTTCTTTCTATACATGTATGTGCTTAATTGTTTCTTTACATGTTGAGATATCCACTGAGCATTATTTGCTCAGCGAGTTACCTGTTTAACTCGCAGGTTTTGAGATTGGACCGTAGAGAGTCCGCGTACAACTGCAGCAGTTCATCTGTAGAAGACTTAGTCTTCAGGGTAGCTCCTCATTTTAATATGTATCTATGTCGACCCTTTTTATGGCATGTACAAGGCACACAGTTGGGCCCATTCATTTTGTAAACTAGTATCATTTGTAAAAATAAATTACATTATTTTTGTATACTACATCAGCATGCTATTATATTCAATATACATTATGATTTCAGCATGTCAGGCCATACAGTCAACCAGTTTGTAGCGCCTCGGTTCGGTTCATTCGGGTTTACGGGTGGACCGGAAAGGGGTGTTACATTACCCCTAAATTGTTCATAATAATTCATTCCATCCTAAGATGAGAGTAAATGTGAAGTAATTTTTTTATCACATAAGTAATGCTTCTGCATCTATATGTGGATAGGTTTCGTTAAAATGGGAATACATATATCGTTCTCTTTTATCTTTATTAATCTATAGCAATACATTTGTTTTCTTTTTAAATAAATTAGGTAGGTACCATTAAATCAGACAAATGTTTGAGGTTTGTAAGATTCGAGATCTATAGAAGTTGAATAATGTAGGTATAACAAAAGTAATGTTAAGGAAGTGAATCCATGATTATAATATTTGCCATATGAGAGTACTGCTAAATCAATTTGAGATCTAAAATAAATAATATAACATCTATTTAATAATGACAACTTAACACGTTAGGTGTTGAACTGATTTGGAAATATTCATTTAGACCAACATCATTAAGATACCATTATAATTCTTAAACTTTTTGAAAACAACTCCGACTGTGCACATTAGCTAGCTAAACAAACATTAATCTTACACTAAAATAGCTTAAATTAACCGCAGTCATCAGACATTGATGTACATAAATCAACTTACATATGTCTATATAAGTGAACATATATATATATATATATATATATATATATATATATATATATATATATAAACACACCATGTATCGTAGAAGAACGTTTAGATCTAAAAAACTATTCAATATCTTCTTTATGGAAGCAACTATGTCTGCACACATTTGGTCATGAATGCTATTGACTAATGTTAATTGAATTAGAGGTGGCAATATCATCGCCCATACTGTATAGCCTTATTCCCAATGTATGAAATATTAATGAATATATTAATAAACAGTCATATGTTTCTTAAACTTATAAACTGAATTCATAACAAGGAAAGATATAACGAGAAACAATATGCATAGTTTTTAATGTTATTAAATTTTTCATGAGTTTTCTTTCATGAAGGCTTTCATTTATTTTACAATAAATAAATTATCGTATTAAAGATGTGGAAGCAACGATCAGTACTAAGAGGACACAAAGGACTGCAACTTTGGAAGCAATAGACAGCGCGAGGAGGACACCGAGAAAGCAAAATTTAGGCAAGAATAAGAGGTTAGTTGTTTCTCAATCTATTCTCATTTGTTGCTCGGAAAATACTTTTCACTTTAGACTGTGTCGATAGATGCAAAATTTGATTATTGTTTAAGTGATGACAGGATTGAATCAAATGAAGACAGAGAACGTCATTTTTCAAAAATTGTGCAATGACTTCCCAATCAAAAAAGGATGCAAGAACTAGACCTTTCGCATACCTCCTTCGAATACATTAATAGATTGACACACTTATTATGATTAATTCCTTATATGAAAAATTTGTTATGGACATAATAAATTTCAAATATAATGCAAAATGTATGTGATATTGTGTTTCACTTGTTCCCTTCTAGGCTGACTATTACTGAAGTGATCCAGTTCACGACTAAGCTATTGAAGTGGATCTAGAGAATAGCAGTCTAATGTCGATTATCACCCATGGAGAAATGGGCTTCACATACATTTTGTATGTGGTCTGACTTTTATTTACTAAAGGAACTAGTATAGTGCATAAGTATAAATTACCAACATATTCCAAACCACTTTTCGATGTACAAACACTACTCATAAATCGATCATTTGTTTGGCAAAAACCATTGTAAAGAAATTTGGAATTAATAGTATTATAGGACTTCTACACTTATAGTTTGTTCTACACTTACAAGGATGTAAATATTATTCACTTTCAGATTACCAATTGAAGGAGCAAGGGATGACCATACTAGTGAAGTGGTTGAAGTTGAGTAGAAGACCATTTTGGTGATGTTGTTGGAGTTGACTCAAAAGACGTAAGCAATGAAATGAAAATTTTTATCCATCTATTCCACATACAATACAAATCCCAATATTCCCATTTGAGTATTAATTCCTAATAGCTAACTGAGTCTTCCCAAACAAATTAAGCTCCCCTTGCACATTTATTTACAATTTGGCCAAATGGAATTTATAACTAGTTTAAATTCGCAAGGTGTCGAGGTAACAACCAATGGTAGGTGCATGACCCACTACCTTGGACCGGACTGGCACCAAGACTTGGGAAGGTTTAAAGCCACCAAGGCCTGTAGTAAGCCAAAAAATATACCAAACAAACTTCTTGTTCAAAAGAAATGGCCTCAAGCACAATATCATCAACATTCACATATCATAAGTCTTGGGCTCACTTGGCCCATATCATCATACTTTGTACCAAATCAATTTCCAAATTTCTCTAGGCTCATATATATCAATATATTATATAATAGAAACCTCAATAAGTAATACGTCAATGATTTTTAAATTTATTATATACATAACTATAGTAATTGCGGAACAATCTAAGAATTTAAATTTTTTCTTCAATACACTAAACAAAATTACTCAAGATTTCATTTTCAACGTTTCCTCTAGACGTCGGGTGGCAAAGAATCACGAGATACTGGAAGACTTGTAACTTGAAAAAATATTAAGGCAAGAATGAGTGCCTAAACTCAGTGAGTAGGTTAGTTAACCCTCTCACCCCACACAATCACACAAATGCGTAAATAAATCAATCTGGTCATCCGACTAGTTATATGATCATGCAATCCATCACACAAATGAAATAACAACAGCAATCACAAAAAAATCAACATATTCACATAATCACATCATGTGGAAAATGCTCAGTGGCATCACTAAAACCTTGACGAGCCGTCCTCCCACATGGCCCACCCTCTTAAATATGTGCACTAGGGAGCCGATCCCCCATACATGGCCGACCGATCTAAACCTCACTTGACCAGCCCTCTCATTTTTTTTTACACCCTCTTTTCTTTTCCATACCAATAGGAGGCCACCCTATGGTTTTCCATATCATATATCATCAGATGCACATAGGGGCACCGATCTCCCGATACATAGCCGACGGTATCTACGATCGCCCTCACAAACCCATGGTGACCCACTTCATTCCAATTCTACACAAGCAAAGCATACATAAAGCACATCACAACTAATCAAACCATTTCTAATAGCAACACATAATGCAACACAAAATAACGATTTAATAAGTAATGCATGTCTAGCATTTAGCCGTATATGCATGAATGCAAATGCAGGTGGATAATACGAATTATCCAATACTACTCATAGCATTATATGATGCAGGAGCAATCCTAGTCCTAATTGGATTCCTAGCACAACTAGGATTTTTTTATTTACTGTTTTATTTCAGATTTGCATTAGTTTTCCGTTTCCTTATTTGATTAGGATTTACTATTTTATCATTGAATAGGAATATAGTTTTAATTCTTTCTTTAATTAGGATTCCTAATCTAGTTAGGATTTATCACTATAAATAGACAGCACTAGTAGCATTGTAAATCATCTTATTTTCCTCATAATTTTAATTCAAAGGTTATAAACCTAATTATTTACTGTTCCACCTACAATCAACCCTATTCTAGCTTACTTGTTAAAAACTGATAGCCCTACATCTTCCCCCTGCGTTAACTGGTATCAGAGCACAAAAACAGATCCTAGGATTCTTTTTTTTGTTTGAATTAAACCCTGTTGGAAGAGGCAGAGGCAGAGGCAGAGGCAATCAGCCCCAACAAGATGAAATAGCTGAGATGTGGCGAATGATTGAGGATTTGACCCGGGCTGTACAAGCCTTGCAGCGTCAGGAACCCATGGAAGCCTGAATGGAGATTTCGGAAGGCAACCACCAAAACCTTGATTTTCAAGAAGCTCTTGAGAGTGAAGAGGAAGTCGAGGATGTAAACCCCTTTCATGAAGCTGGACCTGCAAACCCAGCAGCACGAGGCAGATTGGAAGAGCGTTTACTTCATGCTCTTGATTTAAATAGTGGAGGAGTTAAAATTGAAGTCACTGATTTTTATGGAAAATCGCATGCCGAAGACTATTTAGATTGGGAAACTAGTTTAGAAAATTATTTTGAATGGAAACAAATGGTTGAAACCCGAAAAGTGCTTTTTGTAAAGCTTAAATTAAAGAGTACTGCACTTCAATGGTGGAAGAGAGTTGAGGAGCAGCGTGCACGACAAGGAAAGATTAAAATCAGCACGTGGGAGCACATGAAAACTAAGCTAAGGAAGCAATTTTTAGCAGCTGATTACGCAATGGAACTATATGAAAGGTTCCACTGCTTGAAACAAAATAGCATGTCTGTTGAAGAGTACACTGCAGAATTTAATAATTTGTCCATTCGAGTTGGAATATCTGAAAGTAATGAACAAATTACCTCTCGCTACCTTGTTGGTTTGAATCAGTCCCTTAGAGATGAAATGGGCATAATCCGATTACACAATCTTGAAGATGCTCGCCAATATGCCTTAGCAGCTGAAAAGCGAGTTTCTCGTTACGGTGCTAGAAGGCCCATAAACAGATTGCAAAACAATTTCGGACCTGCAAGAGGGATTCAAACAACTCAACGAAGCGGGAAAGAGGCTGCCGCTACTAATAAATACAATGAAGAGACAGCCCGTGTTGACAGGAACGGTAGAGGGAAAGGTATAGTACCTTATGGTGGACAAAACAATTCTGGTTCGTCCACAAGGAGAGGCAACAATTCTCAATTTTGTTGTTTTACTTGTGGAGAAAAGGGACATACTTCATTCATCTGTCCACAAAGGAGGGTGAATTTAGCCGAGTATGATGAAGACCAAGGCCCTATTTTTGATGAATATGATGAGGAAGTAGAAGAAATTGATGTTCACCCAGCTCAAGGTGAGTCTTTAGTTGTTTGAACAGTTATGACAGCCATGAACAAAGAAGGAAAAGAAGATTGGAGGAGGCGTAGCATTTTCCGTACACGTGTTATTTGTGAAGGCAAAGTGTGTAATTTAGTCATTGATGGAGGAAGTATGGAAAATATAATATCAAAGGAGGCCGTAGAAAAATTAAAGCTTCCTACAACAAAACATCCTCATCCATACAAAGTAGGTTGGTTGAAGAAAGGACATGAGATACCAGTAACATCTCAATGCTTAGTGCAATTCACAATGGGAGATGACTTGGCAGATGAAGCACTATGTGATGTAGTACCAATGGATGTTGGGCATATTCTAGTGGGACGACCTTGGTTGTATGATCATGATATGGACCACAAGACAAGGCCTAATACTTATTCGTTCTATAAGGACAACAAGAAGTACACTTTTCATCCTCTCAAGGAAGAAACAAGGCAAACAGCAAATAAAGGAGCTGCAACTAGTAAATTAAATGGGCTTGTAAGTGTTAAAGAATTTGCAGCTGCGCCTAATGAGGTGGGAGTCACATATGCCTTAGTGAGCAAACTAATAGGAGCTTACCAGGTTGAAAAATCAGTTGAATATTCCTTTGAAATTCAACGATTATTGCAGGAATTCAAGGAGCTGATTAATGAAGATGTACCGAAAAGCTTGCCACCATTAAGAAGTATCCAACATGCTATTGATTTGGTACCAGGAGCAGCTTTACCAAATATGCCTGCATACCGAATGCCTCCTTTACAGCGGGCTGAAATAGAAAGACAGGTTAAGGAATTATTGGAAAAAGGTCTGGTGCGTGAAAGTAAAAGTCCATGTGCCTGCCCAGCCTTATTAACACCAAAGAAAGACGGTTCTTGGAGAATGTGTGTAGATAGTCGTGCTATAAACAAGATTACAATCAAATATCGCTTTCCAATACCAAGATTGGAGGATATGCTTGATCAACTAGCGGGTTCTGAAGTGTTCTCCAAAATTGACTTGAAAAGTGGATATCACCAAATTAGAATGAGGCATGGTGATGAATGGAAAACAGCTTTTAAGACACCATATGGGTTATTTGAATGGTTAGTAATGCCATTTGGCCTTTCTAATGCACCAAGCACATTCATGAGAGTCATGACAGATGTACTTAAACCTTTCTTGAATTCTTTCGTTGTGGTATATTTCGATGACATTTTGATTTATAGCCGCACCGAGGAAGATCATTTAAAACACTTGCGACAAGTGTTAGAAGTACTTCGTCAAGAGCAGCTGCACATAAACCTAAAAAAATGCAGTTTCCTGTAACCAGAAGTGGTATTCCTGGGATACATTGTGTCCGTTGAAGGATTAAAACCAGATCCAGAAAAGGTTCGTGCAATTACCGAATGGCCAGCACCACAATCCATCAAAGAAGTTAGAAGCTTTCATGGTTTGGCCTCTTTCTATAGGAGATTTATCCAAAATTTCAGCTCAATTATGAGTGCTATAATTGAATCTATGAAAGAAGAAAAGTTTGAGTGGACAAATTCTGCACAAAAGGCATTTGAAAGAATCAAGTTTTTGATGACTAGAGCACCTGTTCTTGCACTTCCAGATTTTGAGAAATTATTTATGATCGAATGTGATGCTTCACATGAAGGGATTGGAGCTGTTCTTAGCCAAGAGGGCAAACCTCTTGAGTTTTTTAGTGAAAAGTTGTCTGAAGCTAAGAAGCGTTACTCAACTTATGATCTAGAGTTCTATGCCTTGGTAAGAGCTATTCGACATTGGCAACATTACTTAGCTTATCGTGAGTTTGTGGTTTTTTATGATCATCAGGCCTTGAGGTATCTAAAATCTCAGAATAAACTCAATAATCGACATGCTAAGTGGAGTTCTTTCCTTGATGAATTTAATTTCTCACTAAAGTATAAATCCGGTCAATCTAATATTGTGGCTGATGCATTGAGTAGAAGATCCCTAATTTTGTCAATTTTGAGCAATCAAATTACTGGTTTTGAAGAACTGAAAAACTAGTATGATTCAGATTCATGTTTTGGCAAGATAAAGGCTGATTTGTTGCATTCTTCAGAAGCTGAAAGTCTGCCATACCGATTACAAGATGGTTATTTATTCAAAGGGAATAAGCTATGCATTCCTGAAGGATCTTTAAGGGAACAAATCATTAGAGAACTTCATGGAAATGGTTTGGGAGGACACTTTGGTAGAGACAAGACTTTTGCGATTGTTTCTGACCGTTATTATTGGCCAAAGATGGAAAAAGATGTGAGAAAATTGGTGAAACGATGTCCAGCCTGTTTACTCGGAAAGGGAAGCACGCAAAATACAGGATTATATACTCGTTTACCCGAGCCAGATGCACCTTGGGTTCACTTGGGGAAGTTGCAGAATCCTTGAATTTCAAAGTTAGTCAAAAATTTGTGCAATCGTGATTTTTTTTTTTTTCATGGTTTTTTTCCCTTTTTTTTCACTAATCATTTTTCATAAATGACAGGGAAATGTTCGTGAAATCTGTGAAAGCATGTGTGGTCGTTTGATTCGGAGCGACTTCAACCGAGTTCGAGATATTATCTTAATCACAATTGTGGAGAAGTGAAAAATGGTACAGGACAAACACCAAACAACTTAACATTTTATCTAATATATTGAACCAAGTATAGAATGATGATTGGGTCAGCAATAAACATTTAAGTCAGGACAAATTTTTGGCCCACAATGTGGGTTTGCACTACTATAAGTATATAACTTTTGTGCAATAAAATATTATTTAAATGTTGATCAATTATATTATGATGTTATGATCCAAACACGAGATTAGGGGGTACAATGTTATAAGCTTTTTCTTAACTTCGATTCTCTTTTGGCATATAAGATAGTGGACAATACCTTTTCCGTAATAGATTGTAAAATATTTGAACCACAAAAGGCATGTAAACATGCCTCCACGACCCTGCTCATAGTTTCGACCCCTATCTATGTCAATTTTTTTTCAACAAAATTCATTCTCGTAAATTTTCCGCGTATCGTTCATACAATAATACCTCCAAATGAACCACAAATTAATTGAAATATTTACGTTGAATCGGTGCGACATAATATTATATACTCAACTGTTCATTTTAATACTTCTACTCAGTTCCTTTGCAAAACTGTTAACAAATTGTTACTAACTAAAAATATTACATATAAAAGGCCTCTTTGAACAGCCTAGTGGACCAAACTCACAACATTCATTCAATTCTTATCCACTTCCCAAATCATTGTTAAACTTGAAGCCAATTCAATTCTAGGCTATCTCGGATACAAATAATTTAAATCCTATCATTTCGTTTGCAATGCAGCAAGAGCAAGGGAAACTACTCGGTCCATTCCTACACTTGGATATATAATTACTTCAATGCTTTTCCAATTCCTAGCTCAATATTTAAATTTGGTCATCCTTGGATCCAAATAATTTAAAGCCACAAAAACTAGTTAAAGCTTGATTGCACAAGTACTTGTCTAGATATATACATGAATAGAAATTTTATCTCACTCCCAATATCACGGTTTTCTTTTCATTCGTTAAAGCTCAAATGTTGCCCCTCTGGAGGAGATTCCAATGCCGATTAAATGAACAACACGATTTCAAGCTAAATTGCAACTCAAATGGTCATTTCAATGTGAAACTAAATTCAGCAGGTCATTAAAGGACAATAGCACACCATCATATTGTACGGGAACATTTAAATTCAACTGCGATATTATTACAGCCTTCCTAACATTTCTAACATGCAAATTTCTTCCATCGGGATTTAAGCCAGCAACGGGTAGATTACATTGGCTAAAATTTATAGATGCCAATACATATACCAAACCATAGACCAACTAAGAAGATGGCTATGAAACTTAAGAAATATTTTCCCTCCCTGCAATTTACTATTGCAAATTCATCCCTTGCTTTCACTTCAACTTCGTGAGAATCTATATTTACACCAACTGTCGATATTGGATATTCAATCTCTTCCTCATTTCTTACTTCAGATCTTGCCATGCTTGATTCCAAATTCGCTCCTACATACCCAGTTGGGGACAAACCCGAACTTGCTGGCCTTTGAACCAAGAGAGGTGCGCCACTTGATTCCAAATA
This sequence comes from Jatropha curcas, assembly GCF_041381405.1. NCBI lineage: Eukaryota > Viridiplantae > Streptophyta > Magnoliopsida > Malpighiales > Euphorbiaceae > Jatropha > Jatropha curcas. The sequence continues at coordinate 15,974,363 of NC_143160.1, forward strand.
CAAATGGCAAGCTTTCACAGCATCATCTTTGCTTTCATAAGATCTATACAAGCCATGGCTGACGCCTAAGACTCGAGACACGGACTTTGACCAAGAATCAAAACCCCAGTTTCAATTCCATGAAAAACTACATGGACCTTTCCTTTCTTCTTCGTAGATTCATGTTATAATAACAATTCCTTCTCCGTTCAATGGCATTGTAGAAGAAGATAGAGACTTTGTTGGGTAAAAAGATTTTTGGAGTTAGGGATCTGAGGGGAGAGAGAGTGTTTAAAGCTATAATAAAGCACTTTATTTGGGGTCTTGGTTATTTTCAGATTCTCATCATTAAAGTAGGAGAGATAGTGTAAATTTTAAATTTAAATTCAATATCCCTTATCCAACTAAATAAAAAATTATTAAGGGCATTATAGACATCCCATCTATATAGATTCTAGTTGAGCCAAGCTCAACTTGAGCCATTTAGCATTGCTCTTTTATAAAAATAAAATAGTACTATGAAATTATTGTCAATGCTTTTGATGAGTATGAGGAACTAGTTTATCTCGTGGGTGATGTTCTTTTAGGAATATGAACGTCTCATTCGGACCAGCAGAACTACGATGCTTGTGGAGGAACGTCTGACGCTCTAGATACCTCATATCTTTGAGACTCAACTAAAGATATTAGAGGAACGTCTGTTGTATTTAGTCCGATTCTTCTTGCTCATTGTCAAACTTTGTTTGGAAAACCTTTTGGAAGGCTCTAATGGTAATTTAATCATAATTTGATTGTTTAATACTTAGGCTTGTCTTATGTAAGTGGATGCTTAGACTGGATAGAAATAACATTTGCAAAAGTAGCAAATTTTATAAGTGTTGGCTCATCTAATCTGCTAAGTCCTAAAAGTCCTTTCTTTCTAGCCCTTCAAATTTCTCAGTTCATATAATTGAAAGCTTGCACGATAAAATTATATAAAAAACTCAAATAATCGTGATAAAAGAAAGGTTATTTCTTATATTATATATGATTTAGCTTCAAATTTGAGGGTTGAACTAATATATATATATATATATATATATATATATATATATATATATATATATATATATATATATGCTTATCCATATATTTAATTTAGGATTTAAAAAAAATACTTGAAAAAATATTTATCACTTATTTATTTCAAGTGTTAAATTTCTTGAAAAATTAAAATAAATAAAACCTAGAAATGGTTTTTTATGTTGAAACTGAATTTTAAATATAGAAATTAGCTTTACGTAAATATTACTTCTTTAACATGTATTTGAGGTAGGAAATTGATGATGTGTGACTGAGCCTAAAAGGGGTAAAAGGGTTCTAAGCCAAATAAATAAAAGGGTATTCTAGATAAATTGTTTGCCATGCCAAGTCTTAAGGAGAGAAAGTTTTAAGCTTAAATAGTTCATCACTTACTAAGCTTGCTCACCTTTTACGAAGAACTGATCAGAGGCCCAACACTCATCATTTACCTAGCTTAAATAGCTCCAAACCTGGTGCTCACCTTTACCAAGCTTAAGTATCGCTAAACCTTGACGCTTATTATTTAAGCTGAGCCTAAGCGTGCTTACTATAAAATTTTTCGAGTCTAAAAAACTCAGAATTAACTACTGAGGTTTAAGAAATTCAAAGTTAGAAATTCAAAAAGAAAAACCTAAGCTTATAATATCTTTATGCTAAGAAGCTCGAAATTAATTGTTTAGACTTAAGAAGCTCAAAAATAGAAATTCTAGAAGAAAGCCCCGAGCTCATAATATTCTAAACCTAGAAGGCTCGGAATAATACTGAGTAAAATAACTATGAAGCTTAAAAAAGCTTTAATTAGAAATTCAAAACCTCAAAGTCCAAACTTATTATATTATGAGCCTAAGAAGCTCTGATTAAAATAAGCGAGCATAAGCAGCTCATCCAAGGCACAAAGCTATTATCAAGCTTAAGTAGCTCAATTAAAGCATATGCATAAAAATCAAAAGCCAATAAAAGAAAGAATCATGTCTTGAACAAAAAATTGAGCATACTATTGTCATCTAGCTATCCAAAAAGCTTGAATTTGGACATATATATTCAACACTTGTGGGGAGACATGATAAACTATATAGTAAACCATGACTAAAGAGTAATTAGCCAAGTACCTAATCATAAATTGTCAAGACAATTGCAACCAAGCATAATGTTAGAATTGATGAAGATTTATTTTCATGTCTCCCGCTCCATTATGTCTAACAGGTATATTTCGGTAATTAAAGCATAACGACTATATTTAGTAATGAACGCCTAAAAACTATATTTCTAATTATAAAATCCCATTTTATTCTCTTTTTAGAAGGACATTGAATATTTTCTACGCAACATTATTTCTATTTTTATTATCCGTTTAATTTTTATAATTATTAAGTGTATTTTTTTTTCAAAATAAAATTATTGAGAATTGATTTCGGAGTCACACGCATCTTTTTTGGAAAAAATTAATGAAAATTTTAGAAAATAGGACCGTGTTTTTTGCTGCATAAACTTAGTGAGAACGTAATAAATTTCTCAACTTTCAAATGTATTATTGGCTGTACCTGCCTATTCACAGTTGAAATGGACTTAATAGCCAAAAATTTTTCAAAGACCAGATTGAACACCCAAGTTCAACTTCCGTTATGTTTTATAGCATTAAAAACTTTAACCGGTCCGTAAAATGTCGTCTCTGTTACAAATTTTTGAACCACCCATTTTGGGGCAGTTCTTCGTTCACCCAAATCCATTCCAATCCAGGTTCGGTTGCGGTTCAAACGGGCCCTGCATACAATTACGTAATCATTGGGGTGCGCAAATTGGATATATGGTCTCATTTGTCACAATAATGACTATCTTTCAAGTTAACACAAGATCTCAACCATACACCTAGACGGTGACATGTGGATCCTATGGTCAAATAGACAAGTTAAAAGTTTACTGCGCCACATAAAATACACAATTTTAACATCAAGGGCCCGTCACTTGATGAACGGTTAAAATAAGCAGCTTCATTTCATCACAAAAGAAAAAAAAATACACATCACCATGACCTTCCTCCCTTAATTTGTTACTTCCTCTCCAGCAACTCCCATTTTCGCAAAGCATTCATGTTCACATCTACACCTCTTCATATCGAGCTCTGTATTCCAATTAACAGAGACTGTATCTTTTCCTCTGTATTTTGTATTCTAGGTTTGATCCAGAAACACCAACCAAAGAGGCGTCGTCTAGTGGGCTGGGATTTTGCATTTGGATTCTGGGATTTGGAGGAGAGCTGAGTCTCTCTTACTGTTTTTCTTATTTTCAATAGAGATATTGAAACCATGGAGGCTTATAAAAGATGGGTTAGAAGAAATAAAGAATACGTGCACTCGCTTGAATCTCTTGCCAATGTATGAACAAATCTATCAAACATTTAGTTATTGCTTTTAGTATTTGGACTTTCTATTCAGTTGGTTGAAATGTTAAAGTTATGAATTGTTATGGAATTTTATTTGTATGTCTATGTATGAGTGATATCTGATATGGGTATTGGGAATTTTTATGCAGGGATTGACATGGCTTCTTCCTGAGAGGTTTTCTGCTTCAGAAATAGGACCAGAAGCAGGTTTTGTGAAACTTTGGTAACATTTGGCTTCTTCTGTTGAACTAAGGATTTGATGGGGTTTTTCATTTCCTTTTCATATTTTTTTATAAGAATTATGAAAATTGCTGGGAAAATAATTATTAAATTTGATATGTTAATTTCATTTTTTCTATTTTTTCAGTTCTGTTGGGTTTGTTGAATGTAATTTTGTTGCGTTTTTGATTCCAAAAAATTAAGAATTTTAAATTTCAAATTTTAATTGCTTTCAGTTTCCACTTTCCTTCCTAGCCAATAAACACAATAGTGTATCTCTTCATACTCTTCTATTGTCTGAATTGTCGAATTGAGCAATTTAGTCATTCTCTGCAGTAACTGCTATCTTGGGCGTAGTCACTGCAATCAATGAGCATATAATTGATACAACTCCAACCCAGATGCAGTCAGGCTCTGTAGAGCCTTATTCTTTCCCTTATTCATTGTGCATATCTGCGATAAAGGACTTAGAAACACTTGTTGAAGTTGCGGCACAACATTATTATGGTGAAGATAAGAAATGGAATTTCATAGCTGTTACAGAAGCAATAAAGTAAGCTGTCTTTTTAAACGAGTGTATCTTGCTATTTTATGCATTTTAGACAATTTCATGCATAGCGATTGAATATTATTATGGTCAGGGTGTTAGTTAGGTTGGCTTCATTCCGGAACAGTGGATATAAAATGCTTCTGCATGGAGGAGAGACACCAAATAATGAAAAGCACTTGAACTTTTCTTCTCAGCATGCTACTGGGGGTTTCTCAAAACCTGGAAGCCACCATGGACCTGGTTATTACAGAGATGTTAATGGACAGAATCCATGGAATCTAGAAGGAAGGGCATTGTCAGCGTTGAGCAGGTTTGGAGAAAATGCTCGGATGGTATCTGACCCAGTATGGTTATGCAGAGTTCAACATCAGCAGGCAATTATGGAGCCTCCATGTAAATACTTATTCTGATCTTAAAGAATTTCTTTTGTTTCCTTGATCAGTGCCATTAACACTCACAATTATATCTTTACAGCTCCAATGGTTGAGAGGATGACACTTTCTACATTATTGTCTGAGAAAGGGTTTCATGGAGCACTATTTGTCATGGGAGAGGTTCTTTTTATCACAAGACCTCTAATTTATGTCTTGTTTATCAGAAAATATGGAATTTGGTCATGGACCCCATGGTTTGTTTCTCTGGCTATGGACTTTATTGGAGTAGGCTTCATAACACAAGTTACAAAATCAAGCCACAGTGGAAAACAGCAACAATTTGGTCTCACTGACTCCGAAAAGGATGAGGTTAGAGTTGTGCCAGATTTTATCCTGCAATTTTCTAATGCATCCAGCTCATTAATTCAGGGCTGTATCTTGCAATCTACTCATTAGTTGATAGATTTGATACTCAATAGGTAGTGATTTTATGTTTGAATCAGTTAAAAAGGAGAAAATTGCTATGGGCGCTTTATGTAATGAGAGATCCATTCTTTAGCAAGTATACCAGGTATGTACTTTTTTTTTTTTGTGACAAGTTCTGTTACAGTTTCATAGTTGGAATCTTTTCCATTATAAGTTATCCAAGAAAGAAAATAATACTTGTTAATCATTGCAGACAAAAACTTGAAAGAACTGAGAAACTACTGGAACCTGTACCTCTTGTTGGCCTTCTGACCGGTGTGTTTTGTATATTCTCTTCAGTTCAAAATTTTTCCATGTTATATTCATGTCTCTTTTTCTTAATCGAATTAATTTTTAAAGATTTAAATTACTTACAAATATCTGTTGATTGTGCAGGCAAACTTGTTGAGCTTATTATTGGAGCTCAGACTCGTTACACTTACATGTCAGGATCATGAGACATATTCAATAAGTTCTCTACAAGTTTTTAGGTGAACTATACTGCCAAATTGTGAACTACATACATATAATACTTTAGTATTTTAGATTGTCTACGGTGCAGATGGGAATGGCATCAACGCATTAGCATGTACATGCAATCCACAGCAAGTTTACTTTTACCCAGCGAACTGGTTAACATTTGATTCTGATTGCTGTGTTGTTATTGCTTTTTTGATTATTCGGAATTCTCTTTCTATTGCACTTTTTTCTGATATTTAAGAAACTAGCTTCCCCTGCTTCTTCGTTTAATCAATTCTACAAAGCTTAGTTACAAATTTTTGTGTCGCTTATGTATAATAGTTACAAGAGCAAATTCCTGTTAGTCAAGCCCCATAATTGTGGTGGTTTCTTTGAATATTTCTTTGCTTGTAAATGACATTCTAATTTTATTTGGAAAAGCTTCTCACTGTCCTAGTAGAAGCTAAACCTGGTTGGATAATAGTGCTGCTCATTCCATGTTCGGGTAGCTCTGGATTTAGGATGTAGTTCTTGGAGTGTAATTCGGGTTGCTCATTCCATATATGTATTTGTTCACAAGTAATACTTTTTTTTTTTTTTTTTGATATTTCTATATATGAATTACTTGAATTTTTATTTGAAATGATACCTATTTTAAAGTATAATTCTTAATATAACTAATAAATATATAATTTTTTTAAGATGTAAATGTGGAATAGGATTCTTTAAATTTAGGCATTCATTTTTCTTCCTATTCCATTCCAAGGTGAATCAAACATCGCCTTAAGGCTATGTTTGCTGAGTCGTGATAAAACGTCATGAAATCTACTCGAAGACGTTTCTATTATAATTTAGTGTAAATATTATACTAGAAATGTCTTCGAGTAGATTTCATGACGTTTTATCAATATTATACTAGAAATGTCTTTAATTGCATTATATTATGGTTCATTGCTAGTCATTGAACATAATCTAAGATTAAGAATATTTTAACATTCTTTACCAAAGGCATAGTAAAAATCTGCTTATTTTTATTCATTTTTTTATTTAATTTTTAATTTAGATATTGCAGGTTTAGCTACAGTCCACATGGATCACAGTTAAGATAAGTTTTTAACGTGCAATTCTTCATTGTTGCTGGTAGTTGATGAGTAGCTTTACATTGTCAAATTTATTTGCATATTTTGAAGGAAAAACAGAAATGTCAAACATCTTTTTGTATCACTTTCAAGGTATGCCTAGCCTTGTTGAGCATGTAAAATTTTGATTGAAATATGCATGATTATAATATGTGTTCATAGAAAGGAATGGCTGTGTTTTCTTTTCATAATTTAGTTTTATGGAATTCAATACATTAAACGAGTGTTTTGAGGTGAGATTGAGAATTCATAAATAGGCAGATTATGCAATTTGTGTTATTGGGAATTGATGCGTCCCACATCGTCCGCGGATTACATTCTGGGCTAGTGTATAAGGCTGGGTTCAGTCCTTTCTCTATGAGCTAGCTTTTGGGGTGAAGTTAGGGGTCCAGATCTTTATCATTTGGTATCAGAGCTCTGGCTTCGTAGGGTCGGTGTCTCATGGGGTTCCACATCGTCTGCGGAGTACATCCTGGGCTGGTGTATAAGGCTGTGTTCAATCCTTCCCCTGTGAGTTAGTTTTTGGGGTGAAGTTAGGGTACAGATCCTTATCAGGAATGATGAAATTTATTAGAAATGGAGGAAAAAACAAATTAAAATGAAATCTCATTAGTAAATTTCAGGGTTAATTTCATTAGAAGGACCTAAAGTATATGAGTATAGGTTTTAATAGGGTTTCAATTTCAATTTGTGTAACACCCGCCGCCCAATGCCGGAGGATTAGGCGGCGGATGCCACATTCAGTGTTAGAGGAAACCAACCTAGCATACAAATCAAATTTAAATATAAAGATGTGAATTACATATGTTACAAGTGGCCAATTCTAGCAAGTCTATAATTAAATAATTTGAGAAATTCTGCTGAAAAATTACAAGAGTTTGCCTGAAACCTGGACTTAATTAAACCCTGTGAAATAAAAACACTTCTAATTTACCAACCTTAACATATATCCATTAAAATCCAATATCAATCTAAACTATCGACTTCAACATCAATGCATCTCATACATCATCAATATTCATATATTTCTTATAAGTATTCATACATGGATATCTTAAATTTAATTAAACTTAAGCATACATAAGCTCCATAAATTTAATTATCATACATGCTTGAGAATATAAACTTAATACACATCCTTCAAATGGAATACAACTCCAATTGACATGATCTATACATGTCATACTTCAAAATACATAACTAAGCAATAAATCTAAAACTACCAAAATAGCTTCACTTTGATGCTGATTCTAGTTTTCTATCAGCACCCTCGGTCTATAACCATTCGATAAATATCAACTCACTGAGTATCAAATTCATTGCTGCTTATAAATTTCATGCATCCAAAGATTACCGTTGACCTAATGTATACCTGCCATAATTTAGAATACATAACTAAGCAATAAATATAAAATTACCAAAATAGCTCCTCAACTCTATTGCTGATTTTAGTCTTCTATCAGCACCCATGGTCTATAACTTGCGTGTGATAAATATCAATGCCTGGGTATAAAATTCATTAGTGCTTATAAATTTCATGCATCCATAGATTGCGATGGCAACAAATATACGAGGGGCGGAGCCAGACTCCAAAACTAAATGGGGTTAAAGGAAATTTTCAAAATTAAAGGGGGCCAAATCAAGGGAAAAAAAATTCTTTTGTATTATTTATAGATAAAAGTTATTTTTTTTTTTTTAAAAATTTGGGAAGGCTCGAACTCCCCCAGTCCCCCCCTTCCTCCGCCCTTGAAACATACATAAATAATAACATTCAATCATCATAGGATAATAATAATGCATAAAGCAGATATTTTGCATATATCCGTGTTAAACATATTACATCATAGATTCCTATTATTAAGTCATAATTCATCATTTAAAGCATGCATGCATACTTATAAACTAAAGCATGGGATAACTGGTAAAAACATTTAATACATAAATAGCCAAAATCTAATCACTTATGTCAAAAGCATAATATATAAACTTATAAATGCGTCTATTACATAGTGTTACCATATTAAAACATTATCTTCCATTTTTAACTTGTGAGGCTCATATACACTTAGTAGAATAAGAAGCAGACAAGATTATAGAAGCAGAGATAGAGAGCTTAAAAGCCAATAGAAGTAGATAAAATGCGTTCGCTTATATAGAGAGCGGTCACATGCCAAGTATATGATTATAGCTATATCTAAATAATTAGAGTTACATTAATATGTAGAGCATACTTAGAAACAAAATCAATCTTAATTAAGCATCAAATTCATACCAAATATATTAAGAACCCAAAAATCTTACTTTCTTTCTTAAGTTATATAATTTCTCATAAAACTTTATGTTCATCTTATATGCACCATTTCATAAAGATTTCTTAGCTGAATACTTGTTAAATCTATAAAGTATATATTTTATCATAAAATCTTGTGATAGGAAATTACATGACATAAAGAAAATTCTCATCATACAAGTCATGCACTCCTCATATGCATGATTATACACTAAGCATGCATATATCCTAGAATTTACTTAAAATTCTAACATTTCATGTCATAGGAAATCATAAGTCATAAGTGTAATTCTCATCATGCAACCTTTCGTAATTCACATACAATTTATCCAAAACATTATTATACTTGAAGAAGCACAAATATACATAAGGCAAGCATATTCTCATTCAAATCCCCAAAATCCTTTTGACTTAAGTAATAAAAAAATTTACATTCTTAAGGATTTAAGCAAAGCATTATTACCAACTCTTAGTCATTTGCTTAATATCATAATTTAAAGGAGAATTGTCACTTGAAAAGCAAAACAAACATAGGTGCATACATTGCCTAGTTCGGCCAAACAAAGTACCAAATGAAAGGAAGTTTATTTTCGTGTTTTAAATATTCTAACAACATCTATTTGGTCTCAATAGCACATACATATCATCAATTTACCAATTACGCACTTTACATGTAAAAGCCCCAAATTCTCATGAATTACCAAAACATAGCATTTATACAAAGCAAGCTTACAAACATTTTAAACTTGTATCTAGGATGGAATTACAGGCTTAATCATATATTAAAAAGGATAAAACATATGTCTTACCACCCTAGGGTGGTTCGGCCAACAAGGGAGAGAGAGAGAGGTAGGGGGCTTCTTTCAATCAATCCAACCATTCATACATTATTCATATTTACCCAAGCACACAAACATACATCAATTTGGCTACTTAGCACAAGATTGTAACACCCACCACCCAATCTCGAGAGACCCAATGGCGGATGCAACATTCGGTGCCGGAGACATCGTCCTAACTTAACTTATAAATCAAAAGAAATTAGATTATGAATTAAAAGTAATTGAGTATTCACAAGTTTAACAAGTAATAATTTTTTATTCATATAATCATTTCATTTCATTTTCATTCATTTTTTTTAATCTCATAGATTGGGAAAAATTCTACAGATATCCTAGAACCGCCTAAACCGATGATCTGATACCACTAAATGTAACACCCACTGCCCAGTCCCTAGAGACCTGACGGCGGATGCAACATTCTGTGCTGGAGACACTGTCCTAACTTAACTTATAAATCATAAGAAATTAGATTATGAATTAGAAGTAATTGAGTATTCACAAGTTTAGCTAGTAATAATTTTTTTTCATATAATCATTTCATTTTGTTTTCATTCTTTTTTTTTTTTTTTTTAATCTCATAGATTGGGAAAAATTCTACAGAAATACTGTAAAAATTTTCCTTTAAAAACTGAGCTCGCCAAACATGTGAATACAAAACACTCCCAATTAAACTCCAAACTCCCAAAATCTCCAAATAATCATCATAGCACAAAAAACACTTCTATATCTTCATAACTGTATAAATCCTCAATAGCATTTAATATTCATTAATTAATTGCATTCATTATAAATATCAAGGCTTAATAAACTAATCATACCAACTATCTTAAAATATTTTACATTAAATCATTTAATAAATCTTATGCTTATCTCCAAATTTATATACACCAACATAATTGATAATTACATGCTTTAGTTATAATTCAAATAACATAATCTCCGAAAATATAATAATTATACGTGCCATAATTCTTAATTACATAAATCTCAATACACTACTACCAAAATAGTCACTTCTGCTCTGATACTACTCTTCTGATTTTCAAGCAGCAATTACGGTCTTCAACCTACGCGTGATAAAATCAATGCGCTGAGTATAAACTCAGTGGTGCTCATAATTCACATACTTACCAAAGTTGCGATGGCAACTTAAAACACAAATTTCATAAAATCATTTACAATCATAGAGTCATGCGATTTCAACATACATTGACATTTATAACAAAGGTCTATACAATCATAGACATTTTTCGAGTTTCAGCTTACTTTAATAATGAAAAAGAACATGAAAGACAAAGATACAAGATAGAGATTTCTACCACATACTAAATAATAATCAAACATTACCCAAGAGCATGTTTATACAACCAAATTTCAACAATTCAATCATTTCATACAAAATCTCCAAGTATACACATAATAGCATAAATTCACAAAATCAAAAATTGAAACAAGGTAACTGTATTTATGAACACTAACCTTAAAAACAAGCTTGGATTAAAGTTTCCTAAGCCTTAGCTTTGCCTTACACCTTGGTAGAAGGTTTCCCCAACCTTTGGCTCAAGTAGAGAATCTCCAAATTTCTTGAAATAAGTCACCAAAAACCAATTCTCAACCTTAATTCTCTAGGATTTATTACTTAAATCAGGTTGGATGGAAAAGATTTGGTGAATTTAGCTAAGTAGGAAGTGGAGAAAAACAAAGAGAAGGAGGAGAGGAAGTTCATGTTGAAGAGACGAAGAAGAAGAAAAAAAAGTGGTTGCTCAATTATTGGAGTTGACCTTAGAACATGATCAAAGGGTATTTAGGTCTTTTTCCACAATTGTATGGCTAAGATTAAGTCAATAGTAATCTCATCTAATAGCTAAAAATATTGTCCAATTAAATTCCTTCAAAATACTATTTTTCTAAACAAAATTCTCACATTTACTCCATAAAAATAATTCCTCAAATTTCCTTAATTAATATAACACCATAATTCACTATTCACTAATTATCTAAATTCTCAAAAAATATTCATTACTTATTTTCTACCCATAAAAATCATGTATGCATAATCCAAAAATATTAACTAAAATATGACACATAAATAATAATTTTTTCAGACCAAATAATACTAATTTCTGAACCGGTACTATTATTCACAGACCGGTAACTTATTATTTCAGACATAAAAAATGAGGCGTTACAAAGATCCCCATATGTCTCAAGTTTAAGTCTTAGCAAAAATACTAAACTAAGGAATTCATGCAAGATAATTCTACCATATTTTAAACACCTATCTATCATCATTAAAAGAGAATTACTAAGATGAGAAAGCAAGAAAAACATCAACCTCAACCACCAAAGTGGTTCGGCCACTCATAGGAGAAAAGGGAGGGGGAGTTCTTTCATGCAATTAATCATTCACCTATCTTACATAATCACCCAAGAGAACATTAATTCACTTAGAAAACAACAATTTAGGGCTAATTCACACAAAATTTCTCACAAAACCTAGAAATTGAAATTCAAAGAAAAAGAAAGGGGAGATGAAATTGGTAAGCACTAACCTTCAATAAGCTTTAGAAAGCTTTAATTTCAACTATAACCCTTGACTTTTCCTTTATCTTGCTTAGAAGGCTCTCCTTCTTCTAATCAAGAGTAAAGCTAAAGCAATAAATTAAAAACAAGCTTTAGAAAGCTTTAATTTCAATTATAACCCTTGGCTTTTCCTTTATCTTGCTTGGAAGGCTCTCCTTATTCTAATCAAGAGTAAAGCTAAAGTAATAAATCAAAAACAAGAAAAGAGGAGAAGAGGGTTGAGATTTAATCTCCAACTATTTGATGTAATTGCTAATATCTCATCCTACAACAACTCTCAATAATTATCTTTTCCTCTACAAAATTTGTTATTAATTTTTAGTCAATATTTCTAATTCTCCAATTTTTTTAATTTTTAAAAATACCCCGAAACACTATTCATTATTGCTTAATTTCTCCAAATAAATTCATAACTTATTTTCCACCAAAATAATGCATGCGCGGACCAAAATAATTAACAAAAACATTAATTATGAACAAAAATATTTTGGGGCCAAAAAAAATACTGATTTTTGGTCGGATGATACTATTCATAGTCTCATAAATCACTGTTCATGACACAAAAATATTAGGGAGTTAGAATATGTAACTTGAAAAAACTCAAATTTCAATGTGTGTAATACTAAAATGCCTAAGGACGATTTTATCCCTTTATATTAGCCAGAATGCTACATAAGCGACACATGGATATTTTTTATGAATTTATTTACTGGAAAAAGCCTCTCCTTCAATACAAACACGTCTCTCTTCCTTTATCATGGACGCCACAGTGAATTGGTGGATTTGGAGCTTGAGATGTTCATTTTATTATTTTTTTTAAACACAAAAAATAAATGAACAAATGATTAGAAAATAAAAATAAAATTATTTTTGCCTTATATTAATAATGGCAATCATCAAAAAATTATTAACATAAAATAAAGAGACCTATAAATTGAAAATCATAAAAAAAGGGCTATAAATGTTAATTAAAATCATCAAGTGCAAAATGTTTAAAGGAATAAAAAAAATATCTTTGAGTTTGAATTCAAAACAAAAATCTATATAAGTGAAAAAGGATAGCTAGCAAAATGGATAAGAAGACAAAGCACCATAATCTACATGATTAATCAATTATTTTCAAAAATAAATATTTTTAAGTAATTTTTGATTCTTTTTAAATAATCCAGACATAACAAACATACCCACAAATGCAAAACCAGCTGAGAGGAAAGCAAAAACAAAATAGAATAACATGCAAAATTGCCAATTCGAGATTTGAAATCCTAGATTTGTTTGATTCATTAATAACAAAAATAACTTCTCCATATAGAAACCCACCCGGAGATTATAGGCACAATCTCTCACTTTTTAATATTGAAACCTTCTCTCCTCTATCTCCATATTCACTAAAGAGTCAGCCTTTTGCCTTCCATCGTCTGATCCAGGATGCGATGATGCTATCGCCATGCATAGGCATAACCCTCTCTCTCTCTCTCGTTGATTTTTTAGAATGCTCATAGCAAAAACTTGAGGATAATATAGAGTGAAGGATGGATGTTTGTACTATAGAGATTAGAAAGAGAAAGAGAGAGAGGTGAAACTAAAGAAGCACATGTTGGAGGGGATGGTTAAAAAGGGAAAATCGCATATGGCGTTAAGTTCCTGTCGTAAGTTTGAAAATAGAGAGGGGCTGATATGACAGGAGAGAGAATGTTAATTGGGAGAGAGATGCAGTTGACTAAGCATAATGACATGGTAAAAAAAAAAAAAAAAAAAAAAAAAAAAACTATAATTGATAATTGTGCTATCCACATCAGCATTCTGGTAGAGCTTTGCCGGAAAATTGGTTGTAGGAATGTTTATGTTATACTAATGATAGTTTAGGAATTTTTATGTTACAAATTGAATTTTAGGTATGACAATATGATAAGGGTTATAATTCAAGTACGATAAAATAAGCTGAAAAACATAAATGTCAAACATCCTTTTTCTATCATTTTCAAGGTATGCCTATCCTTGGTTTGCTTGCTTCCTTTTTAATTTCTTCAAAGGATTGTTGAGCATGTAAAATTATGATTGGAATTTGCACGAGTATAATATGTTTTAATAGAAAGAAATGACTATTTGTTTTCATGTCATTCATAACTTTAGTTTTATGGAATTCATAAATAGAGTATTTAGGATAAATCCATGTGAAATTATTTTTATTATTAAGATTCATTTCTAAATAAATTTTCATCTTTAGAATTAGTTCTAAGTATTGTAAGAGATATAGATAAATTTGTTTTTATTTAAATTATTCTTATCATTATCATTATCATTATCATATATTGTTATTATCATAGTTATCTATAACTTTTACTCATCCTTTTGTTATAATAGCCTATATATAAACAATGGCAATTGCCTTCATAAATACGACAAATACTTTTCTCAATATTCTCAGTATTCTTCAGTACCAATATTCAAAATAATTCCCTCTTTCGAATCTGGTCTCAACCTTGTACTTGACCTCTCTACCAATCAATCATCACCTACCCGAACTCATTCAATGAAAATTCGTCCTTCTACTCTTTCTAAGCACCAAGTCAATCACATCACTGTCCGTAAACCTACGAAACCACAATCCAAGGTATATTATCTTGAGGTAGAACCTTTAACATATTCACAAGCTAAGTCTTACAGTGAATGGCAGGATGCAATGTAGGCAAAAATTCAAGCACTCATGGAGACACATACATGGACTTTGATGCCTCGACCTCTAAATGCTACTATTACTGATAGCAAATGGGTTTATCGCATCAAAAGAAAACCAAATGGTAGTGTGGATCGCTACAAGGCAAGGCTTGTGGCCGAGGATAATCAACAACAATCGGGTCTTGCTTACCATAAAACATTTAGTCCCACAGTGAAAGCAATTTGTTCCTGCTTATGCTTCTACTCAAAATTGGCTTATTCGCCAAATTGATGTACCTAATGCATTTTTGCATGTTTTTCTTGATATTGAATTGTTCATGGATCAGCCAAAGGGCTTTGAGGACAAAACTCGGCCTTATCATGTATGCAAGTTAGCTCGATCTCTATATGGTTTGAAGCAACCACCACGTGCATGGTTTGCAGGCCTCAATTCTTTTCTTTTGTCCCTTGGTTTTACTTCTTCAAGGGCAGATTATTCACTATTTGTTCATGCAGGCTGCGTTAAAGTTTTTATTTTAGTTTATATCGATTATTCTTACAAAAGTTCTCATTCTGTTATTAACAAATTTATTGAAGCTTTGAAGTAGAAATTTTCCATCAAGGACCTTAGAGACATCTCATATTTTTTGGGTATTGAAGTGCATAAGGATTCATTTGGAATAATTCTCAGTTAGTAGAAATACATTATTGGTTTACTTTCTCAGACAGGGATGACAACGGTCTCCATTGTCCAAATTGGATGGGTCACTACTTGATGATGGCACCCAATATTGGCAGACATTGGGTGCATTACAATATGTGACAATGACACATCTATACATACCTTTCATCGTCAACAAACTATGTCAGTTCATGCATGCTCCAACCACGGTGCATTGGCAAGCTATGAAGCATTTACTTCAGTATCTTGCTGCCACTAGTTCTCTTGGTTTATTCCTCTCTAGTGATTATAATTCATAGCTTCAATGCTTTGCTAATAGGGACTAGGGTGGCTGCCAGGATGATCACCGCTCAACCAATGGCTTTGCTGTGTACTTAGGTAGCAATTTGGTTTCTTGGGTAGCTAAGAAGCAACCTACTATAGCTCGTTCCTCGACTGAAAGCGAGTATGAATCCCTCACTAATGGCACAGCTGAACTTCTTTGGTTGCAATCCCTAAAGAAATGGGTATTTATACTCCTACGCCTCCAATTATATGGTGTGGCAATATTGGTGCCATCCATCTCTCTTCTAATTTAGTGTTCAATGCTTGTACCAAACACATTGAGCTCGACTACCATTTTGTTCGAGAGCGTAACGCAGCAAGTCAGTTGAACATTCATTTTCTATCCACTGATGATCAAATTGGAGATATTTTCACCAAGCCCTTGCCTACTTCTCATTTTTTATTCCTCAGAGATAACATCATTAAAGCTTCCTCTTTTACAGACTTAACTAATGATGAAACCCATGTAAACCACTCAACCAAATCTATAATAGTTCTCCAACCAACCTACTACACTACCCAAACCTGTCTTGCAAAATCACACATAATGATAGCATGAACAGTACTCTGTTCAGCCAACCCACAAACCAGACAAAGCGGCGACACATGAACCCTGTGAGAAATCAAGTTAACAGCACAAGGCAGTAAATTAAAGGAAGCCCGCCAGCAAAAAATGTTGTACTTTCATCGGGACCTTCGCTTTCCATATTAGGGACCAAAAAGTTACCGTGAAACATAAGAAGGGGCTGAGATAATTGCAGCGCAAGCTGATATCCGCTCGCCACAGTTAAGCTCGTTTGCGATCATATCCCCACACCCATTTATCCTCATAAGGCCTGAAAGGCAAAGGTATTTGAAGAATTAAACTTGCATCTCTTTCATTAAAATGTTCCCGAACCATAGCCTCATTCCATTGTAAAGAAACATTCATAAACAGCAATAAAACATGAGAAAAGAGAATACCAGGACTGAGGTCAGTGGTAATTTGAGGATTAGCAAAATCAAGTAACCAAGGATCACAGTCTATTATTGTCGAATCTCCATTACCAATCCTTTTGCAAGAGCCTGCATAAAGCAGGGGGCGAGACTCCAAAATGCTACACCACAGGTACTAAGGATTACGCCCCAACTGTGCTTCCCAAAAGACTCATCAGGATAATAACAAGCTTTTAAAACCACAACTGTAAGTGAGGAGCCATTATGAACAAGACACCATCCTTGTTTCGCAAGAAGAGCAAGATTAAAGTTCCTGATTCGGCAAAAACCAAACCCCCCTGACCCTTTGCAGCATATAATCGATTCTAACTACGTCATCGAATTCCAATCTGCTGATATTAGACCAATAAAAAGAATTCAATAGAGTTTCAATTTTCTGATATATATCTACTGGTAAAAAAAAAATAAAGACATAAGATAATTGGGTATAGTTTGAGCTACCATTCGAATTAAAATATTTTTGCCCGCCTTCAAAAGAAGTTTCGCTTTCCAACTATTCAACCGCTTCACCAGCTTATCAAGAATGTATTAAAAAATATGCTTTTTATCGCGACCAATAATGGAGGCATTCCAAGATAGCTTCCATGAGAAACAACTTCCTAAATGCCTATATTTTGGCAAATTAGCTCGTGAGCTGCCGTAACCACATTCGAGCTAAAAGAAACTATTGATTTGACAAGATTGATACATTGGCCGAAAGATAGTTTCAACCGCATAGCTTCAGCCACATACGCCGGCACAAAAAATAAGCTGTCATAAGCAAATTACAGATGTGAAACAGACAAACCATTAGTTGCAATTTTAATACCATGAAAAAGCCCTTGTCTTTCATACTTTGTGAGAATAGCCAACAACCCTTGAGCACAAAGGTAAGGAGACAATGGACCTCCTAGCCTCAAACCTCTCTGTGGCAAGATAGGGTCGAAATACTCCCCTTCACGAGCAATAGAATAAAAAACTGAAGTCACCGTTTTCATTACTTTTTTAATCCTAGCAGCTACAAAACCAAGCTTTTCCATCATCGCTTGTTAAAAAACCCATTCAATATGATCATAGGCGTTGGACATATCCAACTTTAAGGCAAGGTACCCATCTTACCCCTGTGATTTACGCTTCATTACATGAAAATATTCATAGGCCACAATAACATTATCAATAATGAGCACATTTGGAATAAATGCACCTTGCGTTCACAGATTACAGAGGGTAAAATCAATTTTAATCTATTCGCCATCATTTTACAGACCACCTATCAATCACATTACATAAGGATATCGACTGCAAATCTACGACAGACACTAGTGTATTCTTCTTCGAGATGAGAATAATATTCGTTTTATTTTCCCCTAGAATAGGATCCGTGGAGTTCAAAAATTCAAGGCACAATGCACACAACTCCCATTGAACTATATCCTTGTTAGAAAAAACAGAGTAGAACAGAGTTGCTGAAAAAAATAAAAAGAACTAAGAGGAATTTCAGCAAACCGCTGGTGTGCACAGAAAATGTGAGAGAAAAATTGGATACGTTTCCATTCATCAAATGCTCTTTAAATACAATCACAGTATAACCAAATCCCAAATTACGTGGACACAAATTATCTCACGTCAACAAGAAAATAGGGAATCAAATAACAAATCTTGACTTATTAAAATAGAAAATTAATATCACTAACTAAAAATAGATAATGTGCAGAGATACTTTGCATTACTCTCTAACATACTCCTCCTTAATGCAAAAATCCATAACTCCTAGCTTGTCTCTGAGGTATGCAAACTTCTCAAAAGTAAGAGCCTTTGTAAACAAATCAGCTACTTGCTCTCTTGTATTGCAAAACTCTAGCTGAATACTTCCTTCTGCAACTTGCTCTCTTATAAAATGATGGCGAATATCAATGTGTCTTGTTATTTGGTGATGAACTGGATTTTTCGCCATCGAAATTGTGGACTGATTATCACAAAAAATGATTGTTGCTTCTTTCTGCTCAATCTTCATATCTTGCAAAATTCGTCTGAGCCAAACTGCTTGACAAGCTGCTGCAGTGACAGCCATATATTCGGCTTCCGAAGACAACAAAGCTATAGATGGTTGTTTTCTTGAGCTCCAGGATATGGCACTAGACCCAAGCAAGAACAAATATCCTGCAGTACTTTTATGGTCATCCAAAGAACCTGCCCAATCACTGTCAGAAAAACCATACAGTTTAAAATTTTCTGAGCTAACATAGAACAACCCATGAGAAGAGGTTCCCTTCAAGTATCTTAAAACTCTTTTCGCAGCACCAAAATGAACCTTGCTTGGACTCTGCATAAACCTTGAAAGGAGACTGGTTGCTTGCAAAATATCCGGACGACTATTCGTTAAATAAAGCAGACTTCCCACCAAACTCCGATATAACTGAGAATCTACTTTCTCTTCTCCATCATCCAAGCAATATTTATGGTTTGTGATCATTGGAGTTGTGACTGAATTGCAATCTTTCATATTATATTTAGAAAGTAGATCATTCACATATTTTTGTTGTGAAATGAAAATTCCAGCCTTACACTGGCTCACTTCCAATCCTAAAAATAACTCATCAAGCCCAAATCAGTCATATCAAATTCAGTCACCATAATCTTCTTAAATTCATTGAATAACTCAATGTTATTTCCTATATAGATTAAGTCATCCACATAAAGGCAAATGATCAATACCTCATTGTCTGCTTTTCTCTTAACATACAATGTGGGATCGCTTGCACTCTTTTGGAAGCCATTTTTACAAAAATGTGCGTCAATCCTCCCAGACCAGGCCCTCGGTGTTTGCTTGAGGCCGTAGAGAGCTTTCTTTAATTTGTACACTTTCTTTTCTTCACCAACAATTTCATAGCCCTTAGGTTGCTGCACATACACTTCTTCTTCCAAAATACCATTTAAAAAGGCTGATTTTACATAAAACTGAAAAACTTTCCAGTTAAAATAAGCAGCAATAGCAAGAGTAGTTCGAATCGTGTCAAACCTTGCTACTGGAGAGAACGTTTCTTCAAAATCAATGCCTTCACGCAGCATGTATCCAAGTGCGACTAACCGAGCTATGTATCTCTGAATAGACCCATCTGGCGATTCCTCGAAGAATTGGAACAGAAGGTTGTGAGAGATTAATTCCCACTGAATTACAAGCCATCTGGAAGGGAACCTGGGACCTGTTAGTAAAACAGATTAATTCCTCGGAGTATAACCAGACTCTGATACTAGATGTTAGAAAAAACAGAGTAGAATAGAGTTGCTGAAAAAAATAAAAAGAACTAAGAGGAATTTCAGCAAACCGCTGGTGTGCACAGAAAATGTGAGAGAAAAATCGGATACGTTTCCATTCATCAAATGCTCTTTAAATACAATCACAGCATAACCAAATCCCAAATTACGTGGACACAAACTATCTCACGTCAACAAGAAAATAGGGAATCAAATAACAAATATTGACTTATTAAAATAGAAAATTAATATCACTAACTAAAAATAGATAACGTGCAGAGATACTTTGCATTACTCTCTAACAATCCTAATGGGTTTGGAAAAATCCCGGATTGAAACCATCTGGACCCGGTGACTTGTCTGGATGCATAGAAAAGAGAGCTTCTCGAACTTCCTCACATGTATAAGGAGCTAATAACATGTTATTCTAATTGGTAGTCACCTTCGCATAAACACAATCAAGGATTTCTGTAGCATCTCCTACATGAGAAGTAAAAAGCGACTGAAAGTAATCAACAATCAACTGTGAAAGACCATTAGACCAATCCACCCACTCTCCATTATCATTTTTCATCTTAGCAACTAAATTCTTTTTATGACGATGAGAGGCCATTATATGAAAATATTTGGTATTTGAATCACCATTAGCCAACCAATGTTGTTTAGCTTTCTAACACTAATAAAGGTCCTGTTGAGAGAGGAAAGTAGCGCAAACAGCCTCAATCTGCTTCAATTCAGAGTTATTAGGATCCAAGCAATATCATCATAAAAAATAAAGGCAATCTTTATAGCTGCCAAATTGTTGTTTAAAATCATGATGGAAATTGCTGGACCACCGTTGGAGCTTCTCACTACAAAATGCAAGATAAGCATTAAAACCCAAATGTCGACTGTCCTGCTAGCAATCGTTAACCACTTGTTTACAATCAGGCTCATAATTCCATGAATTCTCATACTGAAATCGCCTTTTAATATACTGCACTACCCGAATTCCTAACTGAAGGTACAATGGTTTATGGTATGAACTAATAACTCCCAACACATGAACACAAGCTTATGGAAATAAATAAACCCATGAACTCGTTCCAACAGCCCTATCAAGCTGCTCCCTTGTAACCACAGTCCTTCCATTGTCCCATGTAAATTTTGAACTAAAATACCCCAAATCAAACAATTATAAAAATTCCAAAGCCTTGCTAAAACCTTCAAGCAACCAACAGGGATGAGATTGGTGACTCTCCTTCTCCATATCATAGAGGATTTTGTGAAATCCCCTATAACCACCCACAGAAAGGATGATTTGTACTTAATAGAACATAATAAATCCCGACTCTAATGTCGAAGATGCCATCCTAAAAGGCCATAAAAGCTAATTAATCGCCATACCTGGCCTATTTCATTACTAACTTGAACATCAATATGGCGAGATGAGAAGCTTATTAAATGAACAAGGTGTGAATTGTTCCAAAATAAAGCAACACCTCCACTATGGCCAATAGGGTCCACCAAAAAAAAGCTTATAAAACCCAACTTATCACAAACCTTCAAAACTGTCTTTTGATATCATAGGCTCCATCAAAAAGACAAACTTGGGTCTCTTATCAGAAATTAGGTCCTGTGAGACCTGAACGATACGTGGATTCCTAAGCCCGCGACAATTCCAACTTATGGTACTCATAACCCTTGGCAGGTCCGGAGAACAATACCCGCCCCATCTATGTTTTTTGACCCAATTTCCAAAGTATCAGCTACCATATCTTCCTCAAATCCACTATTAATAAAATCCATATCCTCATCGACATTATTATCTTTTCTCCTCCATTTTAAATCAAGAAATCACACTAGAATCATGGACATCAATCAACGGATTGATTGCAAGAGCTATGCCCATAGAAGTAGGATGACCAGCTCCTAAATTTTCTTAACTAGCCCCTTCTTTATCAACAAGCACATCCTTACCTTTCAAATTTTGAAACAAATGCGTGTCACTAGCATATCCCATGACATGTGCAATATTCATTATCTATCCACCACCCACAACATTCATTATCTGTCCATGATGATTCCGCTTTGTGTTGGTGATGGGTCCCTGTCAAAGCCAAGAGAATTGAACAAGAGAGTAAGAAGTTTCAAGTGTTTTTCAATGATGAACTCTGCTGCAGATACAAGGAAAATAAATAGGAAAAGAATGAAAACTACTTAGTCCTATTCTAAAGGCCACAAGCGGCACTTTATGAGTTAAAATAGCCAAGATTTGCTGACACAATCACAACAGCAAATTGACTTTATTAAACCAACATAAAAAATAATTACAGCAGAAAATAATTCCAACAGCAGCAGAGATATAAGCTAGAACAAAGACTTGGCCCAACTACTTCTTATTCTTGATAGGCACCTTTGCATATCTTCGTGGTGATCTATCATTGCTTCCCCCTTTCGAAGGAACCTTGTCCTCAAGGTTCAAAGCAGGAAACCTTGACTGCAATTCTGCAGAATTTTCCCATGTAGCATCTTCACGCGGCAAATGTTTCCACAGAACCAGACTTTCCTGTACAAATTGTGAACCGTTGCGAATCCACCTGGTATCCAACACCTCCTTTGGTTCCAAAACAGTATCACCATCAACAGACAATGGTGGCAAATCAATAGCCACAGGCACATCATCACCAATATGCTTTTTAAGAAGCGACACATGGAAAACTGGATGAATCTTAGAACCAGCATGCAGCTGCAATTTATAAGCCAATTTCCCAATTCTTTCTTCCACCGAAAAAGGCCCATAATAACGACTTGCTAGCTTTTGGGAAGCTCTCCTGTATACTGAATGTTGGTGATACGGCTGGAACTCAACATCTCTGCGTTTCAAACCAGTAGTCTGTTTCATTTTATTAGCAGCACACGAAAGATGGAGTTTCAGTTCCTGCAAGAATTCATCTCTAGTGACCATGGTTTGATCTACTTCATGAACAAGGGATTAACCCAATTCATACCGTGGTACCACAGGTGGAGGTCTGCCATACAAAGCCATGAAAGGAGACATACCAATCGATCTGTGAAATGAGGTATTATACTAGTATTCAGCCCAAGGCAGGAATGAGCTCCATTTGCGTGTTTATTAAGATGCAAAACAGCGAAGGTACTGCTCCAAACATATGTTATCACTTCAGATTGTCCGTCAGTTTCAGGATAATAAGACGAACTCATATTCAACTTGGTACCAGACAATTTGAAGAATTCACGCCAAAAATTGCTAATAAAAATTGGATCCCTATCACTGACTATAGACTTGGGCATTCCATGATACTTAACGACCCCATCAACAAATTTGTCAGTAATAATTTTGGTAGAATATGGATGAGCCAAAGGCAAGAAGTGTGCATACTTGCTAACTCGGTCAATTACCACCAACACCAAATTTTTACCACAAGAAGATGGAAGTTCGTCAATGAAGTCCATTGCAATATCGTCCCAAACTTGGTGTGGAATTGGTAATGGTTGGAGAAGCCCTGCTGGCGATGAGGTGGAAGCCTTATTTGTCTGACAAACAGAACAAGCAGTAATGTAGTCTTGAATCTGTTTGCACATAGAGGGCCAATAAAACTGCTGAGCGATCCACGAAGATATGCAAAGGTGCGCAAGACTCCTGAATGGCCTCCACAAGGTGAATCACGAAATTCCTATAAAAGTTTACAAGTCAAATCAGAATTAGGAGGGACCACCACCCGATTCTTGTAAAAGATTAAACCATTTCGCCAGAAATAAGGGTTCCCAGGTTTCTCTGTGGCTAATTTGCTCAAGCCAATCATATAAGGATGTGTGGAGACAATTGCTCGAATCTGATCCTATAGAGAAGTGTGAGGGAGGAAAAGAATATTGAGACTGGGGCTGCCAACAACACGCGATAAGGCATCTGTAACTTTATTTTCTTTTCTCGGTTTGTATATGATTTCATAATCAAACCCCAATAGTTTGGAAACCCACTTTTACTGTTCAGGTGTGACAATCCGTTGTTCCACCATATACTTGAGGCTACGTTGGTCAGTTTAGATGTAAAATTTTTGGCCAAGTAAATATGGTCGCCGTGTATGGATAGCTTGAAGTATAGCTAGCATCTCTTTAGCGTAGGTGGACCAAGACTATTTGGAAACTCCCAAGGCGCAACTCATGAATGCGATGGGCCTATCTTGTTGGGATAATACAGCTCCAATGCCGTTAGTGGAGGCATCTATGGTGATGATAAAGGACTCGTCAAAATTGGGCATTGCAAGTATAGGCGTTGAGGACATGGCTCTTTTCAAGGTTGAAAAAGACGCGTCCGCCTCGTCATTCCAGGAAAAATGACCCTTCTTCAACAGATTGGTTAAAGGCTGAGCTATAACTCCATAATCACGAACGAATTTCCTATAATAACCTGTCAAGCCTAAAAAGCCACATAAATAAGAAACATTAGTGGGTTTAGGCCAGTCAAGCATCGCCGTTATTTTCCTTTGATCCACTTGAACACCATCACGAGATACAATGTGACCCAAATACTCAATTTGCTGCTGTCCAAAAGCACATTTACTAAGTTTAATATAGAACTTCTGCTGTCTCAGTAGTTCAAAAGCCAGATGCACATGTTCCATATGCATGTTCCAATTTGGGCTATAAATTAAAACACCATCAAAGAAAACTAATACAAATTTTCTTAAATAAGGGCGGAAAATAGTATTCATGAGAGCTTGGAAAGTGGAGGGAGCATTACACAAGCCAAAGGGCATTACCAAGTATTCATAGTGGCCATTGTATATGCGGAAGGAAATTTTATGGACATCTGCAGGGTGAACCCGAACTTGATGAAACCCAGCGATGAAATCAAGCTTAGTAAAATAAGCAGCCCCATAAAGTTCATCCAGCATATCATCCACAGTAGGAATTGGAAATCTATCCTGAATTGTTATAGCATTAAGAGCCCTGTAATTCGTACAAAATCGCTAAGAGCCATCCTTTTTCTTAACAAGTAGGACAGGAGAAGAAAAGGGACTTGTGGTAGTCCGAATTAGCCCTGAGTTCAATATGTCATGAACTTGTTTTTCAATTTCGCCTTTCTGAAAGTAGGCATACCTGTACGGCCGAACATTGATGGGATTCGTTCCCTCTTTGAGGTTGATTCGGTGGTTAATTTCCCGCTCTGGAGGAAGCTGATTCGGCCTTTGATAGATATCAGAAAACTGATCTAGCAAAATTTGCATTTCTAGGTGAATTTCTTCAGGGAAAATTGTTGATGAGGATTCCACGCAAATGGCAAAGAGTGAGTTGCTGTCTCTTAGTTCTTTGGACATCGCCTTCAAGGAAAAAGATTTAATCTGTTGATCTTTGATTCCTTGTAGGTGTTGTTGCTGGCCTTTCCAAGTAAAGTCCATTGTCAGCCGTTTCCAATTACATTGAACCGTCCCCAATTGCTGAAGCCATTGAACTCCTAACACCACATCCAAACCCATAATTGGCAGGGCATAGAATGTAACAACAAAGGGTATACCTTGTAAGAGAATAGGAGTATTTCTGAATTTCCCGTTACACTACAAAGGGCTTCCATTCGCTACTTTCACATTAAAAGGTGTAGTTGGCTCCACTGGCAGTTTGAGTAATCCAGGTATCTTTTCATTGATGAAGTTATATGTGGATCCGCTATCAATGAGGATAATTAATTCGAGGGACTTGATCTTAATAGCAACCCGCATAGTACTTGTTGAGGACCACCCAGTAAGTGCGTGTAATGAGATCTCAGGTTCGAAATCATCATCATCTTCCTCAATGTCAAATTCGCCATACAGGAGAAGGAGTTGCGGTTTGGAACACCTGTGTCCAGGGACAAACTTCTCATCATAGTTAAAGCACAACCCCTGAGTCCACGTTCCTGCATCTCTTCCCAGGTAAGCTGCTTCACTGGAGTGGATGGTTTAGTTTTTGTCGGAGATGAAGAGCTCTCTGGTAAGATGGGCGAATTGCCTTCTTTTGGCGCAACAATTGCTCATCTTTCATTCGAGCTAAACTGATGGCGTCCTTTAATGCTTTTGGTTTGAACATTCTAATGTCGTTGGCAATTTCTGGTTTAAAGTCACAGCTAGCGCTTTCTGAGTCCAACCTTTAACCCTGTTTCCAAGCCTTTCGAACTCCCTTTGATAGTCTCGTAAGAGTCCTGTTTGATGAATTTTTGATAAAGACTCATCAAAGTCTTCGCAATCAGTAGGCCCAAAGCAAGACCATAATTTCCTCAGAGAAAACTTCCCACGACACATCTTTTCCTTCTTCCTTATGGGTTCTGCAAAGCCACTGCCACCATTCATTGGCCTCCCCTCGAAGGTGGTAAGAAGCCAAGGATACCTTCTCAGTTTTTGGGGTCTCTTGGGATTCAAAAAATTCGCTCACCCTAGTGAACCATTCTGTTGGATCCTTTCCTGAATACTTTGGGAACTCTAATTTCGCCAATTTGGAAGAGAACATGGGTCGCCCTCCTTCTTTGGTCACATCTTGGTTGATATGAATTTGGCTGTTCCGATTACTTGCACTACCAGAATCATCTCTGCTGGGTAAAGCAATTTCAGAGAACTTAGTAATGGCTGCCTTGATTTGTTGTAGCTCATCACTAATTCTACGTTCCATTTTAGATAAATTATCTTGGAGCTGGCCAAGCCCAACCTCTAAATTTTCGATTTGCTCTTTGTTTGTAGCCATGAAAAGAGGAAAAGAAAAGAAGAGAATAAGATAAACTGGCTCTGATACCACTAATGGTTCCCTGTCAAAGCCAAGAGACTTGAACAAGAGAGTAAGAAGTTTCAAGTGTTTTTCATTGATGAACTCTGCTACAGATACAAGGGAAATAAATAGGAAAAGAATGAAAACTACTTAGTCCTATTCTAAAGGCCACAAACGGCACTTTATGAGTTAAAATAGCCCAGATTTGCTGACACAATCACAACAGCAAATTAACTTTATTAAACCAACATAAAAAATAATTACAGCGGAAAATAATTCCAACAGCAGCAGAGATATAAGCTAAAGCAAAGACTTAGTCCAAGTACTTCTTATTCTTGATAGGCACCCTTGCAGATCTTCATGGTGATCTATCAATTGGAGCCTTCATCCATGGACCATGTGGAAAACCATCTCTTAGAATATATGGTACATCAAACAACTTTGCACAAAAGCAATCTAAATGGTTGAGTAATCCACAGAAAAAACAAAAAGATGAAAGTCATTCATATTTAAAATCCACCCAATACCACTCCCCACAAGGTTTTGCCAGCTTCATCTAACACTTAAGAGGCTATCTAACATCCAAGCTAACTCGAATCCTCATATACTCTTTCTAGAAACTAGAGTAATTACATGGGTCTAATTCAAGATAAACTCCTAATACATTGCCAATATCACGTCCAACACACTCAGACATAAAGCTACTCTAAAGTCCAAAAGTCGGCTCGTGTTAACTCCACAGCTTTTGGATTATCACTGGCTGCAACTCCTTCATAAGAATTAGATTTTGGAAAAAACTCCACGGACCTCCCTTTACTACCGTTTCAACATCGTACTCATGGAAAAACTGGAACAAAATAAGTATTATTACCAACATCCTTTATAAGAAGACTCTTCACTAGCCTCCAAACACTGGCCATTGTCTCTTGGAACATTGGAAAATTAATGGACTTATACAATCATCAATCGACCCACCACATAGTACTTCCAATCATTGTCAGGTGTAAACTCAGCTGACTGTTGTCCCACCTGTTGCACTACTACTCTCCTTTATTCTTCCTATAAATTAAGTTGCACATGGACATGAGCAATCAAGTTCTCTACAGTTCGTTCTAATGTCATTGGATAAAAAATTCAAAGATTACCAAAGGTGGAAAAAGATGAAAAAAAAGAACAACTTGATATTAAATCTTATTATCTAAACAAGAGAAAAAAACTCCTATCATGACAGACAAGAGAGAACATAGAAAACAACCCACTTGGATATTAAGTCCATTTATCTAGTTTATAAATATTTTAAAAAATCGCACAAAACACGAGCAATAACTAGTTCGTTTATATTTATAATTTTAGTTTTGTTATTATGTCTTTGAATTGTCACATAGCTATAGTAAGTGTTTTAGGATGAGAGGGAATTGAGTGCCTAGCATGAAATAAACAGTCTTGCTACTCGATTTGGTAAGACATGCGAATGAGATAGGTCATATATTTTATGAAAAATATGGTAATTTTAACATAGTATTCTAACCCATATTTCTATATTTTTCAATTCTGCATCTAAAATTCTAAATAGTCAGTGACAGACATTGAATATGAGGAGTTTACATGAGACAGTCTCAAAAGTAAACCTGAGGTTGTAAGCACATTGATTAGGTCAAATCTTCTGGGATTATAGAAATCCTGTTTTGTTCTCAAAAACCATATTGAATTTTTCATTCTGAGAAAAATCTTATATTAATTTAATAGTCTCATCCTAAAAGTAATTATGTGACGAGATTGGTGTTTTTGATTAAAACTAACTCATATGCATCTCATCCCGAAAATCATATATTTTCATTCCATTGTTTCTCTAAAATTTTAAGTGTCTATCTCTCTCTTTCTTTTTATGAATCTCAAATTATGTCCATGAAAATCTCTTTCATCCTTTCTATTTTTAGTTTGTTTACTACACGAATCACTTGTTAAGGTAATAATAATATAAAAGAAAATAAATATATTTTTCTAAATATAAAATTGATAAATAAATTTAATAAAATTTTCAACATAAATTTTCATCTTAAATAAATTTTTCTGAATAATTTTATCAAATAGAAAAATGAAAATATTAATTTGTAAAAAGAGAAACTGTAATTTAATTTAATTACTGGTTATATTTAATGCACGTTGGGGATTATATCAAATAAGCATCAAAATTTGAATTTGCTCAAAGGTAATAATAATAAAAGCAATGAAGTTAAAAGGTTATAAGTTGTATGTAAAATTAAATTGCACTGAGTCTGTGAATTATTTTGTTTTGTTATACTTATGCTCTTATTAACTAAAAACTAACAATTAAAAACTATTCTATTGTAATTTTAGTAGCAGATCAATAGTTAAATTATTTGACTTTTATTTATTCTTAAATTTCTATGTATGAATTTTGTTTGATTGTAATTGATAACTAATGCAATTTACTAAGAAAATGAAAAATTTTAATTTATTTTTTACCATTATTTCATTACATCCTATATATTCGAGCTCTCATCCCATTCGGTTGAGTCCAAAAAAATGGAACAAAAGATACGAACTATATACCTGCTAGAATGAGACTGGAACTTATTTTTTACATATATTATTTCGGACGAGACTGAAAATTATATGTCTATATGTACTCAACCAATGCATTCTCCTAGTTAATACCTTTGGAAAAGTTTTTTACCTAGACCTGGTATGTAGATGGTCTCATACACCAAGCCAATCAAAAGAAGATTTAAGAAAAAAAAAATGTTACTTGGTTGTTTTATTTTTTGAGTTTATAATTAGAAATATCATTATTTGAAATAAAATATTATTTCCGTTCCATTTTGTTTGCTTGTTATTCCTTTTTTGAATGTTCCAAAATATTGTATAAGGTTTTTAAAATTATATATCTAAACAATTATTTTTTCTATAATAATCTTTATAATTATTTATTAGTGAAGGGTTTTTATTAATATGTTGATAAATTAAAGAAAGATAAAGTAATTTTTATTGATTAAATTGTATATTGAACCATGTATACAAAACGGTACAGTGTTGCCGGACAGATAGTCTAAAAGCATGACCCCACTGCCTGCATTGTAATAATCGATACGTAAACTAGCTCTGATAAAACTGTCACTACCAATTCCAATCGATCAAGTCGTAGGACTTTCGAAAGAAACAAAGCTTCGATCCAATGGTTGACTCACCGTTCAAGGCAGATATATTGAGAGGAAAGGTTGCTTTGTTGACCGGAGGTGGATCGGGAATCGGGTATGAGATATCCCTTCAACTGGGTAAACATGGATGTTCTGTTGCTGTCATGGGTCGACGCAAACATGTTCTTGATTCTGCTGTTGCATCTCTCCACTCTCTTGGAATTCCTGTAAATTGTCTTTCCTGTTCTTTGATTTTCTTTGCTTTATTATCTGTTTCTTTCACAGTAAGAGTGCTGTTTGGCGATCTGGGCATTTTTGTTTCATTCATTTCGTATTATTGATGTTGGTTTGTGTATTGCATTTGTAACCTGTTTGGCTGTTGGGAAAGTCTGAGAAAATCTAGGATTTTAAGGACCCTTTTCAGATTATACCATATTCTATCAAACCGTATTTGTTTCAGATAGATATATATTCAAGAATCTCATAATGTTCATTATTTTCAACATTTTCTCCAACCGAAAAAAGAACAATTGAAATAAATGAACTTTTATTATTTAATGTCTAGAATATGATTTTAATTACCAATATATTATTTTTAATTCGTTTCTCATTAATAATTTGTAGTTATTATCAAAAAAAAAAAAAAAAAATTGTAGTTTAAATAATGAAATTATCTTTTAATAGTAATATGTCTATAATTATATTT
Organism: Jatropha curcas; assembly: GCF_041381405.1. Lineage (NCBI taxonomy): Eukaryota > Viridiplantae > Streptophyta > Magnoliopsida > Malpighiales > Euphorbiaceae > Jatropha > Jatropha curcas. The sequence goes on from NC_143160.1 coordinate 16,005,198, forward strand.
TTTTATTAAAAATATATTTACGAAACATGAACTAGTAATTTTAAATCATAAAATTGTTATTATTCAATTAATATAGTTATAACTGAGCATCAAATCAAACTGTCAATTTCAGTTATATTTGGTTTTTTACTAAATTCGATTGGATTAGTATTTTAGAGTTGTTAGTTTCAATTACTAAGAAAGTTCAATTCAGTTTACCAAATGCTTACCAATAGTTCTCCAAATAGACCCTAGTCTTTACATAATTCAATAAAAATACTAAGAAATTCCTGTTTGCGAATGAACTCTATTCTTCAAATTAATTTATGCTAAATAAAGGCTCAACAATGAACAGAACAGTTACAAAATTAATAATTTAGCTAGTCAACAATGTTAGTGTAAATACTTTTTGGATCTTCCTATAAGGTTTATGATTACAAATGTTTTTGTTGAGGAGAAGGCAAATCAAACCCGAACTATGTTTGCTTTTTTTTTTTTTTTCTGTTGTTTTATCTGCATAATTAAATTAGTTTCTAAATCTGACTTTGCTAGTTAAAGAAATTATTGGCATATATTGCAGGCTATAGGACTTGAGGGAGATGTTCGCAAGAGAGATGATGCAGTTAAAGTTCTGGAATCCACTATTAGACATTTTGGCAGGCTTGACATTCTTGTGAATGCTGCTGCTGGCAATTTTCTAGTTACACCGGAGGATTTATCCCCTAATGGCTTTCGAACAGGTATGTTTCTTCATAACCATGACTTCCTGATAATTTGATTTTAAGGTGAGAAAGATTACTTAGCAACTGATCTAAGTGTTAGGTGAGACTTTGATATTTGCTCATTATAACAAACATTATACGTATGCCTCTGTAGAATTCATCCAACTATTTCTTTCAAATCCTTTTTGGTCAATTTGGTCCAATAGAACATGGTCGGTTTGATATGTAGACATCAAAGAATGAATACCCAATTTGAAACCTCAGAATAAACTGAACGTACTCAAAAGTTGCAAATAATAGAAGTAAAAGATAGTGTATATTTACAAATGGAAAGTCTTCTTTGGGCCATATGGAGGGGTGTAAATAAGCGAAGCTCTATTGAGCTTGAAGCTCATTCGAGGCAAATCTGAACTCGAGTTGAGCTTGAAAACCAAGCTTGGCTCCTTTACGATTCATAGTTAATTGTTTCTATTTACAGGATTGAACTAGAGCTCGTTTAATAAATGAGTTCAAGCTTGCTTATTAATCTTATGGAACGAGTTTAATTACTTTTCCAGAAAAACATCAGTTTTGAAAAAACAGTTTGATAATTACTTGGCTGATCTAAAGCTTACCTGACTAAAACTTGTGAAATTCATTTTAAAAACAAACTTTAATTACCTATAATCAATATTTTCAACATGATATTTTTCTCAGCAGCAGTTTAGACAGTAGTATCAAAACGATCCTAAATATGATGGCACTAGTTAGTTAAAAGGTGTATATCAGATTAACATTTATATAGTAACTGTTTACAAAGTTTGTTTTCAATATTGTATCACCTGTCCAAATCACACAATGCAAGTCCCCTCCTCTGGTTTAATATTCTCCTTGCATGTTTTCAACATAAATGGTTTAGCGGTTTCATATTCATGTGAGGGTCTCTGAGGAATAAAGTTAGTTGTATTTTGCAGTAATGGATATAGATGCTGTTGGCACTTTTACAATGAGTCATGAAGCACTCAAGTACCTTAAGCAGGGAGGCCAAGGGAAGGATTCATCTACTGGTGGATCAATAATAAATATAAGTGCAACTTTGCATTATACTGCTACTTGGTATCAAATCCATGTATCTGCTGCAAAGGTTGGTTTTTTATTGATTAGGTTTGGAAGTTGAAATTTATTCTTTGAGAACCATATTGGAAGTTTCTTCAAATTGGCGTAATTGTACAGGCAGCAGTAGATAGCATTACACGAAGCTTGGCATTGGAATGGGGGACAGATTACGATGTTAGAGTGAATGGAATTGCACCAGGACCTATTAGAGATACTACTGGTCTTAGTAAACTTGCACCTGAGGAGATTTTGAGAGTAGCCAAGGAGAAGATGCCTTTAGATAACTTGGGGGAGAAATGGGATATTGCTATGGCTGCTTTATATCTGACATCGGATGCAGGTTAGTTTATATCCCTTTACTTATAAGTCTGCATTTCTCTTTGCATTGCAGACTTCTTTAATAGATGTATTCACATGCACCTTTTTCTGCCCAGGAAAATATGTTAATGGAACAACTTTGGTGGTTGATGGAGGGGATTGGCTGAGAAAACCTCGTTATATGCCAAAAGATGCAGTAAAGCAACAGTCGCGAACGGTGGAGAAGAGGTCTAGAAGTTCACCAGTTGGGGTTCCAAAGAGCAAGTTATGACAACAGATATATTCCACCAGCCATTAACCATTCTTGCAGACTCTAGATGTATTGTTAATGAACCAATTGGAATTTATATGAACTCATTTCAATAAAATAAAACAAAAACTTATAGTACCTAAAATAACTTCAGTACAACATCTGATACCAAGATGATATTGTTGTCAATTCATTTCATTCTTCATGAATGAAGATTAACTCACAAAAGAAACAAGAAAATTTATCATAAACTCATTTAGGATCCTTATTTAGGACTCGAATCAGTCCTAAAATAATGACACTGCAAAGTAAACAATCTGACAAAACCTCCTCAAAATGGTTAATTTCTAGGTATAATGTTAATGAATATTTGAAACACAATATTCATAATAATGACAATATCATGTTTAGGCACAACTAAATAAGATAATTGAATCATGCTATATTCCAAATGGCTAGAGCATTTAGCTGGGAAGAGATAGTAGGTTAAGAACAGAAACTTGCCCGTGTAGGTTACCCTTTTTATTTTTATTTTTATTTATCTTCAAGCTTCTTCATCAAGGGCTTTCACAAGGCTGCTTGTAGCTGCAATCTCATCCTTCTCTACATGTGTGTGCGCATGCTAGCGAGCATACGTGCATCAAATAATCTATAGATAACAATCATTAGCACTACGCCATTATGAGAACCCATAACGAAATGTAATCTGATAAAAACCTTTATATGGCAAGCACCTAGAAACTAGTAACCACTATTTCTTTTATCCTTTTTCCTACTTTTCTATCATGTTTAAACCCTTTCCCAGAAAGAGAGGGGAAAGAAAAAGACCAAAAGCCTTCATGTAGAAGATGTAAAGAAATAGACCAAAGATTGCAAAAAAGAGCAAAAGAAATAGCTATAGGACTATGAAAATCTGAAACACGCCCTAGAACTTGGAAAATCAAGAATACATTTATACCTAAAGCTAAGACGCAGAAAAATGAATTGAAATCTATGCAGTAATCCTTAACTTCCTTCCTCAGCACCAAAACAGCTCATTCTTCTTTGCCAGTGGGTTTTCTACTAGGAAATGAGATACAAATCATTTCTAGTTAGGCTAAATGCTTATTCAGCTAAGAATATATGAAACAGAAATACATCACATCCTTATATGATTAATAGTGCAGGCAAAAACTCTGACCAATAAAACGAGCAAGGTATGAAAAGTAAACGAGCAACAGAGCATGCACTTGTTTTAAAGTCTATCCAACAAAGATGGACAAAAAAATAATACAAACTAAAACAGAACAGTAATGACTGGCTAAGTAAACAGCAACAGGAAACACAGGGATATTACGAATAAATCCATATTTTTTACATGACCATATCTCTTGAGGAGCAAAAGGAGTTGTCAACTAAATCAATACATTCACATTAAATAACAGATATTGTTATAGGAAATATAAGCAAGAAAGAAAGAAGCCAAGCCAATTGTGCTTAAAGCTAAAGGACAGATAAAAAGGGAATCCCAAAAGACCAAATTTTTACTTCTAGTAAGATTAGGTAACGAAAGGATCAACCTTAACATATTCTAGCCTTGAATTAATGGCTCGAGAATCAAGATTAGTTTTCCTTCTCGTAAGATTAGTCAATGAATGACTGAAGATCAAGACTTGTATAACCTATTCTAGTCAACTTGAACGTTTGTGTCTTTCATCTGAAGAAAAACATGTTCAGAGATAGAGAAAGAAGAAGATCGGGGAACCAACATGAGTCTGCATGTAAACGACACAAAAAAGGCTAATTATACTCACGAGAGAAATCATAACTAGTTTAAACAAAACAGATGAATCTAAAAGTCATTCATTTTAGTTATCCATCATTATTTATTTGATTTTATTAATATTAGGACTTCCATAGAAAGCTACGGTAACAAAGAAAACAACAGCAATTTTAACATCACAAACAGAAAACCAGAGTTGCATTTCTCATTGACCAAGACCAATACACTGAATACTTTTTCCAAAAACCTATCTATCAAACAAACACATCATTCTCATATTGGGATTAACTAATAATACATGAAAATAGGATCGAAGTTGGACCAATAATCTGATATACAACGTCAGGATTAAACCACAACTTTTCAGCACTTGGGACAACTTGACATCTGAAGTTCAGAAAAATACAACTAAAAGGAAGTACTTCTCCAAATTTTTATTGAAAAAGGTCAAATATAAGAAGTATCCAAATAATAAAGATTCCTCTTAAGTGTACCAAATATTACATACATAGAAACTTACAAATGATGCCATTTCTTTATCTGTTAGCTCACTGTTAGATATCCAAGTTCTCCATTTGAACGCTGCTTTTCAAAGGCACATATTCTCCAAGATAGCCACCAAGATGTTCATGTAAAGCACTCTTATCAATTCCCTGGTGGTGATAGCTCTTGCAAACATAGTAAAATACACTCTGAACCAACAATCCCACTAGATTTACAATCACTAAAACCCCCACCAAAAACCCACCAACAACAATTCTAGTAAAAACCCCATAGCTTTCTCCTCCATGCACAACTACAGACCCAAAAATCCCTCCAATAACTCCACAAATTGCTAAATACCCAAAAACAAGAACTGCAGCCACACGAGTTTTTCCCTTGAGCAACTCATAGCTCTTTTTCATCGCTGCAAACCCATAAACAGGCTCAAGCACAGAAACCACACTAGCCAAGTGCCATAAAGCAGTTATAAACACATGGACCACCAAGAAGAGAACAAAAATCACTATCAAAGAGAAAACCACTAAAATAGGATTCTGGGTATCAATGGCAATAATCAAAATGACCAAGAAAATAAGAAATATAGAGTTATAAAGCAACATCAACAAAGATACCCAAAAAAAAGTGATAAACAATCGCTTAAAAACCTTGGGTATAGCAGCAATGGTAGAAGAAAAAGACACAGGCTTGGACGTGTAAAGAGAGGCAACCGTGAAAACGACAGCAGCTGTTGAAAGAAGGGAGAAGGCAAAAAGAAAGATTACATAACAGAACTGAATAATCAAGAGAAGAGTCCATTCATGGCGGGTTTGGTTCTCGTCAGCTGATGGGTGGTCCTCAAGATGAGCCAACAGAGGATGAGTAAAGAGAGAATGGGCTAAAATAGCAAAAGATAGAGGAAAGATTAGGGTTAGGGTTATGAGATAGAAGGTTTTTGGAGAGCGTTTAGGGATTGAGATTGATTCCCTCAAAATATCAGGCAGGGTTAAGAATTGGAGCTCTTCTTGCGCTAGATCCATGGCGTCGGAGAGTAAATTTGCGGATTGAAATCCAAAAACGTAAGAAAAATCGGTTGAGCAATTTAGATTCTGGAGAAAGGGAATAAGAAAGAGAGAGATGATGTAAGAACTAATGCAGGAAGAAGGAAAGAGACAAAGATGAAGAAAGAAGCTGTTAGATTCGTATTTATTAGCTTTGACGCTTTGGGCTTTTTCTTTGGGCTGTTGCAGCATTAATTTGATTTAATCTACCAAAAATATCCCTAACTTTCTACTTATTACTCCCTCGGGCCAAAAAAATTATCCACTGTTACTTTTTGGAATATTCCAGAATAATTGGCCAATGTATAAAAATACCCCACATATTTACATATTTGATCATGTAGCATCTCAAAGTCTTCTAAGGATCTATTATGACGTCTAAACTTTTATTTTTTACCGGTTTTTTTATAATGTTAGTTAATCGTTGATTATACTCGTTATGTACTCATTTTTAGTACTCTTTTAAATTTTTTTATTTATATAATATTAAAATATAAATTTTTATTTAAATTAAAATAAATACAATTGATTAATATGTATTGCACTTTTCCGTACGAGATACTTATAATACTGCTTTTTATGTACTTAATTTATTTTTATATAATAAAGTGTTTCTCAAACTAAAGTTCAACTAAATCTTTAAACTTAAACCTTCAGTCCCTAATTTATAAATGCAGATTCTTAAAACCCTAATAGGTGCTTAAAAAAAAAAAACAAGTCATCACTCAATCTCTAACCCTCTTCCCTTAATCTCAAAGTCAATATTTATATACAACTATAATACAAAATAATAATAAATTATTTTTACTGTTAGGTAAAAGAAAAAAAAAAGAAAATTATCTGAACAAATAATGGTAATCACTTTGGCTATAATGACAATATTACTTATCCAGTACATTAGACAAAGAAATATATCTGCATAGATACAAATTCTTGATATCCCAAAAAGTGATCTTAAAATAAAAATATATATGAAATACTCCAATAATTCAATTTTAAAGATTTTTCATTTAAAAATTTAATTGAAATTTTAACCAATGAAATTTAGTGAAAATATTTTATTATTTTCAAACCAGACCCGTAAACCAGTTTGAATTTTTTCGAAATTCAAGTGAGAAACCGATAAACCAAGCAAAAATCAAATCAAAAATCATTGAGTTGGGCCAAACCGGTTCGAATCAAACCGGGATGACCCATAAAGGCATAGAAAACCCTGATTTACTTTTTCTTTTTTACTTTTTCTTTTCCTTCCTTTCTTCTTCTCCCTCTAGCGCCGCTCAGCCTCTCTTTCTCTCTCTCTATCTCTCTCTCTAGTCCTTGATCACCGATCGGCGTCAACATTTCTTATCGGCGTCGCTCTTCCATCGCCACCTTTTCCTCTCGCCGTTCTCATTTTCAGGAGATGCAATGATCGTTGGAGAGCGGTGATCTCCTCTTTGATCGAACAGCTCCACTTATAACACTCTCCTTCTTGTTCCGACAGTTCCAGCACCGACGACGAGCATCAATAGATTCCTTTCCTCCCTGCAAAGCATCAATAGATTCCTTTCCTCCCTGCAAATAAATCACCTCATGCAATTTAAGCTTTCGTCGGCGTTTTGGGGAGCGGCCATTAACGACGAGGTTAGGGTGACTGTCGATCTCTGTCCGGCAAAATAGGCCATGTACTAAGCAAACCACCACTGGAAATGAACTATTGAGTGAAATCTGAGCCAGATGGTGTGAAGCGCTCGATTGCAAGCAATCATAGTTTTTCGGCCATCGTAGACGACTGCATCGACGACGGTCCGACGACCGATCAACGAGTCTCCGGCGAGACCCCGGGAGGCAGAAACTTGAGAATTACCCACTGAGCCTGAATTGAAATACAATTTTTAATCGGTATAATTTAAGATTCAGTTTATTAAATTCAATGTAAATCTCAATGTAGAAATTATTGTTATGGGATTAAATTAGTTGCGATTAAAATAATTAAGGAATAAGAACAAAATAAAGGTTTTAATAAATTTAAGCAAGTTATAATTGCTACCATAAAAATAAATTGAGAACTTTGATAAATATGGATTTTATGATATGAATTTTAAATAAAATAAGTAAAGTATGTAAATTGAATACTTGGTCATAAGAAATATGATTATTAAAAAGAGAAAGAAATAGAAATGTAATTAAATTATATTAGTTGCTTAATTTAATTTGAGCTAAGTATTATTAAAGACTATAAACTAAACGAGAAAGCAAATTAGATACTTAAGTGTTATACAAATCATCTTGAGGACGGAAAGTGATTAAGTTAAAAAGAAACTCATTATTGGATGAGTATCAATTATTTTGGAATTAGAATTATATTATATGAATTAAAATGATAAGCTAAAGGAAGTATTAGTTTTAGTAATCTATCCGGAGTTAATTAAAGAATAATATATTTCAAGTAAAAGTTAATTAAGTAAAGGATTATTTATATGGTGCGTATAAGAGATTTATGAGTTGATGCCTGGTTAAAGAAGGAAATTATATCGAGATGACGTACAAATATTTGAGGATGTATTGAGATTAGATCGAAGGTTATTTTAATCTATAAGCTATGAGTTGGACGTAAAATTATTACTTGTGATGATTGAAATATTGATTGTCTGATGGATGAGCTGTGTGAATAATAATCGATAAGTGTATTAAATAGCTAATACTTAAACAAATAGAAAGTTCAATTTGAGAGAAAATACTCTAAAAAATATTGATAAGATTTAGATTAACTATATCAGTCCAATATCTAAGCAGATATATATTAGCTTAACTATTATTTAAGGTAAGTCATATGTTTAATGTAGTCTTTCCTTTATATTTGTGTTTTATCTAGATCGTCCGAGTTTGTCTAACACTCTTGCTAGTCAAATCCAAATGAAGGCTTGCTCATTCTTTTATCATTGTGAGTAATAATAAATGGTACATACCATTACCTGCATACATGCACCGTTCACCCTATACTATCTAAATATATTCAATACTCAACTCTCATCTTCATATATTAATATAATATCATTGAAATATAATTATTATTATCGTTATCTACCATATAAGTAAAATATTACAATCATACAAATGTTATATAATTATATACCCATGATTACACTCATGTGCTTCATATTAATTATCGATATGAGTTATTATATGAAATGAATTGTTTGGATTACTTGTGATATGATAATACTATGCTTTGTCTGCGTGTGGAATTGGAATAAAATGAGTCGAAACATAAAACCATAGGGTGACCTCTTGATGGTAATGGAAATGAAGAAGAGAATGGAAACCTCCCAATCGTATTTCGCCACAGATTAAAGAGCCCCCTCCAGTTAAGAATTGGGGCCTCAGAAATAATGTGAGGACTGGTCAAGTGAGGAATAGACTACTTGGCCGTATGGGGGATCAGCTCCTCAACTCATATTTGGGGGATGAGCTCCTCAGTCCATACTGGGGGATGGACTCCTCGTGCCCTAATAGAGGGATGGGCTCCTCTGTCGTAAAACATGATTAATGGATTTCTTGTTAAATGAGAAAGTAATGATGCCACTGAGCAATCTCTATTTGATGTGATTATTTGAATGTGATATCATTGTGATTGCTGATGATGTGTCATGCGCTTGGTTGAATGAATGCTCATTATATAAAGTTGAAAAGCATTTTGCGTGACTGTTTAGGTTATGCATTATTTATCATTATTCACTGACTTTGTGAAACTCACCCACTTCCTGAAATTTTTCCAGGAGGTAGACAATGTGCTGGTTTTGATAAGTTTGCTTCCTTCTTCGCAGAGTTATAGTAGTAATTACCAGTTTTTGATAATATTTAAATATAGAGTATTATGTATAAAAATGTATCCACACCTGTTTACTAAGCTCCAAAGATAGGGAGTCATGTATTACAATTTATAATGTAAAAGTTATTGATGTGTTGTTCAATATACCTATGAATTTTTTAATTGACTCTATAAAGCACGAATGGGCCAGGTTGCCCATATTATGAATGATGTTAATGGTATAAAAGAAAAGTTATAGGCCCGAGCTATGAATTAATTGAAATATGGAAGTTGGGTCAAAAATATAAATTGATGGTATGATTTAATAACATCATATTATAGGCTTATTGTTCCTAAAAATGGATTGAAGGATTGGATCCATGTGAGTTAGGCTTACTATGAGCATCGGTGGCCTTAAGCTTACCTAGGCTCTAGTGCCGGTCCGGCCCACGGTTTTGGGTCATGACAAAGTTGGTATCAAAGCATAAGATCATTATTGTATAAGTAGCTGCGGAGCATATAGAGAATTCCATCTTATCCTTCTTAGTCTTCTTTGCTTCTACTTCAATTATCTCTCTTGTTGTTATGGTTTTGTGCGCTACTGTTGTTGTTGTTTGGCTGGATTGCTGAACTGTGGCGTGCTAAACAACAAAAGTGGCGAACGCCATTTGAGTAGTGCCTTGCTCAACTACTCAGTGTCTTACGCCATAGTGACTGTGAAACACTTGCTTTTGTTATTTTTTTCTCAATTTCCTACACCAAAATTCATAAATTTATGCTTTGCACTTATTTGTCAGCTTACTTACATGGGTTTATTTTGCAGAAGAGCGTGAAGTGTGGAAAATTGGGTTGTACCGCTTACGTGGCCGGTGAGTGGTTCGACCAATTGCCTATCTGGGTTCAAGATTATGTTCGAGAGGCTGGCTTCGGTCATTTTGTTAACACCTTACCGCGGTGCAGTGGCGGACTCTTCCCTCTAGCATCTTGGAATTAATAGAGCGATGGATAGACACTAATCATACCTTCCATCTGCCATTCAGTGAGATGACTATCACCTCGGTGGACTTTGCTCTATTATTGGCTTCCTTTCGGAGGGCGATCAGTTGTATTCGACAATCAGTTAAGGACTTTAGATTAGCCAGGCTTGCGGGCAAGCCTCAGAGCTATTATCGGGATGGAGCCCACCATCTCTGATAAGAGGGTCGGCTACGAGAGCATCATCTCACGCTACGAGAGCATCATCTCACACTACGAGGAGATGCCTCGAGAACACATGGAAGAGATAGATGTGGACGTGGTGGCTCAAGCTTTCCTTTTCTATCTGCCGTCGACCACCTTATTCACAAATCACGATAATAACGTAGACCTAGCGCTTCTACCACCTATACTTTGCTTTGTCGAATCTGTATAATTGGGGAGCTACTACCTTGTCATATCTATACTATGGGATGGATCTCTATGTCTGAGGGGTGCACTTGAAGGTCGGCTATAGGCGTGTCATTGAGGTATAATGCCATAATCTCTTTTTGGTGATTTGTTTCTTTTCTTCTTTCCTCTTTGCTTTTATTACTGATTTCTGTCTTTTGCTTGGCATAGATTTAGGCTTGTGAGCATCAGATCCTCCCTATGCTGAGCTTGCTGGGCTTTGACATTGCCACCACTGAGAGGACTCTCCCTTGAGGTCAAGCTTGGAGATTTAGCTGGAGGTACGTTCATACAACTTCGGACATATTAGCATTCAAGCAGATACTGAATGGCCTAGCCTGCGATCGGGTGAGTTGTTATTTTGTACTGCCTTTATTTCTTTTTCTTTTTTTTCTCCTTCTGTCACTTTTTTCTTATTGATTTCTTCTTCTCTTTTTTTTTTTTTAAAATTTTTCTTTCATCTTTTTCTTTTTCTCTTGTTTTTTCTTTTTTTTTTTTTTTGTAGATAGTAAAATATCCATAGAGGCAAATTGCTGAGTATCCTAACTTCGTCCATGCAGCGGTTAGGTACCAACAGAGGATGCTCCTGTTGCCCAACCTCTTTTACGATATGTACTATCTCGAAGAGAGGGTGTACGAGTGGGACCTTGGTCCAAACCGGAGGAGGGTGCCTCATGATGTGTCGTATTACATGCTGTCCACCAGGTTTATCAGGCTTGAGCAGGACATTGCGGCTGCATGCAGAGGATCGATAGCCACTGACCACTGACAACTTTCGTGCCTAGTGTCTATGCCATCTTCGTATAGACTCAACTTCTGGTCCATGTCCCTCCGCCGTCTAAGTTTGACCCCTTTGCTGAAGTGGAGGAGCTTGATAGGGATCATGGCCGTACCCCAGCTTGGGTAAGCTTTATTTCCTTTATTCTTTTCTCAGCTTTGACCCAGTGTCCCATTCTATTTATTTACTGTTTGTGCTTTGTTATTGCAACAATAACAGCGCAACAAGCATGTCAGGAGGGGCTCTGATTTTGAGGCTCCGGACACGGCTGTCATTATTGGCAGGCTGGAGCATAGCCCAAGTGCTTCCTTCTCCTTCATCTTAGAGTGCACGGGGTAGGCAGCACAGGGTATGTTGGAGACCCATCTCGTGAGCCCATATTGGATCATTTTTCCATATTGCACCCATGTAAGTCTTTTTCTCTTTTTCTCTGTCGACGAGTCTGTATAATTTCACTCTCTTATTGGTTACCCCTATATGATTCGACAGGTTTCAATTGCTGACTACAATGAGGTAAGTCAGTTGTATGAAGTGGCATGCCTCAAGCTGGCAATGGTGAGGCTCTCGGACGAGCACATATTTGTAAGTATAAAAATAACAAGACAAACAAAAATATACAATGTGTATGCCATGTGTGCATGATATATAATTACTAATGATCTTATGAATGTATACAGAGAGTTAGCATGGCGCCTCGGGTAGGCCGAGGCCGGGAATTCCAGCATGGTGGGTGAGTTGGAAGCGGAGTTAGACGTAGACTGATTATCGTTGAAGAAACCAAGGAGTCTGGTAGTGACAACTCGGAGGAGACAACTTTGTATGGGTCTTGAGGCAGCTACCCTTGCCCACTGCTTTCTTTTTATTTCGCTTTCTTTTGTACTTAGGATCCAATTGGGGAATGATTTTTGTAAAGAATCGAATATTTTCATTTATAGAAAGGCAAAAACCTATTTCTTTACGAGTTTCTAGGCCATGATGTTTTATTTTTGCTTTATGATTGATGATTGCACTGCTTATCGAGTCTGAAAGTCGAAATATGATAAAAAAAAGTGAAATTTCAGCTGTCTGCTACCTAGTGGTGTATGTCACTGTGGCTGTGCCTTACTCCACACGTAGTGGCTTGTGCCACTAGTGCTGTAGTGGCAGCCTTCGAGCTTGTTTTTTTATTTCTTACTATAAAAGCTCATAACATCCGTACACGCTTCAAAAGCTTATTTCTCTCTTTCTAGACAAAGCTTCATTTAAAAACTTCCTCAAACTCTTCATTTCTTCACCATTCTTCATGGATCGGTCCTTAGCACCTACATTCGAAGCATTATTCCCAGTTTTACTAGTGAAGACTAGAGTGTGCTTTTGCCTTTCGAACTCAACGAGCTAAGCTATTATCGAAATATTCGGGTCCTACACGGGCTGCTGCAATGGTTGATCAACCATTTTGACCATTCGGACAACTTATTTCGTCATAATGACTTTGAGATTTATTCATTATTTGAGGAGCTAGCATCATTCCTGGGAGAATACCTGTGACCGAAGAAATTTCTACAGTGCCTTGACTTGACGTTGACCCCACTTCAATGATTCTGCCAGTATTTGGTTTCTCAGCTTTTGAGATTCCATCTTATGATTTCAGAGCTGATGTCGTGCCTTTGCGACCACTTTTAGACCGTGCATTGGGGATGAACCGCACTAGCCCACATTAGGCTCCACTTGTCTATTTTTGCATCTTGAGCCAATACTTATTACTCAGCGGTATTGATGGCTATGGTAGCCTTCGACTGATGCCCGTAGTCGAGTAGATGGCTAGGCGACGCATGCTGTTTCCACTTATTTTAACTAAGATGCTTAGTTGGTTGGGAGACCACGCTCAGGACTCTAACACAGTACTTGGTCCGATGGGCAGCCCACTTCTTCTGCAGGTAAATGCATTCTGCTTTTATCTTTTCTTTCTTTTTGTTTCTTTTAATGCTCTAACTTTTGCTTAAGCCACCCTTGCGGGTTTTCGACTTAATGAGCTTTTTTTCTATTATTAATGCTCTAACTTTTGCTATCACAACCAATGCTAAGAAGGCATTTTTAACACCAAAGAATGAAAAAAATGAAGAAAAGAGTTAAAACTCTCAGAGGTTACCTGCACTACAAAAAATTCGCTAATTTGCGACCGACAAAGTGGTTGCAAAATATAAGAAATCGATCGCTAAATCCAATCAACGACGGATTTGCGAACTACATTAATCGGTCGCAAAAGTATAAATATTGGTCACTAATTTTCGTCATGTATTCCTTCGAAATCCTATTGTAGATTGTGTCGGTCGCAATAATGAATAGAGGTTGCAAATCGGTCACAATTTTTGAAGGCGATTGGTCGGTGATCTGTCGCAATTTTAAATTTAACGTTTATAATTTTGGTTGCAGTTCGGTCGCAAATCCGTCGCAATCAGAAGCATCATCATCAAGATCACAACACAATAACAATGTAAAAATGTAATTATTAATGTAATGTACTATACAAAATATGAAAAAATCACAAAAAGCTAAAAAGGTCCAAAATCAAATATACGAGGTTGGTCATATGCGCTGGGAGGAGTATCTGCTGGATGTGTCATAGTGTCGACAGGAGTGACCAAGGTATCGTCTACAGTATCAGGATCAAGAGGAGACGGTAGTGGCCAATGCAGAGCTGTAGAAACATCTCGATCTGTAGCAGGCGGAGTATCAGAGGAAGAAGTACCAGCACCAGGCTGACCATACATCCGCATGACATGCGCTCTAAGCTCTGCAAGCTGTCTCTCCTGGTCATCAACACAAACCCGTAATGCAGTAATCTCCTCGGCACTGTGGTCAGGCTGTGGTCCTGAGGTGGCTACAGAATCATACAATGTTGAGCCGCAGTAAAACTATGATGCCTGAGACTCGAAGCCATATACTTTCCTCTTCTTTTTGCCCCTACGGCCTCCAGATAAAGTGCTAACTCATCAATTCTTAACTCAGCTTCAGATTCAGCCTGAGAAGAAATAACACACTCTCGAGTTGTACTGTAGTTCTCCTGAAAACAAATTAATTAATCAATGTAGTTGCAAGCTTTATTATATTGAACTTGTACACGTAAGAGACGACTAGAAGGTAAATGTAAATATTTTTCATTGTTACTTACATTGACGGCCAACGCACGTTTGTCGACCAACATATTTCCATCGTGGTCCTTTGTGTGACTGTAAGTAAACACGTCCATCGGTGTAGGCTCACGACCATATTTTTAGCTTGTAATGGATTTTTATGCATGATATATTAATATGGTGTCATTTCATTAAACATCAGTTTTATAACTGTGACTAGTTGACTCATTAATAATCAAGATGTCTCTATAGCAGATATTGATTCGCCTGTGTGTCGAGAAGGTCTTGCTCCGTCACCGCCAGTCTCACTGTGCATGTTTTGTGCAAATATCTAACGCTTTCTCTTGAATGCAGGATCCTCCCAAGCCTTTTATCAGCTCTCCCATATCTCTTGAGACACGCACTACTGCTTCTTACCGCTTTTTCGCATCCTATAGGTGAAGTCAGCATATTGTAGAGCGCACAATTTCTCCCAGGCCACTTTTAGCATAGCCGTAATGGCCTTTTCCCATACAAAATGCTTCTGCAAGAATGAAAGATAAAATTTCAATAAAGGGATGTAGCTTGATTATTAATTACATTGAATGAAGATATAACTTGAACCAAATCGTACCTGAAACTCTTCCCAATAAAAGTCTCTCGCCTCCTGTGGTACGGCATCCCATGTGTATCCATCTTTATCGAGATGTAGCTTGATTATCCTCATAATTTGCCTTGATGCTCGAGAGAATGGATATATGCTGAGAAAAAAAACATAAATGAAATATAAGTAGACGAAAACATCAAAATCTGAACAAAACCAAGTACAAAGGAAAAAGTAAATAAGTACTTACTGTCTTGCTACCAAACTGAGCTTGTTACGTGGCTCTAATGAAGCTGCAAAAGAAGTGACAAATGCTATCAATACAGATAAATAATTAGTATATAACTGAAATGACAGTTTATGAAATTTATGATTAACTGGTGCAGTAGGTGACAGTGAAGCTGGTGAAGACTCCACTGGTCCAGGAAGTGGGGTAGAAGAGGAAGGAATAGAAGGAAGTGATGACGGCATGGGAGGCTGAGTAGAGGATGAAGCCCCAAACGTACCTGAAGAAGAAGGAGGAGGGATAGTCCCTGCTCGTACACATGTACTGCGTCCTCGGCCACGACCTCCATGCGGACCACTACCAAACGCGTCTGAATCAACTGTCCTGCCTCTAGCCATCTGTACTACAAATAACACAACCTACATATGTGTACAATTATATGAATTGTAAAACATATGGTAAACATGTATAATGCATTAAGTATTTCTGTCTTCATTGACAGTGATTTTCGCAAGTGTACGAAATCGCAACAAGTAATATAGAGTAAGAAAGTATCATATCCATAGGGATTGTATATCAATTACCAAAATTATGTTAACCTATTATTATTTAAACGATAATAAGAGAGAATTGCTATAAGGAAAATAAATTTTGAAAGTAAAAACAGAAAGAGATCAAGCACAAAATTTAGGTGAAAAGAATTCAGGGAATTAAACTACTAGGGAATTTGATTTCACTTAATTCTATCCAGCTTATCTTATTAGTTCATTAATCAATTTTAATTGTTCAAGTAAGAGAAACAACCCTAGAGTTACTAACAAGCTCCTCCGATGTATTGTTAGCTAGTCTAATTTAGTTTAATTACCTATATTCTAATAGTGAAATTAAACATAAATCAGATCCTTGGGTTTTGTGGCTGTTTTGCTAGTTCATAACCTAATAATCATTAACTTATGAAAACCCCCTTGAGTCAAACCATATAGCTTCCGCTTCAAGTTATTGTTCTCAAGTAAATTATTATCTTTTTCATATCAATAACCCTTCTCCCGATAGCGATTATTGAAATAACTCAATCCAGGGGAAATTTTCTGCCTGGAAGCTTTAAGCACAATAATAAGTTATAACAAGAACAATGACAAATAAATCTAATATTATAAACTGAAATCGAATTAAGTTACATCAAATCCCTAGTATAAGAGCTTAGCTGGACATAGTAATTAAATAAAACTCAGTCATACTTGAATCAATCATCATACTTGAAGACAATAATGAAAAGAAAAACAAGATGAAGAGTTTAGAAATAAAAACTGAATCACAGCTATGTGGATGGCTTCCTTGAATATTGGCACAAATCTTGGATGCTTGAAGTCTTGAGGGAGAGAGAATTATGTAGAGAATAACACAAAAAACGAGATGTCTAGCAATGAGAAGTTCCCCTCTTTATATAGAGCTCCTGAAGGCAAATCTGACTCTTTTTAGGAAATATAATCCTTATTTGGTGCAAAATCTTCTATAGGAGATCATGACTGTTTAGGCTTTGGATTTCTTCTTAATTAGGACTCCTTTCTCTCTCAAAATAGGTATAGGTCTTGTTTAGTACGTTTAGGAAACTCTCCAAGGCAGGCCCATGTGAGGAAAAGATTGATTTGCGTCTTTAATTCACGCTAGTTCTATCTTCGCAGCACGGGCGTGCCACTATGCATGGCTTGGGCGTGCTTAGGTCTAGAAGTCTGGCTGGTGAAGCACGGGGTGTGCTAGGCAAGCACACCCTGATGAACCTTTGAGGCACAGGCGTGCCACTTAGCATAGGTAGGGCGTGCTTGCTTCTGTCACTCCCGCCTGGAATTGTCATGGGCGTATTAGGCTTGACACACCCTAATCCCATTTTGGCACGGCCGTGCCTTTTGGCACCATCTAGGCCGTGCTCTCTTCTGTCTCTCCCTTGTTTTCCTTAGCTTCTAGCACGGTTGTGCCTTCTAGCACGGGCTGGGTGTGCTTTAGGCTGATTGTCTTGCCTTGTAATATTCTTTTCTGCGCCAAATTCCTACAATTTTCTCTTAGATCAAACGGGTTAAGAATCAAGGAAGCTTTGAACAAAATTATACTAGAATTGAATTTAAAATCAAATCAAAGTGATAAAACTCACTAAAATTCTAATAAAAACTATATTAAAAATACTATAATATTAACACCTATCAAAATTCCCCAAACTTAAACCATTGCTTGTCCTCAAGCAACAAAAATAATTTGACAATACTAGCTTACCATGGTTGGAGATGATCTCAATTATAAAACTTCAAGATATCGTGATTAGTAAATAAGTGAATAAATCAATTGTTCTCCATGCTACTCATATTTGAGCTTGATTAAAATTTTTTGAATAAAGCACGTTCATTGAATAAAATATAAGTTTAAAGAGATTGTCAACACTAATACTTATTCAATTCACGATAAATAGGACATGAATCATCTAAAGAATTTTCAACCTTTTTTTTTAAAATAAGACGATTGATAGTGCAAATGTGGCATTCCCATATGCAGAATTAGTCATCCTTTCTCCACAATTTAAATGCATACAATTAAAAGATCAAAAGGTCTTTATTTTGGGTTGTAACGAGGCTTTCTTGGTGTAAATTTTTGCTTAATCAAAGAAAGGGATGAAAGGTAGACAAAGAGTACAAAAGAATGTATGATATTCAGGATTCTATTTTAATCAAAAGTTTTACTGGTTCTATGGAGTGTTTGTTTTGAACTTCCTTACTAGCTAGAGACATTTTGGGCAAGGTCTTTCCATGATATTTTGGTACTTTTCTTCCTTGCTTTTTCCATTCAACTTGAATTCATTTGATTGCTTTTCATGTGCCTCTATTTTGATTTTTCTTCTTTTCTTATTTGGTAAACTTGCTAGTATCAATTGAGAAATTCTCCCTCTTTGTTGCTATATTCTAATTAAAAATCGAATCTTTCAATCATACAATCCTTTGTACTTAGGGTAGGAATTTGGAATTGGCTTTAAGGGCTCGGTTTATTGAGGGTGAAGAAGAAAACTTTATGGTTTATAGGCTTCAAAATTGGTTTCGAGGGTCATATTTTTAACTTAGGTGGTCTAGGCTAACTATAGGTTTCAACAAAAAAAAAGCCTAAATCATCTCTTTCAAAATGTAAACATTTAAAATTTTTCTCCTTGAAGGGAGTTCTAATTTGTTCTAGGAATGCCAATGTTTAAATAACTTTAGAGTAAAACACACCTATACATCATAACTTTCATAAAAATCAGTGTTTAAAATCTAGAAACAAATAGTTTAGATCAATGAACATGTTTAAGTCAAAAAAATTTCCAAATTCAGAGCTTAAGTATACTAGAATTGAGAATCAACTACATCTAACACTTATTACTAGACATGAGAACCTTCAAGCTTGCTTGTAACCATTCCAACCATGTTAAGCAAAAATAAAAATTTTTTAGCTAAAATTTCCTAAATTCCCCCAAGTCAATCAATCACATTGTCCCCAATGTGTATAAATTCCCCAAACTTATTGCATTACTAGAAGAAAAGCAGTAAGAGAGTAGAAGAAACTTTACCAACATTGTATTGAACAATACAATAGAACGGGTGCTGAATGTGTCTTAGCTAAAAGAGCAAACTAAACATTAAGAAAAGGAAACTACTAAAACTTATAAGAATTCAAATAACAAACAAACTAAAAAAAAAATGAAAGCAACCAGGTCAATGTATTAGAACCAAATAAAACATAGAAAACAAATGATAAGTGAAAAATCCGTCAATCCTCCGGTGGTGGGGGTGGCTGTAGAAGCTGGAGAATGGTCTGGAGCTGGCCTTGCATTGTATCCATCCTAGAATCAAGGCTTCCATTCATAATTTCGATGGACTGGAAACGGTCTGCGATCATCGTTTCCATCCCGTTAAGGCGTGTGTCAAAAAGGTCCATTCGAGACATCATCCTTGCAAGGACTTCATCATTTGACATGTTGGACGTACCTTGGAACGATGGACCAGCATCGGATGTACCTGCACCAAAAGAAGAGGTAAAAGGGGGAGGGTTATCCTCCTCCATATCAGCACCACCTGCAGCCTCAGTCTCATCATCAGAATTACCCTCTCGAGCACCTACTACCCGATATGCATCTCCGACTTTTTCAATCAGTTTCATGTGGATCATAACATCCAAATCTAGTCGTGTGCCCTTTCCCCCTCCAACGCTATCATGGACTGGTCTAGTCGGGTTCCAAACCTGTAAATATCTAGCAATGCGTGTCACAAAACACCCCATCATGATAGCCCCTTTTTCGGCTCTAGCCACCCTTGCAAATCTTTGGCAAAGCCAGTACCCAACATTTAGCAAAATTCCTCTTTCAATCGCCCATAAAAAGTATAGTTCATTCAAGCTTAGGACTCCATCACTTTCACTCCTTCCAAAGATAGTGTTGGATAAGAATTTGTGTAAGTATCTAAGGGCAGGATTTTTAAGTTTAGAGGCCTTTGAATACCTAGGATTATAATTTACTTCATCAGTAAAACGGTTCCAGGTATTACATGCATTAAACTCACTAGGTACTTGTATTTGAGCATTTTCTGTGGGGAACCCAAAAATATGGCTAACTTCATTTACAGATAATTCAAAATTTCTACCCATTAGCCTAAAGCGAATTTTGCTCGGGCGAGAATCAGGCAAAAATCGAATGAAAGAGGAATAAGAACTCAAAAATTCTAAAGTTAAGGGTGCATAAACCAGATCCTTCATTTCAATAAATTGACACCATCCTATACGCCTAAGTGGTTCTATCACAACATCCCGAAGACTTACTTGCGCTAAGGCAGCCTCATCAATAAATCTATTTGGTAAAACAGGCCGAAAGGACAGTTTATTGTACCTTTCTTGTTGCTCGGATGAGGCGAATTCGAATGGAAGCGCAGGTGGTGAAGGAGGTTGAGGAGCCATGGAGGATCGCACAGTTGGGCGTTTTCGAGCGGCAACTGAGGAGGCGGGTCTGCAGCGTTTGTATCTAGGAGGCATGGTTGAGGTTGATGATATGGGAATTTAGTGTGGAGAGGTTTTGCTTGGAGAGAAAAGGGAGAAGAAGAGAGAAAATTTGAGAGAGGAGGAGTGACGGCTAGGGCGTGCGAGATGGGAATGAGGTAGTTAAAGGCGTGCTCTTTAAATAGGGGCGCCAATTAATGCTTAGGTCTGATCGTGGCACGGCCGTGCTTTATGGCACGGCTAGGGCGTGCTTTCTTCTAACCTGCAAGACAAAAGAGGGTCCGTACCTGGCACGGGCGTGCTTCCAAGCACGGTGTGGGCGTGCTTCTCTCTGTCCCTCGGGCGGAAAGGTTTCGAGCAGTTAGCACAGGTGTGCTACTGGGCACGCCACAGGCGTGCTTTCCTCTAACTCTCAAGTTGAAAATTTGCCTGCGGATAGCACGGGTGTGCTATCTGGCACGCCTTGGGCGTGCTTGTCCCTGACTCTCATGTGAATTTTTCCTCTTTTCTAAGGCACGAGCGTGTTGCGGGACACGGCTTGGGCGTGCTTGCTTCTACCTCCCAAGTGATACCACCTTTTAAAACGTACGGGTGTGTTGCGGAGCACGCCTGGGCATGTTGGATCCTCACCCCATGGCACGGGCATGCTAGGGGGCACGGTCAGGGCTTGCTCTTTTCTGGACCTTCACTTTTTCCTAAAAATAAAAAGTTCTAACTAAAACAAAAGAACAATTATGGAGAAAATTTGGGAATTTCGCATTAATAAAACAGAAAATAAAAGAAATAAATGGAATGAAACTTTAAGAAGAAAATTATATGGGTTGTCTCCCACAAGCACTTTTGTTTAACGTCGTTAAGTTCGACGCACTTAACCTAGTTTAGGCTAAACGAGACCAATTGTGCTCTTGATGGGCTCAAAGTTGTTACTGTGATAATTTCTCAAACATTGAGCATTGACCTTGAAACTTCGGTTCGACTTACCATCCACTATTTCAACTGCTCCATGAGGAAAAATTTCCTTGATTGTGAATGGACCTGACCATCTAGAATGCAACTTACCAGGGAATAACCGGAGTCTAGAGTTGGAGAGCAATACTTGTTGGCCTACCTTTAGATCCCTCATAATAATATGCTTATCATGCCATTGTTTGGTGCGATCTTTGTATATTTTGGCACTTTCATAAGCATGGAGGCGCATTTCATCCATCATATTGAGTTGCAGTAATTGCTTTTGACCAACTTCCTTTGCATTAAAGTTAAGAAATTGAATGGCCCAAAATGCCTTATGTTCTAACTCGACAGGAAGATGACAAGCCTTACCGTATACCATGCGATATGGAGACATACCTATAGGTGTCTTGAATGCAGTTCTGTAGGCCCATAGAGCATCGTCTAGCTTTTTGGACCAATCCTTCCTTGATTGCCCAACAGTGGTTTCCAGGATCCTTTTGATTTCTCTGGTAGTGACCTCTACTTGTCCACTTGTTTGAGGATGATATGGAGTACCTACACGATGAGTGACACCATATTTTGTAGGAAGGGAGTCTAAATATCTATTGCAAAAGTGCTTACCTCCATCCATGATTATTGCCCTAGGAGTGCCATGCCGTGTAAAGATATTTTTCTTGATAAAGTTCATTACACTTTTGGCATCATTATTTGGAAGAGCGACAGCTTCTGCCCACTTTGACACATAATCCACCGCCACTAGAATGTATTGATTGGAGTATGATGGTGGGAAAGGTCCCATGAAGTCCAGACCCCATACATCGAAGATTTTGACTTCAAGGATGCTGTTTAAGGGCATCTCATGTCTCTTCGAAATGTTACCTAACCTTTGACAATGATCACAAAGACGAACATAGTTAAAAGCATCTTTAAATAGATTAGGCCAATACAAACCACTTTCTAATATACGCGCAGCTGTCTTGTTTGCTCCAAAATGACCTCCACATTCCATTGAATGGCAGAATTTAAGGACACTTTCCATTTCAGCTTTCGGTATACATCTCCGGAATAGCTGATCACTGCAATACTTGAACAAAAAGGGCTCCTCCTAATAATAGTATTTGATATCATGAAAAAACTTTTTCCTTTGTTGGTAAGAAAAATTGGGAGGGGGTATTTTGCAAACAAGATAATTAACTATGTCAGCATACCAGGGGGTTTGAGCATTTGTTAATAACAGAAGTTGCTCATGGGGTAAGCTTTCATTGATTTGTAGCTCGCTCGTATCTTCTTCCCCCAATTCTAGCCTGGAAAGATGGTCGGCTACGAGGTTCTCGGTCCCCTTTTTGTCGCGAATCTCTAGGTCAAATTCTTATAATAGAAGCACCCAACGAATGAGTCTCGGTTTTGCATCTTTCTTTTCCAGCAAATATTTGATGGCTGAGTGATCTGTGTAGACTATTGTTTTAGCTCCAATTAAATATGCCCTGAATTTGTCAAAAGCAAAAACAATAGCTAATAATTCTTTTTCAGTAGTTGCATAATTTAATTACGCATCATTCAATGTGCAACTAGCATAATAAATAACATGCAACTTCTTGTCCTTTCTTTGTCCAAGGACAGCTCCAACAGCATGATCACTGGCATCACACATGAGCTCAAAGGGTAAAGTCCAATCTGGTGTAGTGATGATAGGGGCTGAAATTAGCTCCTTCTTCAACCTGTTGAAAGCATCTAAACAC
Source organism: Jatropha curcas (assembly GCF_041381405.1). Taxonomy (NCBI): domain Eukaryota; kingdom Viridiplantae; phylum Streptophyta; class Magnoliopsida; order Malpighiales; family Euphorbiaceae; genus Jatropha; species Jatropha curcas. The sequence goes on from NC_143160.1 coordinate 16,028,471, forward strand.
TCTTTGTCAAAATTAAAAGGAACATCTTTAACTAACAAATTGCAAAGAGGTTTAGTGATTTTTGAGAAGTCTTTTATGAATCTCCTGTAAAACCCTGCATGCCCAAGGAAACTTCTTATTCCCTTTACTGAGTTAGGAGGAGGTAGTTTTTCAATTACCTCAATTTTTGCCTTGTCGACTTCAATCCCTTTTTGAGAGATTTTATGCCCTAAGACAATACCTTCACTAACCATGAAGTGACATTTTTCCCAATTTAACACAAGGTTAGTGTCTTCACATCATTGCATTACTAAAGATAACTTATGAAGGCATGCATCGAAAGAAAAACCAAACACAGAAAAGTCATCCATGAATATCTCAATAGATTTTTCCACCATATCAGAAAAGATGGACATCATGCACCTTTGGAAGGTTGCAGGGGCATTACATAGCCCAAAAGGCATTCTCCTGTAGGCAAAAGTGCCATAAGGGCATGTGAAAGTAGTTTTCTCTTAGTCTTCAGGCGCTATAGGTATTTGAAAGTATCCTGAATAGCCATCTAAGAAACAATAAAAAGGATAACCTGCAAGTCTTTCAAGTATTTGATCAATAAAGGGTAAGGGAAAATGGTCCTTGCGTGTTGCCTTATTTAGTTTTCTGTAATCTATGCACACACGCCAACCTGTGACTATTCTTGTGGGAATTAGTTCATTGTTTTCATTAGAGATAACAGTCATACCTCCCTTCTTTGGAACAACTTGGACAGGACTTACCCAATTACTGTCGAAAATTGGATAAATGATGCTGGCATCCAGGAGTTTAATGATTTCAGCCTTGACTACCTCCTTCATGTTTGGATTCAATCACCTTTGATGCTCGATTGAAGGTTTGTAGTCTTCTTCCATCAAGATTTTATGCATACACACACTTAGGCTTATTCCTTGTAGATCCGAGATAGACCACCCTAGTGCTCTCTTATGTCTTCGTAGAACCTGCAACAACCTCTCTTCTTGATCAAGCGTTAAGTGAGAAGAAATAATAACAGGGAAAGAATGGTTCTCACCTAAGAATGCATGTTTTAAATGAGGTGGAAGTTGTTTCAGTTCTAGATTAGGTGGTTCATTTTCTTTTTATTCATGATGCTTGATTCATTAATGTTACTTTCAATATGCAAATTGTTTTCCACACATTCATCAACAACACCAATTCGAAAACAATCTCCATAGTCCATAGGAAGTTTGCAAGATTTAAGCACATCAAAGACAATCTCTTCCTGTCCAACTCTTAGAGTTAACTTACCTTCATAGACATCAATCAATGCTCTTGCAGTTGCAAGAAAAGGTCTTCCAAGGATTAGAGATCCTTCCCTGTCTTCATCAATGTCAAGAATAACAAAATCAACAGGGAAGATAAATTTACCTACCTTTACAAGCACGTCTTCTACAATTCTCTAGGATATTTGATTGATTGGTCTGCTAATTGTAAAGACATCCTTGTTGGTTTGAGCTCTCCCATACCTAGCATCTTAAAAACTTCATAGGACATAAGATTAATGCTAACACCTAAATCTGCCAAAGCCTTTTCAAAGTCAAGATTACCAATATTTCAAGGGATAGAAAAACTTCCTGGATCTTTTAACTTTGGAGGCAATTTGTTTTGGATAATTGCACTGCACTCTTCAATTAACATTATCGTTCCTTGATCATCGATCTTTCGTTTCTTGCTCAGGATATCTTTTAGGAATTTAGCATAGCTAGGCATTTGAGCAAGAGCTTCAGCAAAAGGAATATTGATTTGAAGTTTTTTAAATACGTCCAGAAACTTGAGGAAGCTCTTGTCGTCTTGTGCTTTCTTTAATCTTTGTGGGAAGGGAACAGGTGGAACATAGGGTTTTACCCTTTCTTGTTCCTCTAAATCGACGATGGGCACCTTTGGTTGTTCTTTTTCTTCCTTCTCTTTCCTAGATGGTTCTTCTAGTTGTTTGCCACTTCTCAAGGTGATAGCCTACACTTGTTCTTTTGGATTCTATTCAGTATTGCTAGGTAACGTACCTTGAGGTCGAGTTGCCATCATGTTTGCAAATTGTCCTAGCTGAATCTCCAAATTCCTTATTGCAGCCTGCTGAATTTTATGGTTCTCTCTGGTTTCGTTCATGAACTCCATGTGTGATTTAGAAAGAGCAGTGAGGAGGTCATCATGGGATTTCTTTTTTGGAGGAAGGAAACCTGGTGGTGCGTTCAAGGCATTGTTAGGATTACCATAGGATAGATTAGGATGGTTCCTTAACCTGTTATCATATGAATTTGAATAAGGGTAATTCTTTCTTCCTTGATTCATCACATAGTTCACTTGCTCCAAAGTTTGTGGATTTAAAGAGTCCATGATGCATTCTCCAATTCCATGTTGTCCATTGCACCTATCACAAACTTGCATGACAGAATTCACAGGATTAGTAGTTAACATGTCCAATTTTCTTACCATATTATCCACCTTGGCATTAAGTGCTGTAATGGCGTCTATTTCATAGACTCCTGCGGTTCTTCTTTTTTCAGAATTGTTTTGGTAATGGCTATTTCTTGCCATCTCTTCTATCAACTCATATGCCTCATCAATTTCCTTCTTTTCAAAGGATCCACCTGCAGCTGCATCTAAAGTGATTTTGATGTTAGGAGATAATGCATTATAGAAAGTTTGTACCTGTAGCCACTTAGGCAAGCTGTGATGTGGACACTTTCTCAACAGGTCCTTGAATCTTTCCCAAGCTTCATACAGGCTCTCTTGATCATGATGGGCAAATGTCATTATCTCATTGCGCAATTTGGTGGTTTTTGAAGATGGAAAGAATTTAGCTAGAAATTTTTTAGCTAATTCATCCCATGTTGTGAAACTCCCAGCGGGACACGATTGTAACTAGGATCTCGCTTTATCCCTAAGAGTGAAAGGGAAAAGTCTTAATTTGATTGCATCTTCAGAGACACCATTCGGTTTGAAAGTGTCACAAATTTCCAGAAAATTTGTGATATGAGCATTAGGATCTTCACTAGGCAAACCCCTATATTGGATCGAGGTAGAGAGCATTTGGATAATTGCGGGTTTAATCTCAAAATTATTAGCTTTTATCCTAGGTCTTGTAATACTTGAGGTTGTCCCATTCAAATTAGGTGAATCGTGTAATCTCTCAAGGTACGGACCGGATGTTGAAGTGGGGGTCCGACTATGTTCTCGTTCTCGTTCTCGTTTTCGTTTTCGTTTTCGTTGGCCATGTCTGCTTGTTGTTCGAGTTTTATTTCTCGTGCTTTTCTTGCAGCGTTGTGCCTATGAAGAGTTCTTTCAATTTCTGGATCAAAGATTAGAGGTTCAGTCTTCCTTGATCTTCTTTGCATAAAACACCTGGAACAGTTCTTAAAAGAAAATTAAATAAAAATAAAAGAGTGTCTAAATTAACAATAGGGTAATTTGTATTGATATTGATAACGCCATTCCCCGGCAACGGCGCCAAAAACTTGATTGTGATTTTCGCAAGTGTACGAAATCGCAACAAGTAATATAGAGTAAGAAAGTATCGTATCCACAGGAATTGTATATCAATTACCAAAATTATGTTAACCTATTATTATTTAAACGATAATAAGAGAGAATTGCTATAAGGAAAATAAATTTTGAAAGTAAAAACAGAAAGAGATCAAGCACAAAATTTAGGTGAAAAGAATTCAGGGAATTAAACTACTAGGGAATTTGATTTCACTTAATTCTATCCAGCTTATCTTATTAGTTCATTAATCAATTTTAATTGTTCAAGTAGGAGAAACAACCCTAGAGTTACTAACAAGCTCCTCCGATGTATTGTTAGCTAGTCTAATTTAGTTTAATTACCTATCTTCTAATAGTGAAATCAAACATAAATCAGATCCTTGGGTTTTGTGGCTGTTTTGTGAGTTCATAACCTAATAATCATTAACTTATGAAAACCCCCCTTGAGTCAAACCATATAGCTTCCGCGTCAAGTTATTGTTCTCAAGTAAATTATTATCTTTTTCATATCAATAACCCTTCTCCCGATAGCAATTATTGAAATAACTCAATCCAGGGGAAATTTTTTGCCTGGAAGCTTTAAGCACAATAATAAGTTATAATAAGAACAATGAAAAATAAATCTAATATTATAAACTGGAATCGAATTAAGTTACATCAAATCCCTAGTATAAGAGTTTAGCTGGACATAGTAATTAAATAAAACTCAGTCATACTTGAATCAATCATCATACTTGAAGACAATAATGAAAAGAAAAAAAAGATGAAGAGTTTAGAAATAAAAACTGAATCACAACTATGTGGATGGCTTCCTTGAATCTTGGCACAAATCTTGGATGCTTGAAGTCTTGAGGGAGAGAGAATTATGTAGAGAATAACACAAAAAATGAGATGTCTAGCAATGAGAAGTTCCCCTCTTTATATAGAGCTCCTGAAGGCAAATCTGACTCCTTTTAGGAAATAGAATCCTTATTTGGTGCAAAATCTTCTATAGGAGATCATGACTGTTTAGGCTTTGGATTTCTTCTTAATTAGGACTCCTTTCTCTTTCAAAATAGGTATAGGTCTTGTTTAGTACGTTTAGAAACTCTCCGAGGTGGGCCCATGTGAGGAAAAGATTGATTTGCGTCTTTAATTCACGCTAGTTCTGTCTTCGCAGCACGGGCGTGCCACTATGCACGGCTTGGGCGTGCTTAGGTCTGAAAGTCTGGCTGGTGAAGCACGGGGTGTGCTAGGCAAGCACACCCTGATGAACCTTTGAGGCACTGGCGTGCCACTAGCACAGGTAGGACGTGCTTGCTTCTGTCACTCCCGCCTGGAATTATCATGGGCGTGCTAGGCTTGACACGCCCTAATCCCATTTTGGCACGGCCGTGCCTTTTGGCACCATCCAGGCCGTGCTCTCTTCTGTCTCTCCCTTGTTTTCAACGGTTGTGCCTTCTAGCACGGGCTGGGTGTGCTTTAGGCTGACTGTCTTGCCTTGTAATATTCTTTTCAGCGCCAAATTCCTATAATTTTCTCTTAGATCAAGCGGGTTAAGAATCAAGGAAGTTTTGAACAAAATTATACTAGAATTGAATTTAAAATCAAATCAAAGTGATAAAACTCACTAAAATTCTAATAAAAACTATATTAAAAATACTATAATATTAACACCTATCATTCATTAATAATATTATACATACATCTATTAATTTATTATCCATAATGCATAATGCATTAAGTATTTCTGTCTTCATCATCGTCTGCTTCCTCTTCTTCTTCTTCTTCCTCTTCTTTATCGTCATCTTCTGAGGTACCCATGATCATTTGATCTTCTTCCTCTTTATCATCTGATGATCCTATTTCAACATAAGTTCCGCTTTCATCATCCAGTCTTTTCGTTGAATCTTCAATAACTTGCATCAGTTGCGTATCAACCACAACTTCTTGAAATGGATCAGATATTGAGAGTAAAGCAGATTGTTTGGTTTCAATTGCATGAACAACTACTTTAGGTTTGATTTTACATACTGCCATCCAATCGCAATGATCTCGTTTCAATGATGGATATGGGACATAGTACCCCTGGGTAGCTTGCATCGCCAACACAAAAGGTTCATACTTCATATATCTTCTTCTTTGATTAATATCCATAAGATTGTACTTAGGATGAACCTTCATGTCAACATTTGGCGTAGGATCAAACCATTCACATTTGAATAAGATTGTGCACTTGATTGGTAGGGAGGGATATTCTAACTCCAAAACCTCAATTAATTTGCCATAAAAATTATTTGACTCGTCACTGTAGTTTGATCCCTTTATGCAAACATCATTATTCATCGTCTTTCTACTTGTCCCATAACCCTCAGTGTGAAACTTGTAACCATTTACAAAGTAGCTAAAGTAGGCATTAGCAACCGATAGAGGTCCCCTTACTAGATCAATAATGAATCTGTTATTAATATCGCTTCCCGAGCTTCGAGCCTATGGGAAATAATAATGACATGAGTGAAATCTACGAATGTACACATATATGTTAAGTAACTAGCAAGTTATTTACATAACATTTGAACCATTCTACAAATTTAGAGTCCAGTTTTGCATCAACTGCTATATCAGTCAAATTAGGATTTTGTAACCGTAAAAGCTTGATATATTTCCTGTTTATGAACAAACAAAATTCGCTCATAAATATGATTTAACTAAGCTTTATTAAGTTCAGACTCTCTACAAGATTTATACTTACTATACAAATGGTGTAATCTCTTCGCAATTCAACAAAATATAGGTATGAGCTACTCGTATCTCTACATCAGTCAATCGTCTTTTTTTTATTTACCAATGTACGCCCATGATAGGTGAAAATTGTTAGATTTCCTTCTAACTCAGATTCTATTCGATCTCCTCCGTCATCATTACGTGGCACTCTCCGATGCTTGGTGTAAACATTTGGTTCGAAGTAGTGTGAACAGAAGTTGGAAGCCTATTCCACTAAATATGCATTGCAAATTGATCCCTCGACCTTTGCCTTATTGTGCACATTCTTTTTAATTTTCTGCAGGTGCCTGTAGTTGCATAAAGACAATATGAAAATATGAGTTGAAATAACATTGTAATGATTAGAATGGGATGTTAGTAATTCACCTCTCAAATGGATACATCCATCTATATTGTATCGGTCCTGCTATACGACATTCATAGGGCAAATGAATCGACAGATGCTCCATAGAATTAAAGAAGCCGGGTGGAAAAATTCGCTCAAATTTGCATATCAGTATTGGGATTTCTCGCTCCAATTGGTCCATATCATTGCATTGGATAACAGTCATCATCAATTCCTTGAAAAAGAGACTCAATTCTGTCATTGCTTCCCAAATTTTCACTGGCAACAATTCCCGAAATGCCACAGGAATCAATCTTTGCATGAAAATATGACAGTCATGGCTTTTCATGCCAAACAATCTGTATTTCCTCATTCGAAACATCTACCCATATTTGGATAGTATCCATCTAGAAACCTTAATGATCAGACCCATTCGCATACAACTTGCCTTCGAGATTTATCTAAGAGTAACATGCCTTTGGAAACTTTCCAGTAATTACAGATTGCTCGAGTTCTGGTCAACGACAAATTTCCTTCATGTCTACTCGCGCTTTTGCACTATCCTTGGATTTCCCCTCAATGTTCATGACAGTGTTGAATAGATTTTCAAAAATATTTTTTTTACGTGCATCACATCAAGGTTATGACGGATAAGAAGTTAACTCCAGATAGCAAATCCTAGAAGATGCTTCGCTTTTTCCATCCGCTATTCCTGCCAATTCTACCATTTACCTCTTTTGCACCTAATTCTGTAACTTTCATAAGTCCTAGATCTTCAATATCTTGTAATATTTCAGCTCCAAACTTCACTGGTGGAGGGGGATCAAAAATAGTTGTGTTCTTTCTAAAGCACTGTCAATTTCTCGTCCATGGGTGAGATTCTGCTAAGAATTTGTGATGACAATCAAACAAAAATTGTTTACCTCCATTTTTTTAGTGTAAATGCATTAGTGTTTTCCATGCAATGAGGACAAGCCAATTTGCCTGCCGTACTCCACCCTGATAACATTCCAAATGCTGAAAAATCACTGATGGTCCAAAGCAAAGCAGCTCGCATTATAAAATTTTGATTGGCCAAAATATCAAACGTTTTAACCCCATACTCCCATAAATAATTAATTTCGGCAATCAAAGGTTACAGAAACACATCAATCTTGTATTTTGGATTATTAGGGCCAGGTACAATAACACACAAAAACATGTATTCATCTTTCATACACATCGACAGTCGTAGATTATATGGTGTGACAATGATAGGCCATGATGAATGTTGTTGTCCTAATTGGCCAAACGGCTGAAACCCATCAATACAAAGCCCCAATCTCACATTTCTCATATCAACAGCAAACATGGGATGATTATTATCAAAGTGTTTCCAAGCTTCAGAGTCTGACGGATGAGTCATTCTACCTTCCTTGCATTCATGCAAAGCATGCCATCTCATGTGTTCGGTTGTTGCCTTAGATGTGTATAACCTTTGCAGGCAAGGAACAAGAGGGAAATAATACATCTTCTTGAAAGCCTTCTCTTTTTGTACTCTATCAGTCCCTTGACCCTACCGTTAATATCTTGGAAGATTACAAAACTTGCATTCTCTTAATTCAGAGTCAAGAGTCAACACCCTAGTACATCATACAATTATTTTGACAACAATCAATCTTTTTCACAGGTAGTCCTAATCCCCGAACTAATATTTTTGTCCGGTAAAAATTATCCACCATCGAATGGCCTTCAGGGAACATTTCTTTTGATAGCTGCACAAAATTATCGTAACACCTTTCTGAAAAATGGTGCTCCACTTTCATGTGAAGTAATCATGCCACTACAGATAGAACTGAATGATTCTTGCATCCAGGCCACAGTTCACTGTTAGCTACACTTAACATGTCAAACAATTATTGTGCTGCATAGTTTGGCGATTCCTCCATATTATCCCAATGAAATTTTGCTCTACCCGCATCGATTATCATATCATTGCATTGATTACCATAATGAAATTGATAAAGCTAACCTTCTGGACTTATAGAAATAGAGTGGCCTAACCCACTGGAAACTCGAGGTTCGCCATGATGTATCCATTCATAATAATTTTCCATGAACCCATTTTTGCATAAATGAAGTTTAATTGTATCAATATCTAAGAAGACTCTATTTTGACACTCTTGTGATAATATGGACACCTCAACTTATTATCATCCATACAATTGGGATTACCAAGTGTAAACTGTATAAATGATTCCAATCCTTGCAAGAATTCTTATCTTAATATCTCATTGACCTCGTACCTCTAGTACATCCAATCTCGATTAGTCCACATTTTTTTACCTAACACTCTGTTTATAAAGCGCAAATTTTATGTAATTGCATTGGTCCTAAAGCATCCTTAAAACATGCCAAAAGTAATGTTCTATTTACATTTCTAACTTACTAAGGTTATTTCTATAACAAGGGTAACTACATATATGTAAACTCACTAACGTTAATATTTCTAGCTAAGGTTATATATATATATATATAAACTTACTATAGTATCAGTAAGTGTACGATTCCTCATATTCAGTTTTTTAAAAAAATTCGGCAGCACTTCGGCATAATATAATCAAATCTCAAGTCAAAACACACTAATATAAATACTTCTATATCATACCAACATTCTCCAAAGGCAAAATGGCACTACTAGGCCTCCAACTCAAAAGCATCATTCATTTTGTAACAAAAAAAAAAAAAAAAAAAAAAAAAACAAAGAATAATAACAACAGTAATAACAAATAAAATGCATTATTTCATAATTACAATAATAAAAACAATAATAACAAAGAAAATAAAACAACAAAAACAACATTTCGTTAATAACAAAAAAAAAAAACAAAGAAAAACGAAATTGCAACAAAAAAATGAAATTCATTTCATTATTTTAACTACAATAATAATAATAATAATAATAATAATAATAATAATAACTGAAAAAAAATAAAGAAAAAAAAGACAATACTAAGTACAATAATAACAACATTTCGTTAATTTTCTATCATTCAATTACAATAACAACTAAAAAAAAAAAAAAAAAACGAATTCCACAACAAAAAAAAAAGAGCGACAGTCGTACCTGATCAGACGGTTGCGAACGAAGAGGAGAAGGGCTTCTCCAGTGACTGGCGCTGCAACAGAGTGGAGAAGGAGGCAGTTGGCAGTTGGAAATGGCGCTGCAAACGACTAGAAATGGGGAGGAGAAGGACAAGAAGTAAGCTGCGCTCACGCAAGGCGACCAGCGCTTATAAAGCCCTATTTTTGTCGGTCGCAAATCATTAAAAAAATCGGTCGCAATTTTTAATTTTGTGATGTCGTTTTCTTGTGAGTCAAATTGCGATCGATTTGCGACCAAACTATCGGTCGCAAAATATCAGTCGCAAATCGGTAGCTAATCCCTTGCAGACAGAGAACTAAATTTGGAAATGAATTGCAGCGCGCAATTTTGCAACGAAATTTCAAGTGGTCGCAAATTCGTTGCAAAATCGATCGCAAATTAGTCGTAATCAGGTCGCAAAATGAAAACCAAACTGGCGAGAATTATTAGCGTTATAATTAGTCGCAATTCCGTCGCAAATTATGTTGCCGTTTGGTTGCAAATCAGTGGTAGATATTCAATCTTCCCATCATCGTAATTGGTCACAATATCATCGCAATATTGCAACTGACTTACGTCAATTGCAAAAGCGCATTTTTTTTATAGTGCTGGGTGTGATTAAAAATCATTTTAAGGAAAAGGAGTAAGAAACCTAAAAGCTCTCAAACATGTTAGATGATCTTAGTTCTGAGTTGAAAGTAAATATTTACGAGTCTTTCATCACGAGATTCAGGGAATATTTTTGATAAAAAATCAAGCTTTTGATTTTAGGCTAAAATCATAAGGTGTAACCTAAAGATCAAAATTGAGTTTTCAAAATGGTAGAGTTTCTCTTAAGTGATCTCAAAAAAATCTCCCCCTCTCTCTTAAACCCTTGGCCTATTTATAGGCAAATGAGAGATGAGGTGGCCACTAATGGGCCTCAGAATCAGACCGAGCCCATTATCACTAAATCAATCTGGGTGGATCCCAGACGCTTCTCAAGTCCGATTTTGCTGTGAAACCCCCGAAAATTCAAAAAAGTAAAAATGGTCAAACATATTACTTTTTCTCAAACATCGATCATCGATCTAAGAATCAGAACGATTGGACCTCTCGATCTTGTTTTATAGCAAAAAGGTTGTCATCATTGAACCTTTTAGAGGAAAAAATTGAACGTCTACAAATAGTAATAATAATTATCAAAAGTAATCAAAAGATGATAGAAGAGGAGAATGGGGATTTTTCAGGATTTGGGGATTTGGTTAAAAGTTAGGGATAAATCACAAAATCTGGCTACATATTATTTAGATCCATAATTAGATTGAGAATTAAAACCATTGCAGTTGTATTGGTTGATTTTATTTTATTTATCATATTTTCACAAGTCAGATTTGTGAAAAAAAGGTATAAAAATTAGGGTTTCAGAAGATATATCTTAGTCTTGTAAATTTTGAGAGCTTTTAGGGTTGTTCTGATGATGAATCTGGACCTCAATTCTGTCTTACTTTTCGATGCGGGCCAAATTAATTAAAAAGAAAGAATGAAATTAAATTAATTAGACAAGAAATTCAAAAAGAATTTATTTTTATATTCATTTGTTTATTATTATAGTTTGCATCTCAAATCCAAGGACAAACCTACATATAAAAGGAGTGAGTTACCCCTCGTCTTCTTAAAATAAATATTAAATAAATAAATAAATAAATAAATTCTTCTTAACTAACTTAGATTGTTTGAACTCCTCACGGACAATTTTTTTAGTTACTACTTTAACCATTTATCCTAACTTTGCCCCCCTTTAATAAATATTTTTAATTTCATCTCTGCTCAAATTTACTATACGTAATAGTTATGATTCTTTGTTATACAAGAAATTTTAAGTTATTATTAAAACTTAGTATTATATTTTAAAATAAGTGTTTAATATAAACATAAACTATGTTTGAAATTGTCTTAAAAAGATTTTTTTTTTCTTTTTTTGAATATTGGGAGAGACGAGACATTTATTTAGATAAGCTAAAAACTTTTTTTTTTATTTTTTAATTAAATACTGTCACAAATGATCAAATTTTCAATTTATGTAATTGGCTTAGGATGGAAGTGCTAGCAAATTTTGATTTCCTAAGTCAAATTCATATTTCGGCCACCGCTAGTTTTGGAGTAGAAGTAAAAATGATGATTTTGAGGAAAAAAATGATGATTATTAAGGGTTCATATAGTGTTATAAATAAATCAAGTAATTCATACATCATATAACAAAAGAAAAAATTTGTTAGATTAATAGCAAAATATTATACTTTTCTCAATCTTTTAGCTCGAAAATGTAATTTATAAAATATAATTCAGCTTAATTTTTGTATTACATTTCATATAGAGATTTATTGCTAATCATTGTAAAGTTAAAAATTATGGTTGCAAAAATATATATGATGTTGAGAGTGGGATTTGAACCCACGCCCTTTCGGACCAGAACCTTAATCTGGCGCCTTAGACCAACTCGGCCATCTCAACTCTTGTTTGTAGAGTTAAAAAGTACAATATTTATGTATATGTATTTTGGTATATAGCAAAACATAACTACTTATTATTCTTTTTCTTGATAGTCCAGAATGTTTTCAAAGTTTCTAAATTTATATACTTAAATAATTATTATTTCATAATAACTTTATGATTATTCATAATTGAATGATTTTTATTAATATCTTAATGAGTTTAGAGTAAAATAGGCAAAGTGATTTTTGTTCACTAATATGTGTATTTTGTTAAACCATATAAATAAAATGAGTTGGAAGGAACAAAATTGTCTTAGGCATTACCTGGATTAAGTTTAAATCAAATTAAACAATATAAATTAGATAAATTAAAAATAAAATTAATAAGGTATTAATTGAGGTGGTAAGTGATCTCAACGTCTGTAAGGGTGAGAACACAACAACCTCTGTAAGGGGTGAGAACACAAGTTGATCCCTGAGAAGCGTACTTTACTGAGCTCTCGGTTATACTAGAAAAAAATGAAGAAGCCACTTCATATATGATTTTGTTAGTCTTTTTATTAGATATGAGAGATGGAATGTTTTACTACTTTCGAACTTTCTTGATTAAAGGAGTTTTTATTAATTTAATGAGTTAAGAAATATTATTTTTACCCACTCAATCTTCTTATAAATCAAAATAATTAAAAATAAAAAAATTAAAATCAAATCAAACTGCATATAAAATTGAACTAAAATGAATCGATTTGATTTGATTTGCAATTTTCGTTTAATTATTGGGTTAAATCAGTTTAATTTTTAAAGTTTTTAAAATTTTCAATTCTAAATAACAAAATCAAATCAAACTGAAAAATAAAATCGATTTTTTTAATTAAAACTAAACAAATCCAACTAAACCAATTCGATTAATTGGTTTTCTGAATTATGCTTACCCCTAAACATTTTGGTAGCTTTTGCATGTGGTCTTTTATTTATGTTTTGAAAAAAAAAGGTAAAAAATAAAATTGCATAGTGGTCCTGAATAAAGTTGACTATATGTTATTATAATTCATAACTAAAAAGTTAAGTGATGCATGAATAAGGCACAACACAATTATAGCAATAATATACAAACAAAAGGGGAAGGGAGTTGGGAAATGCATGATCTCCACCGTTATATCTCCCATACACGATTCAAGATGAAAGGTCTTTCTAAACCCTAGGGCATATTGGTTGGGCCCATAAACCATCATGGAATTTTGGACTGATGCCTCTTGCATTTATTATATGAATGCTATAATCATAAATTATTAAGGTAATCCTAGAGGAAGGAACTAGGGTCACTTACATGAGCTTTGGTCGGGCTTATTAAGTCTTAGGTTCCATAAGCGAGAATTAGTTATTTCCTCTCGTTTAGCTTTGGGTCTAAGCCAATGGTTATGTTGGATTGTGCCAATTCTTTTAATATACCAAAAGGTACTTAACTTATGGGTGGTGTATATTAGTGGGGGATCTCAACAGTCGAGTAGAGTGAAAGGATTACAACCCCCAATATCACCTTTAGAATTTAGGGTAGAAATGAGATTAAGAAGAGATAAATGCATGAATGACATTTATAAGTACAAAAAGCAAACTCAATTTAAAGTTAGCATTATTAAAGTTCATGAATAAGTGGACAACTTTTGGAATCAACTCTCTATTTGAACCCAAAACAGAAAACTAAAGATTCTGGGTTTGATCCCCAGTAGAGTCGCCAGGCTGAGGATATGCTTTTTTTTTTTTTTAGTTTTCCCAAAAATATGGAAAGAATCGAATCAAACGGGCTTGATTGATTTTATTTAATAAATTGGTTTTCTTTATTTAGCCTAATCATTAATCATCGGAAAAAAGGTTATTTTACTTTGGTAAGAGTTGTATTTTTTGGAGTCGCCACCAGTATTAGGGGAAAATTCTCGAATTAGTCAACTCTTTGGAATCAACTAATTTGGTTCTAAACTCGAGATAGGGTCCGAAAGATAGTACGATATGGGAAGGTTTTAGGCACCCATATCGCCCGGTTAAATTGGCCTCATCGTTGTCCAGTAATTCACCATTCACTTAATAATACCATTTACTAAAAAAGAGATGTAAATACTTTTGATGCAATTTTTGGAAAATATGTCACTTAAGCATTTTAATGAAACATAGAACATAAAAATAAACATTCAAAGAAGGGGGTGAGGAGAAAAGAGTACAAACCACACCGAAAGTACATTCTACCCAAATGCCCTCCAAATTTCCCAATACCCAATAATTATACAAACAAGCAATAATTGAGACCCATTAAGGTCTCTTACATTTTTTCCGTAATAAAACATTAAAAACAAAGCATAACAAAACCATCCAAGTAATATAAACACAATATAACAACATTTACAGAAACAAAATCATACATCAACCATCACTAAACATTCATTCATTCACATAATGAATATATGATGCATGTTCTAATTACAAAGTTGATAAATAGAGGGTTATTGCAATAATAATCATAATACATTAAACTAAAAGGCATAAAAGGCATAATGATGCATAAAAGTAAAGAACATGAATTAAAAGACAATAATTTAAAGGTTGCACAAGATTTAAGTTCATGGCCTTAGTGTTCATCATGAAAGATGAATAAATACACCAATCACTACTCTCAATCTTGTTTATTAATGTTTATTTGATCCATTTATGGATAAAAATGCATCCCAAACCACTTAGGGTTGGAGTTTTGCCACTGGATGTTTGAATCGAGGCCATTTTATTGATTATTGGTGTTCTGAACCTCTGAACTGAAGGGCCTAGTGCCACAAGGGAAGTGGCATGCGCCACACGTAGTTGGCACTAGGCCCTTCCCAGGTTAGAAAGGTTTCATGCAAAAATAAAATCAAACAGGGGGTTCTAGGTTAAAGTGGCGTGAGTGATAGTCTCGCAAAGCGGACAATTTTGTTATGTTATTTTCACATAATTTGCATGATTGCATGTTGTTTTTATACATTTTACGTTTTCTCGTGTTGTCTTTTTATTTTAAAATGATTGTAGGAATGCAATATGAGCAAAGGAATGAAAAGGCTTGCTTTTATAGAAAAAGAGGACCAAAAGTTGACTAAGTATGGAAGAACCTGCCTAGCAAAATTTGTGACGCGAATGAGGTCGCGCTGCAAAGGAAGAACTGACAAAGTCGCAAGCGCCACCTGAAATCGCGAGTGCGACCTATGTGCTAGAAGACTCAGAAGGCATCGAAACATAAGTCGCGAGCGCGACATTCAACTGCGCGAGCGCGAAAAGAACTCCAGAAGAGGTAGAGACTTTATAAGCAAAGATGGCGAGCGCGACCCTAAAACTCACGAGTGCGAGTCATGTTTCCAGGAGACGTCAACTGCTGCCCTTTCAGCAGAAAATCATGTCTTCCCATGCACAGGTCGAGACTTTTACCAAGAGAAGTCACCTGAAGCACCTCTTGGCCAACCAATCACCATCACAACCAATATCATTCTCCTCTTCTATAAATAGCAATCCAAGTGAAGGAAGAAATATACATATTCAGATTAAGAAATTATTGAGAAAAACTCAGAAAAGAGAAGAAAAAGTTAGTAATAGAAAATTGTGATATTAGTACTTAGAAGTAAGTTGATGAGAGTCACTTATTATTGTTTGTGCCAAGAACATCAAGAAGTTCCTCGAGGTGTGACGCCGTCCGGAGGCTTGAGTTTGATTACTTCTATCTTTCTCTTGTTTTTAAAGACTTGTTGTATGTTGTTCTTCATTACTTTTCTATACAAAGCAACAATATCAATTGGTTTCATTCAATAAAAGTTCTTTAAGTTATCTTTTGATCTTTGTTCAATCAAGTTTACTAAATTATATTCTCAGAAAGAAATAGTTTAGTAAAGATCAAAGAGATAAAGTTCACTTAGTTGAATTTACATATGCACATTTCACTTGTTTTGTCAAAGTTAAATCTGTCTTATTGAAATAATCAAAGAATAAGAACTAGGTTTAATATTTAACAAAGTAATGTATTTATTATAAGTAGAAATACATATAATAGATAGAGTAATTCTATACCGAGAGGTTGAATTATATTTTACTATATGTGATTAAAGAATTATTTATTGGATGTTACATGTTTTGATATAGAAGAAGAAAATCCAGTGCATGATCAATTTTTCTAAGTATACTACTACACACTTATCTATAGAATTAACTAACATTTAGTTTTAACATAACTAGAATTATAGCTAAATCATTTCACATTTGTATTTCTGTAAATATAAAATTAAGAATAAAGTAGTAAAGTGGACTTAACCCGTTCCTCGTGGGATCGATCTTTTTATTACTACGTTGCGATCCGTATACTTGCGGGAACTCAAAGAGATGCAATAGCGAGCCACAAGCTTATTGCACATGCCATAAGTAGTGGCTTGCGCCACTAGCTCTGGCCGTGCACCATATAGGCATAGAGACACCCTTTTGGTTGATCCCGTGTTTCCCTCACAATCAGACACAAAATAAGTGCTTAAAACACCAGAAAGAAAAGGAAAAAGATGAAGAAATGAGTTAAAGGGTCTCAGGTATTACCTTTTGGTGATTTCCTCAAAGTTTTGTTAAAGAATGGATAAAGAGATCCGAATGCTAGGTTCTTGATCCAATAATCCGAGATTGAGGTTTAATGGATACAGTTTTGGGATTTCTAGTGGATCCTTAAGGGTTTGTTGGTTGAAAATCAATGAATCTCAATCTTAGAGTAAAGTGAAACACTAGTTTCCTTTGATTTTTAGGTTGAGTTTCCAAAACTCAAGAGTTTCCCTTAAATGTCTAAAAATCCTCTCTTTAGGCACACCCCCCAGTGCCTATTTCTAAGCAAATGGGGAGGTGTGGCCCTATTTTAAGGTTGACGTGGCGAAATGCCACTGGCAAGCCCCGCAATAGGGCTGGGCCCATTTTTACCAAATCAGATCGGGTAGCACGCAAAATGAGATGGTTTACGGAGAAGTGCGTTGGGCAGGCCTGATGCACTTCTCGAGCCCGATTTGTCCCGAAACGTCTAGTAACCCATAAAAGTAAAAATGATTAAACACATGTATAATCTCAGCCATGGACCGTTGGTCCGAAAATTGGGGTAATCGGGAATCCCGATCCAAACTTATGTGAAAAAAAGGTTTATCATCACTGAGCCTTTAGGGGCAAAATTTGAGCGTCTACATTAACCTGAAGCCTTTAGAAGCTTATCTCTAAGTCAACAAAAGATGTTCACTCGTAGAGATTATATGCATTCTCGTGCCTTTGTAATGATACACATGAATGTTATGCTCTTTTTTAGTGTTTTAATCCCTTAGAATGGAATTTACTTTCCTCAAAGATAAATCCATATATCTAAGTGAATTTAATAGGTTTCCACTAAGAATACCAACTTTCGTTGTATATTCCTAATTTATATGTCATGTATGTTGATCAAGCACATACAACAACATTAATTCTCAATTAATTCAAATACAAACTCATTCATGAAAGAAAAATGATCATTTCACTACTTAAGAAAACGTGAGTGATCTAGTCACGCAATTCAATTTGAAATAATATTGAATTCAAGAAAACAACAACAATTTCCAAATGATAACATACAAAAGATTTAGAAAGATATTCCACTCTTGGGGAAGATAAAAGACACTGCTAGAATTCTTCTTACTCCAAGGGTTGTAACTCTTCCTTGAAAAGTTGTTTCTCTTAAACTTTTAATAACTACCTCTCTCAATCTTTTGTCAAGTGTTTCTTGAATGATTCTCCCCTTAAGTGGTGCTCAACCATATGTATTTATAGCCTTCTAAGTGTCTTAAGTTGAACCTCATTGGAAAGGACGTATCTGTTGAGAAGAGACATGATGGTAGGATAATAGTCTATGACCAGTCAGCAATGTTCTTCCCAACTCGTTCATGAGATGTTCTGTGACGAGTCGGCAAGGGTGTGACGAGTTGGCACCAACTTGATTGCTTTAATCCTTTAAGTCCATGTCCTTTAGGCTCTTAATTGTGCACCATAATCATCAATTTGGTCCTATAAAGTAAAATTTCATAACTATAAGGGCAAAGATATAAATAAAAAGGACTAAATCTGTCTAAATATAACTCAAAATATAACAAAAGTAACTTAATACATACTAAAATCTGTCTAAATATAACTCAAAACATATTAAAATCTGTCTAAATAACTTAAGAAAACATATAAAATGTTATGCTTATTTGCACCATATCAAATTCCCCCACACCTAGACTTTGCTTGTCCCTAAGCAAGACGTCAGCACAATGATCCATCATCAAAAGAAGTTGTCATAACAAGGTTCATTAACATTCTATGTCAAAAGAAAAGAAATTGATATTAACTTAATAAACTCAATAATGATAGAATCAAGTGAAGCTTTCGTAGTGTAACACAAAAAGATCATAATTTGTCCAATGCTATTAAAAACAAAATCAAGAATGCAAACTTAAGGTGCTAACTAAAGCTAATGGATGAAGATATCCAATTCCAAGAACTTAAAATTTTAAAAGATTTTTAGAAGCTGCAAATTTGGTGGGACAAAATAAGAGCACACGTACTAATTGACAAATCTCATGGAGTTTTTAGACCTTGTTGCTCATTCTATGAATCAATCATTCAGACTGAATGCAATTAAGGGAGCATACTCAAATTCACATAACTTACTTGATTGATATCACATTAAAACAATTATTCTTTCTTTTCTCTTTCTCTTTTTTTCTTTTTCTTTTTGATTTGGTCGTCATCTATTATTGATGAGTCAATTATCCGTATTATTGCTAAAGTTTCCCTAAAGCTTGATTGTACTTTTAAAGTCTTAAGCTTAAGGTTTTAGAATCTAAGTTCTAATTTTAATTAGGAAATTGACTATTCATTCTTCAGATTTTGGAAATAATAACAAAAGACAAAAACCTAACCTTAAAACTTACACTATAGTGAATTTTATACTTCTATCAATTGAAGATAAGAATAATATCAAAATCCTTTTATGATGTTCTAGTAATTTAGAATGATGATGAACCTATGCTAAAACATAAAAATATGGTTTGATGGATATGCTTCTATAATTTGATAGGCAAAGATTGGTGCAAATAAGGCATAACACAGACATACTACCTGTAAAATATTAATATAATAAAAACACAAACCTAAAAATATTAAAAATACAAAGCAGAAAAAAAAAATCCCTCCTCCACACTTAAAATGTAATTTGTCCTCAAATTGAAAGACAAAGGGAAGGGCAAGAAGAACTCCCTTAAAAGGTGAAAAGCAAAAGATCAAATATTGTATTAGACTACTTGTCTTCTTACAGTTGGACTGATGGAGAAGGCGAAGGAGAATTAGTGATGTAACCACTAAGAGTGAAAAATTATCGCATCTTATACTCCATACGCTTTTGATGTTGATAAGTAGCCCTTTGTCTTATGTCATGCTATCTAATTGTTGACGCATCAATCTTTGATTGTCCAAAATTTATTCTAGAAGAGTTAATTGATTGGCAACATTGGAGCAAGACAAAAGCAGAGGGGTTGTTTCCATTGGAATCTCTTCCTCATCATTACCATCGTCATCATCATCCTCGCTTGAAGAGAAGCAACTTTTTGTTTGACCCATTAAAGTGCAGGAATTAAAAGGAGATTTAGGAGGAAATAGGTGTTGTTAGGTCGAGGGGATGCATTGATTGGTGTTTTGAAAAGAGGAGATGTGTTGATTTCGAAGTTGAAGATGTATGTCGGTTGGTAAAATGGAAATGGGAAGGATTTGAACATTATTCTGTTCTGATTCAGTAAAAACATGCTGACTCGTTACTCTGCTTCTTTGTGACGAGAAGTGCAGTTCTAGTGACTCGCTTCCTTTTTTGTGTGTGACGACTCGGCACTACAGAGATTAAGATAATCATCCTTCTTTAGATTTTCAAACCTTGAAGTTCTTTTCGATGAAAGATGTGGAGTTGGTTCCACAAATTTAACATTTTCTACTACTTCCTTGATATCATTCTTATTATGCTTCAAACCTATCCCCATAGGTCCTAAGTCTATGCATTCATAACAGATTTTATTAACATAATCATCAATGACATCAAATGCATCAGTCCTATCAACCACTTTCAATGGTGAAGACTCTTTCATTATTTTGTGCACATCAAATACAATAGTCTCACCATCCATTTCTAATGTGATTTTTCCTCTTTTCATATCAATTATAACACCTGCAGTAACCAAAAATGGTCTACCAAAAAGGATCGGGATTTTGGGATCCTCTTCCATTTCTAATACAACAAAATCAGCAGGTATGATGAATTTACCTACCTTAGTAGGTACATTCTCAATGATGCCCACAGGATACTTAATTGATTTATCCACTAAAGAGAGGCATATAGATGTTGGTTTTAATTCCCCTATATGAAGCTTTTTAAATAGAGAGTAAGGAATAAGACTTACATTAGCATCAATATCACACAAAGCTTTATCAAAATGAGTATTACCAATTTTGCATGGGACAGTAAAAGAACCTGGATTTTTTATCTTGTTTGGTATCTTGGAGAAAATAGCTTGTGATTCTTCAATGAGTAGCACCAACCCATCTCCTTCAAGCTTGCTCTTGTGAGTAATTATATCTTTCAAAAACTTACCCTATGATGGCATATCTCTAATAGCATCCATGGAAAGGAATTGTGATGGTGACCTCCTTAAGACAGTCAGGAACTTTCCAAATTGTTTATCCAACTTTCTTCTCAACAATCTTAGTGGAAAAGGTAATGTACTGACATTTACCGGACGATCTTCCTTGTTAGGGGGTTGTACCTTTGTTTCTTTGTTGTCATCATCCTCTCCATTTTTTATCACCAAATTTCCATCTTGAACAACCTTTCTTCCCTTTAGAGGAGCACCTATCACTTCCTTACCATTTCATAAAGTAATTGCTTGACAAGTCTCCTTAGAAGTACACTTTTGTTGGCTCAGAAGTTTTCCCAAAGTTTTAAAATTGGTAGAGGCTAGTTGCACAATTTGAGTTTTAAGCATTTGGTTATGGGTGGCAAGTTGGTCAATTCTTGAATCCAAATGCTTGAATTGCTCTATTGTTTGCTTATTAGTGATAATTTGTTGGTTGATGAATTGTTCAAGTAAAAGCTCTATATTGGGCATGGATTCTGGTGAAAGGTTTAAGGGTATAACCTGGTGGGGTCTTATCATTTGGAAAAACATGTGGGTTCAGTTGAGCGGAGGGGTTAAACCAAGAGATACTAGGATGATTCCTAGATTGGATATTAAAGGTGTTTGGATTTGGTTCACTTGTTGGCCTCGGGCTGCATGTATGGCATTCATTGTATGCATGAGGTCCACCACAAAGTTCACAAGTTGTACTTGAATTCTCCACTTGGTTAACTTGTAATTTTGTAATTAGTTTTATGAGGGCATCCACCTTAGCATTTAACATGTTAATGTTGTCCAATTCCAAAATTCCTCTTCCTTTTGCCATAACTATTTCCTTCCCCATATATCCTTAGGAAGCAAGTTCCTCAAGTAATGATACAGCTTCTGCTGGTGTCATAGTCATCCATTTACCATTAGCACCTGCATTTATAATGCTCCTATCGTCATCGATCAATCCATTGTAGAAGATTTGAGGAACTATCCAATCGGGTAGACCATGATGAGGACATTGCCTTTGTGATTCCTTGAATCTTTCCCAAGTAGTATAAAGTGTCTCATACTTCCTTTGTTTGAAGGTAGAAATTTCATTGCATAGTTTGGCCGTCTTCTGTGGTGGAAAATACTTGTGGAGGAATGCTTGCTTTAATTGATCCCAAGTAGTGATGGAGTTATTTAGCAAACTTGCTAGCCAATTCATGCTTTTTCCTTAACAAAAAATGGGAACAAGCTCAACTGTATTGCATCATTGGATATCTCATTAATCTTGAAGGTGGCATAAACATTGAGGAATGTGAGAATATGAGCATAAGGATCCTCTCCGGGCAAACTTCCAAACTGATTATTTTGCACCATTTGAATGATGCTGGGCTTAATCTCAAAGTTATTGTTAGCAATTGTTGGAGCTACAATTCCTCCGACATTCTCTGTGATATCAGGCAAAGTGAAATCTCCCAAAGTTCTTCATTCTCCTTGGGCTATAATATCTTGTTGCTTACTTTGGCAGTCTTGTTGATCTAATAATACCCTTTTATTCCTATGCAAAGAACGAAGAGTACGTTCAATTTCAAGATCAAAGAGTAATAAACTTTCATGACTTAAAGAATGTCTCATTCAACAAAATAAAATAAAATAAAAACTGAAAAATAAATTCTAAAGGAGCATTTTCCATAGTCTAGGACAATATTAATTCAAACCAAACTCCCTAGTAATGGCGCCAAAATTTTGTTAGCTAGGCTTTTCACGCTATATAACCCTTAACTAGTATAGTGATAAGGGGTCGAACTCTAGGAGTTGGAATTAAGTATTATTAGACTAAGTACTAAAGTTGTTTAGGCTAACCAATAAATTGATTGATTTAAATATCTAAACTAAAATAAACTAAATGGCAAAGACAAAATTACACTAAAACTATTTTAATAAAATAATATTATAATGATATGACAAGATCATAACACTTTTTTTCAATTGATGATAATTAATAAGTTAATGACTGAGATGTTTGGAAGATTAACCTGAAGCCTTTTGAAGCTATCTCTAAGTCAATAAAAGATGTTCACGCGTAGAGATTACATGCATTCTCATGCCTATGTAATGATACACATGAATGTTATGCTCTTTTTTAGTCTTTTAACCCCTTAGAATGGAATTCACTTTCCTCAAAGATAAATGCATATATCTGAAATGAGTTGAAATTTTATTTTCAAAATCGATCAAATTAAATTTAATTTAAAAACCACGTAAATAATGTCCCTTGAATCAAATCATTTAATCGAGTCGATTCAAGTAAATTAAGTGAAACCCAAATAACCCAAACCCCTTTCTAGAAGAATCCAAATCAACTTCCTAAGGAAGTTCACAAAAATCAAGGCATGATTAAATGATAATAATAATAAAGAAAAGAAGGACCTAGACAACCCGAAACCCACGTGACCCTTCCCATTTCATCAATTCTTCCTTTCTTTAGTATTCCCTTCTTTCTTTTCTTTTATTTTCTTTGTTTCCTTTCATCTCCTTCCTCTTTCATGATAACAACACATATGCTCTTCATTTCATCGGAAAATTGTTCCTAACAGTCGAATAAAAGGACTACCGGTGATGGGAAAGGAGCTCAACTCTCTCTCTCTCTCTCTCTGTTAGCTAGCTCGAGGTGTTGCTTTGCGTTGTGACCTCGACTTCGTGCAAATTGATTTAATTAGTAGAAATTGACATTAAATTGAAGCTTTACATGAAATTTGGATCAATTTGATATTAAGTTTGCTTGATTCTAGGCTTGCCGCCACTCAAGCCACTGTGTGCGATAATGGTGCCAGTGGTGGTTCCGGTGACCGGAACTCTAAAAGGCACAATATGCCCCTTTATGTCTAGATTATAAATATGTAATTAGTTTTGCAATTTGGGCTTGTTTGACCTTCGAATAATTATTCGATGCAAATTTAGAAATTCGTCTTTATACCAAAAAATCTACAATATTGTAACGTATAGGTAGATTTTGTGATTTTAACAAATTTATGTTGATTAATTGTTGAAGTAGGTACAATAAAATAATAAGAGTTTTAAATTATTTAGATAGGTTTATATATGAATAGAATATTTTCTCTCTTTTATAAATAAAATTAAGTTTTATAGTATATAATATTTATGTTAGCAAGTTGTACTTAGTTATTAAGTTTGGAATCCACAATTATTTAGTACTTGATATATATATTTATGTAGTTGAAGATCGGGAATGTAATTTTGTTGATATTGATGTTTAAATCAAAATATATGGTTGGATATTAAGGATGAAATCTTAATAAATATTCTTAATGGCGGACGGATTTTATTGATGTGGATGTTGCCCGATGGATGGACTTTATATATTAATGAGAATTGTGGATATTTTATCAGGAGAAAAGTCAAACTTTTAGGGGGAAACTCCGCTGAATTTTCGACAAAATTTTTAGAATATTATTCTAAGTATAGGAATTCAAATTCTATAAATAAGCAGAAATAGTTATTAATTTTAGCTTGTTTATTTCTTCTAGCTGGTGATAGAGCGGGACCTTCTTCCTCCTTCGCTCCTGGTTCTCAACAGGACTAGAATTTTCGGATCCCTCTGTGAGTAATAATAAATAGTGCATATACCATTATAAGCATGCTTACATTAGTTACCATATAAAGAAGTATATAAATGTTAAGTTAGTAATCATTTTATTGTTATTACTATATTATTATTGATATATGGTTATATTGATATATTTATATCATATCTTTAAGTCTGCATGTTAATTGATATCTTGATGCATTCTATTGAATAATTGTTTGATTATTTGCATTGTGATATTGTTGTGCCTTGTTTGTGTGGAATTAGGATAAAATGGGTCAACATGGATTTATGAGGGCGGTCTTCGATACCGTCGGCCATGTATGGGGAGATTGGTGCCCCTGTGTCCGTTTGATGATATATGATATGGATAAATCACAGAGTGACTTCCTGTTGGTATGAAAAAGAAAAGAGAGTATAAAAAAAAAATGAGAGGGCTGGTCAAGTGAGGATTAAACTGGTCAGCTATGTATTGGGGATCGGCTCCCTAGTACACACCTTTGAGAAGGCGGGCCATGTGGGAGGACAGCTCGTCGGGAGTTTCGGTGATGCCACTGACTAATTTCCACTTGTTTGATTATTTGAAGATGAAATTACTTGTGAGTGCTGATGTTGTGCCATATGCTTGACTAGTTGTGTGTTCATTTTAGTATCTTAGGATGCATTTCGTGTGAATGCCTGTGCTATACATTATTTATTATTATTCATTAAGTTTTATACTCACTCCCGTTTCCTTTAAAATTTTCAGGAAACCAAACTCCATTTTGCATTTAATCGAAGCTCTGTTTTTCCTTCCTCCACAGAGTTTGTTGAATTAATAACTACATTTGTACAGTAATTCCTATTTAGCTAGGTACCTCTAATATTTATAAATATTTGTAAACATCCGCAATTACTATAGGAGTGTTATGTATGTAACAATAACAATAATTACTTGTAAACTCTATTTTGATAAATTTGAATCTATGGTTGAAATTATGAGTTGAATATTTGTCTGGAGCCTAATGAGTGAGATTATGATTATGCTTTGGAAATACATATGATACAGGCCCGAGAAAATTGAATAAATATATTGTATTTGAATTAGGGCCTTTGTAACGATTTGGATTATTATCATTATACTGGGCCTAATTGAATATTCTTATTAGCTTATCTTCTAGATTTATATCTATTGGATTGGACAAATGATGACCAATGTTCCAAGCTTACTACGAGTTTCGGTGGCTTTAAGTCTACCTGGGCCTTAGTGCTAGTCCGGCCCACGGAGATGGATAGTAACAATATCTAAGTGACTTTAACTGGTTTTCCACTAAGAATACCAACTTATGTTGATCAAGCACATACAACAACATTAATTCTTAATTAATTCAAAAACAAACTCATTCATAAAAGAAAAATGATCATTTCATTACTTAAGAAAAAGTGTGTGATCTAATCACTCAATTCAATTTGAAATCATATTTGAATTCAAGAAAACAACAACGATTCCAAATGATAACATAGAAAAGATTTAGAAGATAAAGAACAGAAAGATATTCCACTCTTGGGAAAGATAAAAAAAATACTGCTGGAATTCTTCTTGCTCCAACGGTTATAACTCTTCCTTAAAAAGTTGCTTCTCTTTAATTTTTAATAACTAACTCTCTCAATCTTTTGTCAAGTGTTTCTTGAATGATTCTTCCCTTAAGTGGTGCTCAACCATATGTATTTATAGCCTTCAAAGTGTCCTAAGTCGAACCTCATTGGAAAGGACGTATCTGTTGAGAAGAGACATGATGGTAGGATAATAGGCTATGACGAGTCGGCAATGTTCTTCCCAACTCGTGCATGAGGTGTTCTGTGACGAGTCGGTTAGGGAGTGACGAGTTGGCACCAACTTGGTTGCTTTAATCCTTTAAGCCCATGTCCTTTAGGCTCTTAATTGTGCACCATAATCATCAATTGGGTCCTATAAAGAAAATTTTCATAAATGTAAGGGCAACACATATAAAAAGGACTAGATCACAAAATATAACGAAAGTAACTCAAAACATACTAAAATCTATCTAAATAATCTAAGAAATCACATAAAATATTATACTTATTTGCACCATATTAGTTCCCCCTCTCTCTGTAGATTTATCCTCTCTATCCTTCTCTATCATTAATCGATCCCTCTATCTCGATTTCGTCATACTCCGAGTGCTTGGTGTAGTTTTGGTAAATGATTGATTTATTTAACATCTTCAAAATGTGGGATTTTTCTGAGCTGTATTATTTTTTATTTAGAGCAACCAGTTAAGTGCAGAAAGCAACACAGAAGAAAGTACATTCAAAACCAGGAGAAATGCCTAATGAGATGTGTATATAATTCTATTTCAGAAATGTGAAATGGCATGCAATAAATAAAAGTCGATAAGAAGCAAATCCACTTGGGGATTATTGGTTCAAAAGAAGAGGCCACCCGTTTGTATGATAGTAGTGGGCTAAACTTTGTAACTTTTGCAATAAATATTCTTTTTGTTTGTGCATTAAATATTAGTAGATGAAATTACTAATAGATACAAAAATTGTCATCTTTTTTCGAAAGATTGAAGTATGGTTCCTTTGGTGAACATATACAGAATATTTCATTGTTCTTAAGGTTAGGCTTATATTTTATGTTTCCTAGTATTATAAACCAACATTCATTCCATTCTGTTATTTAAGAAAATGAAACGACAACCCAGAGAGG
This sequence comes from Jatropha curcas, assembly GCF_041381405.1. Classification (NCBI taxonomy): domain Eukaryota; kingdom Viridiplantae; phylum Streptophyta; class Magnoliopsida; order Malpighiales; family Euphorbiaceae; genus Jatropha; species Jatropha curcas. The sequence continues at coordinate 16,055,659 of NC_143160.1, forward strand.
AGTTTGAAATTTATTTCCCTTTTTTTTTAAAAAAAAACAACTAAATGAAACTATTTGATCAGCAATTTCCCATTGCAGGGGGTTAGGAATTTTGATAAAAAAATGGAGCCTTCTCTCTTTTGCAGCAGTTGTGAATGAATTAAAAAAGTAAATTTTTTACCTTTTTCTGCTTTTGACCACGTGTACTTCACGCATGGATTTTTTTTTTTTATAAACCTAAGTAATGGGTTATTTGGCTAAAAAGTTAAAAAAATGAGCAAATTGAACTTTTGCTCCAAATTCAAAAGGGATAATTTGAACTCTTTTCCATTTTTGTATTCAGCAATTTATAAATACACATTCAAATAAGTACCATTTACAAGCGTGGGGTAGGTAAGCACGGTTCTAACAAACAAGAGATCATTTTTGTTTTTGAAGAGAAAGAACTGAACTCGTGGAAAATCTTGAGTTTGAGAGAAACAATGGAAATTTACTCAACAATGATGGATGTAATCGAGTCGTACACGGGTTTGTCACCGTCGGCGTTCTTTACAATAGCCGCGCTTATGATTGTGGTGTACAAAACGGTGTGTAACATGTTCGTCGACCCTGAAGATTTCAATAAACCTCCTATCATTAACACCTCCATCAATCTTCAACAAGCAACTCCAAAATTATCAGAGCCAGTTCAGTTAGGAGATGTTACAGAGCAAGAATTGAGAGCTTATGATGGTTCTGATCCTAGCAAACCTCTTTTGATGGCCATCAAAGGCCAGATCTATGACGTTTCTTCCTCTAGGTATTTTCTTTGTTTTCTTTTCTAATTTTTTAATGGGTTATAGTTTAACTGTATTTAAATTTAAAATTGATGCTCTGTCTGGATAAGTTGATATTTCTGTTTTTACTAATTTGTAGGAAAATGAAAAATTTAGTATATAGTTTGACTGTTTAAATTAAATTTTGTTTAGAAGTGAAATCGAAACAAATATTACTCTGATTTTACATGATTTTAGTTTGCAGACTAATGCTCCTTTCAAACTATGTAGTTACAACATTTGGTTAGAGATGAATTTCTTGTTTGATTTCAATTGGAAAAGAAAATTAATTTCTAACCAATTGAAGCTAAGTTAATTTGGTACATTAAACAGCCATTCGGATAATTTCTTTTCTTTTTTTCTTAATGAAGTCATTGAATTAAGTTTTCTGGGTAAATTTTTTCCGAAGTTGATATAAACTTTGCTTAACATTTCTATATGTGTGCATGCGCAGGATGTTTTATGGTCCTGGAGGTCCATATGCGAAGTTTGCTGGAAGGGATGCAAGCAGAGCCTTAGCTCTTCTATCTTTTGACCCTCAAGACCTTACTGGAAATCTTAAGGGCCTAAGTGATTCTGAGCTTGAAGTCTTACAAGACTGGGAGTACAAGTTCATGGAAAAGTATGTCAAGGTTGGGCAGCTTGTTCCGGAGGAAACGAAGACTATGGAAACAGATGGTGAAGAGAAAGTTGAAGAAAGCAGCCAGAAACTGGAAATAAATGGCGGAAAAGAATAAAGGCAGACCTTTTGAAGCAGAGATGAATGCGGTATGTATATATGTATGTATTATTAGACTCTCCATTGCTAATATGATATGGCAAAACTATATTGCTCTTATTTATATTTATAAGATTGGAAACATATTGTTCGACCTGAACTTCCATTGGGGATTAGTGCATCGTAGAAGCTAACATCTTAATGGATAATAAAAAGATTTAAGAGCTTATTATGTATAATTTTATAGAATTTGTTACGTTTGAACCAAATTTGATAGAATATTTTTGAAAATGAACCCAAAATTTAGTAGCCGACAATCTAGTAAGTGTGCAAATTCAATATCTATCCATATTTAATACATAAGTTATCAAACATGATATTTCATTTGTGAATGAATTTTTTATGAAATGCACTTGCAAATAAAATGAATTCCACATTCATGTATTCCAAACATTAACTAAGGCAGTTGATTCTTAAATATTCTGTTCTTTGGAAGTTGAGTCTGAGAAATCCAGAAAAGAAAAGGAAAAAAGAAGTTTCTCTCATCTGCATCTCTGTAGGAATCTTCAATCTTCATTTAATTTTCTTTTATTCTTATTGAGCAAGAAGTTCAAGAAACACTTCGTCGCTTAGGCATGAAACCCTAATCAATAGAATCCTATTACTCCAAAATTAGCACTTAAAAGAGTGTCTGGTAGCGAATTGCACATGAAAAAAAAAAAAGTACAACTTTTAGTTAAAATTCTAGAAGTGGATGCTAATTAACTCATTCCAAGAGTCCATTCCCTCTCTAAAATCTAAAGAAAGAACTCACCATATCAAAACTAAACCAACATCTTTGCTGGACATATCCTTCATGTTTGAATTTGACATTATCTTCGCTGCCGCCGCTGCTGCAACAGAAGTAGATTTTACATTTGAAGCGTCTTAAAGATTATCTAGGTCTCAGCAAATGACTACTAGAGCGAAAGCTTTTATATGTGTGACAAACTATGTCAGCAACAAGAGGAAATTGCAGAGACACAAACAAATAGACAGGAATGCAAGCTACAATAACAACTGGAATGGTAGTCCATGCCAATCCATGGGAAAGAATAATGAAAATTGTGGCAGTAAAAGCTATCATCATAGAAGTTATGGAGACAAAAAGGGTTGCTAGTCCCATGATTAGCTTGTTCGGTAGTGATTGGAGGAAATCTTCTTCTGCATAACGTGATGTCAAGATGGAAAGGAATATCAGAATTGATGATGCTGATGAGAATAAAGCAACTGCATCTGATATTACAAAAACCAGGAACAATCTTGTTTGAAGAAAAATTGGCCTGCCTGTCTTTTCGTCATTTCCTCCTGGTACGGTGAAGACAGCAGCAAACATCACAGTAGCAATAAGAGTTGCAACAACCATACATGAAGAAGAAGTATCTTTCATCCACTTCTCCCCTTCTCGCTTCAGTGTTTTATGTTCCATTGTAAATAGGCAATCTGGTGTTTGCCCTTCTGAGTTTTTCATTTCACTATATAGGGGCTGAACAATCTTCTCCACTTCCTGCACCCATTACTCAAAAACCTATAGGTTAGTAACAAATTGATAAAAGTATTAATCATAGGCTAAAATTGCATCATTGGTCGCTGAACTTAGGAACCTCAAATTAAATTCAACATTCTACAAACAAAATGCATAAACTTTCCCATGCAAATTAGAAGCTATAGGCAAAAGAAATCAAACCTGGAACCATAGCAATTCCCTTCTCAACTGCAGAGCTGCACCAGAGTCTGTATTCAGCCGACTTGGATCAGGTAACTTTCCAGCCAAATGTAGCATATTATTGTTGCTCTCATCTTTATAAACAGCTATAAAGTCTTTTAGTGCTCCTAACTCATATATTAGATTAAAGACATTTTCTTGTCTATGAAAAACTGCAGTGTGAAATATACTTCTGCTATGCTCATCAACCTTCCATATAAGGTCAGGATGCGAGCGAATAAGTATAGTTATGAACTCTAAGATCCCAAATTCAGCAGCTGTAAAGAGCAACCGAGTAGGCGTTCTAATAAACTCCGTAATACTCGGATCATCTAGATGCATAACCTGTTGCCAAAGTTCCCTCACTAGCTCAAGGGCTTGAATGTGTCTTAATTTGATGTTATAGATCAGGTCTATCTGTGGAGCTGCCAAAACTCCAAAGTCAATCCAAGCTGATCAACCTTGCAAGGCATTATGGATCATAGTTCGGACTTACCAAAATAGCCTATGCTTTTCCGTGTTAGCGACGAGAAACCTGCAATGAGAAAAGCAGATATCATGATGCGTTTCAACAAAGAATTTTTCATAGGGTGATAACGGGTGAGAGTAACCTAACGGCAGCAAAATTAAAGGTTTGGTGACACGATGAAAAATGGAAGTTTTGGGACCAAAATGATTTGAGTTATGGGTGCAAAGTTCTAATGATCACAAGACTTTAATTTGTTAATATTTGATTTTGATTTGGCAAGATTCCGGCAAAAATCTTACAGGAAATTTATCAAGACATAAAATTTTTCATATTATCACTAAAAAAGAAGGTATAAATCAAAAGGAAATGAACTTTTAAGTTTTCTTTTTGTCCTGTAGAAATCAATAGTGAATTTAGTGTCATTAAATTCGTGATAGGTTTTCTGCCAGAATTTGGTTGTAATATTATAAATTAAAGGGTGAGAATATAGTTTAACCTACAAAAATATCTTGAACTTTACTACATGTAATATCATTCTAAAATGACCTTTACCCTTTAGCACCCCAATTTATCAACTTAGATATATTTTCACCCCACGCTAAAGTTTAACCTAAAATTTGTAATAAAATAATACAAAGTGGGACCCAGTTGATACATTGGGTTAAATTCAATCCAAAAACAAAAGTTTTTTTTATGCTAATCCTACTTCTTCCAAAAGTTAAGTGGTACTCCAGCCCAATTCCAGTACAACCCACCACCCGCTACTTGGACCTGCACCATCTTAGCACTCTCCATCTCTTTCACCTTCTCAACAATGGGTATTGGACATGAGGTGTCTATTCAAACATAGTTTACTAGAAGTTTGTTTGTCGAGATTTGTTTAACACACCCACTATGCTAATCTGTCCAATACAAAATCTAGTAAGATTTAATATTATTGTTTGTCAAGAATGCAGGAAACTCAATTCTTATTTACTGACTTTCTAGACTAACCTATGCAACAGATGAGTCGATGAATGTTGGAGTAGTGGCTGTGTTTAGAAGGCAAAAATTCTTGATAAGGTCACTTGGAGTTGGAGGTCATAGTAATTACAGACACTGAGAATAGAATGGAAAAACCAAAATAATTGGGTGGAACCATTTTGGAAGCAGATGCTGAGAATATTTTGAGAATAATTACTCTAATGCTCAACTCAACTCAACTTAAAACCCATGGATGATAACCACCGATCTATAGAGATGATACTTTCGGAACAACGAAGTGTTGGTTTCTTTTTTTTACTAAACGCTGCATTTTAGTTTCTTGGGTTAACTATAGTTAATGGGTCCTACCAATATAATATTTTATTCAAAACTGAGATCATTTTCAAATCGCTGGTGTTAATATATCTAAAGTTCAAAATTACGGTGTCCGGGATACAAAGGTAAAAAACGAGTGATTTTGAAGCTTAAACTTATATATTATAAGCGTTTCAACCATGAAATTTAAAATTATTCTCAACCATTAGATTTAAAATTATACTTAGATAAGTATAATCATTTTCATATATTTGACTTATGTTAATATAATTTCAATTTTAATAATCGAACAAATTTGCCTTACATAATTTGAAGCTTATAATAACTTAAAACTAAATAATTTTTTTTTTATTATTATTATTATGGTGGCAAAAATTTCAGTGTAAAATTTAGTGTCTATCGGGGTAACTCGCGCGTAGTGAAACAAAAGGTTGAAAGTTTTGCAATTCTATTAAATCTTTGTTGGGTAAAAAAGGATGTTGGTTGTGTAATTACACCAATATTAGGTTTGATTCTGGAATTAACGTGTGAAGCAAGGAAACCTCCCTATACATATATATATAGTCAAATAATCATGCAAAATTTAGTTCCAAAAGAACAATGGCCAAATCCATAGATTTGATTCTAAAGTTTATATAATTTGCTTTGTTGCACTCTCAAGTTTGCGGAGAACTATCATGTTCCTATATTCTCACATTTCAGTAATAACTATGTCATTCGCCAGAATAAAATATAAAAGTGTAAGATTATGATTGAATTCTTGTAAAGTTATTTCATTTCAGTGAGGGGCATAATTATTATTGAAGTGTGAAAGCGTAAGATTATGATAGATTCCTGTAAACTTGAAGGTGCCACAAAGCAAATCGTATAAACTTTAGGGGCAAATTTATGCATTAATCCAAAGAACAACTATTATAGTTAATATTACTAGACATCTTCGATCACTATTTAATTGCTTGTTGGAAAGACAACAAAATAAATGCAATTGGTCAAAGTTTAGAGAAAGAGAGAGAACCTTGAATTAACCGTCGGCCAAAGTTATCATCATCTATGAAATGACTCGACTGTAGTTTCACCTGAAGACCTTTGGATACCATGAGATATTATTTGAACATCCAAAATATGCAACCAAATAATACATCATTTATCTTCAACAAAGTGTAATTGAATTTCTAATTTTCAGCATTTGAATGTTCATTTCAATTATGTGGAATTGAATATAAAATCAAAATATTATCAAAATTAAGAGAATTTTAAATGAATTCCAGAAAATTTACACAACTAAATGAATATTTCCTTCTTCCCCTTCTCTCTTCTCTCTTCTTTTTATCTTTTATCTTTCCTCTTCTTCTTTCTGTTGTTCTATTTTGGAAGAAACTCTACATTTTAAATGATTTTTACGGAGTCAGAATCCCTATTTCATAGCCACATATCTTTCAAATTAAGGATTGTCTTCTATTACATAAATCCAATTTGCATTCCTTTTTCATTTAATCTAATAGAACCTTCAGTTTTTTTTGAGATCTGGAGAGTATCTGGAATAATCAGTGAATTACAATTACACTGTACTGTAATTGGTGCATTTGTCTTTGCTAAAAAGGAACAATTTAATTGATAAAGGATAAAAGTTCTAATCTCCTCAAATCTGGTACAATTATGCGAACAAGAGATCTATCCCAGTTAAATAGCTAACTTCACATTGATACGATATAGAAAAGAAAATTAAAACTCTCATATACCATATGAACCATTCTGGTTATTTTGACATTTTTAGATTTAGTCAAGCGCTAAGTACGTATCATATTTGGGTAAAATTTCAAGTTCGAGTCTCTTTTTCCCGATGAAAAAAATTGATTATTTTGGTTATATCATTTTAGTATTAGAACTAACAGTTTAAATTTCCTTATTTAAAACAACAGTAGAATCAAATCGAAGTATAAACTAAAATAAGAAAATTAATTGAATTTCATATACTAGTGAGTGAGTAGAGAAACTAACATGAGTAGAGACATCTCTGCCAAAGTCCCAATTGAGCTCCACTGTAGAATGCAGTTGGCTTTCGAGACAATACATGAAGAGCAGTTTCTCCATTACCATCTCTAGCTAATGCTAATTCTGGATGATTTTTAATCAGTTCCAACGCTACATCTGCTTAACCAATAACAAAATCATCACTTTTGACTTACAATATTAGCACTAAAAATTGAAATTGAATTTTTTTTTCTGTTCCATTTAATTTGAGAAAAAGTATGACTGAATATATAAATTCACTTATGAAATTTGCAATTTTAACGTTGTTGCACTCTAAGCTTTACAGATGAATTATCATGTATTTGAACTTGTAAATTTTACACGCCCTCTGACACTAATTTTAATAATTTTTAAGATTTTTGGCTTTTATCTATAAAATATCGATTTGATATGTAGTTAGCAAGATATTTGAATAATAATGTTCATAAATTTCAACTTTTTAATAAGTGTTTAATTGATTTAATTTTACAAGTTTAAGTGCTCAATAAAATAATTTCGAAAATTAAAGTGTTTAAATAGGTGTAATTTTATAGTTGAAATACTTAATGGTCAAAGTAAAAGTTGAAAATACCACGTGATTAAAGTAACAAAGATCAATAGTGAATTTATATATTCAGTCATATTCAAGCTCTTAAAGTTTTCGAGTTTTGCCCATTAAGCTCCTAAATTTGTTATATCGATATTGAGCCCGTCTACTCTTATTTTTATTAGAATTAAACCCTTATACTATGATGAGATTCTAAAGGCACGTGAGTGACATTAAGGCACAGAAGAATATGAAGTTTTTAAAGTCCATAGTAAACCTGATCTATGAACAATATACCTAACACTACCTCAACAGGGTTATGAATCCACCTGTCAAGCAGAACTTATGTCTATGATCATCGGCAAAATATTAGGATATTCAAGCTCATATAACATTCACATCCACATCATAACAGAGTGAGGGAGCTCAGCTATCCTTCATCTACTAATTATCCTCCGTAATAGAATCACAATATATATATATATATATATATATATATATATATATATATATATATAAAATGAAAATAATTTAAACATTATTCTTTTTCGGGTAAAATATAATTAGATTCCTAAATTATATCGAAATTAACACTTATATTTGAAAAATAACTATGACATCCCAAATTTATACTTTATTTCACTATTGAGTCATTTCATCCAAAAAGTGAGCTCTTTTCGTCTAAAAAGTTAGCATATTCCATCCAAAAAATATACCTAATTATTAGTGGTAGAGTGCTTATTCTTTTTGGACGCAAGGAGCTAATAGTTAGATGGAAGCATAAGTTAGAAACTTATTAATTTGAACATAATTTAGGAATTCAGTTATATTTTACCTTTCTTTTTGTTATTATAAGCCTAATTGAAAAGAATGAATACTGTTTTATGATAGATTTGATACACTTAGTAATTAAAATAAAAAACCAAAAACAGCTAAAATACCATTCCATAATTACTTTTACTGGAAAGGGAAAAAAAGGAGGAGAACAAATTGATAATCATTGCCAAACAGACAGTAATTAGAGTAAGAAACATTTACCAAATAGATTGGAAGTGATAGCAGCAACAAGAAGGCCAATGCGATCTTCTCCGGAAAGATCAGTATAGTTTGTTACAGAATAAAGATACCAAACCATATCCCTTCTTCCTAAGAGAACAGCCATATAAAGAGGTGTAACTCCTTTACTACCCCTAACAAGCGGCAAGCTTTTATTCTTGTTGACTAAAACTTTGGCTATTTCTGTAATTCCAGACACAGCAGCAAAGCACAGAGCAGTATTTCCAACCTTATTTTGTAAAGCTAAGTCATCTTCTGTCATTCTTTTCACTAATTTCTTAACAAATAGTGTATGTCTTGCACCAGCTGCAATGTGAAGAACAGTTTCTGATCCCATTGTAATGGTTGCTCGGACCGCATGTGGATTAAATCTAAGGTAAATTTTTGCAGTTTCCCAATCTCCTTTAAGTGCAGCTAGATATAGAGGAACATGTCTTTGACCACTTTGTCTCATTTTCCCCAAATAATTTGTACCATTCAAGTTCTTACCTAGAAAGAACATGAATAACTGTAGTTCATACTAATACTCACTTGACTTTCCATTATTCATTTTTTCATTGTGGCCAGTAAACTAATTGTAGTTTTGCTGCGATTAAAGCATGTCCAATGCTAATGTGGATTATAATTGATGTGTCATGTAGAATAGAAGTGGTGGATAATAACGGGGCTGAATGTCTATTTATAGACGTTAAATTTTAAAAATCTCTCTCAAATATACAAGTTTTGAATTATCTTTCATCTTTTTTTGTTCAGACCTACAATTCAATATGCAACTAACATGTTGTCTAACAGATCCTTAAGGAATAGAAGGTGTGGTAGACAATGTTTATTTTTTTTTTTTTTGACAAATCAACTTGACATACCAAATAAACATTAGCATTGGAGAGCATTTTTTTAAAAAAATCTTTTCATTTTTCTAATGTGACAATTAAATAAGACCAATCCACATTGGATTGGAGATGTTCTTAGACTAATCTCGATAATTACGTGTGATTTGATTGATCTTTCCATTTTTTATAGGAATGTAGGAGGTAGGAAGTTATCCGAGTCTCCCAACTACATGAATTTTTACCAATCTCGCGAAATCAATAGACCTTTATGAAATATGTATCCAAGTCCAAAATGAAGCAATCCCTAATTACTCAATTCTTATCAATTTCTAGCAAAATCATGCGAAATTAGTCTAATAACAACAAAACTATAGTTCGTATACCGAATTGCAGCAAACTAAATCAGTTAAAATACAGTACCTGAACTGTTTGCATCTTGTGTTATTGTAGAAGTAGCAGAATATGTTTGTGTCTGCATAGGATTTGCCCACATATAGGTAGGACTAATTGGTTCAGGATACTTATTTGAAAATGAATCAACACTAGGCCCAATACTAAGGTTTCTACCTCGAAAACTGGTCCGAACACTGAGGTTATGCATATCAGAGAACTGGATATTTGAACAATCTGATTGAGGTGGTACTGGACAATTGTTATTGAACAAAACATTATTGTATAATACAAGAGGAGAAGGAGGAGGTTCGATGCTGACTCTAGAATGTGGATTTGTTTCTCGTATCGAAAGATCTCTATTAGACTTTGCAAACCTGACATGAGATGTAGTATCTGAGCTCTCAGTTGATTTTGTTTCTGGAAAACATGATTTGATTGAAGGGCTCCTTTTATATTCATATGAAGTTGATTTTCCTGATGCCATCCTCGTTTATTTGATTGCTAACAAACAAGTGAAAGAAACCATAGAAATTGGAGAGTTAGTAATTAATATTATTTTACAAAGTATATCAATATTATAGATCTTCATTTTTTTTTTTAAATGAATCTAGTAAAAGACATCAGTTGAAAATGGCTAAAATAAATTATTCAATTTCGAGATTTACGAGGGAATCCAACAAGAAATTATCTAAGAAATTATGATGAAATTAGAAAGCTAACATGTATCTGAGAAAGAAAAGGAAATTAAATAAATATATATGAAGAGAGAAAAAAAAATGAATACCTTTCATTATCAGCAGTTTCCAATAACTCCTACTTTCGACATCTCTTCTTCATGCACTCATTTCTGGAAGTAAATTTCTCTTACCATTTCATTCGGATCTTTCTTGGATTAAAATGGAAATGAAAAAGACTATGTGGGATTTTGTGTATAAGAAGGAATGTGAATTTTATATATATTTTTTTTTTGTTTTAAAAAAAAATGGTGAATTTATCTTTTTTTTCCCTCTTTTTCTATTATATAATTGAAATGTAATTTACGTCTCCTTCTTGTTTTAGTTATTTCTGAAGGAAAATAAGATTAACTAAACAAAAAAAAAAAAAAAAAAAAAAAAAAAAAAAAAAAATATATATATATATATATATATATATATATATATATATATATATATATATATATAAAATCTTGAAAAAAAAATTTCAAAAATACTGATGTGACACTCTATTCTTTGACCGTTCCTATTCTTTTTTTTTTTTTATAAATTTTTTGAGCTTTTTTTTTACTATCATTTTTACGTTCGATTGACCACTAAAGTATTTTTTAAATTAAAAAATTAATATTTTTATGATATTAATCAATACTTTTGAAATTTAATTTTATCTATTTAAAATTATTTTTTCTTTTTTTATTATCATTTTTATAATTTGGTTGGCTACTAAAATATTTTTTAAATTTGAAAGTTAATATTTTTTTTTATATTAATCAATACTTTTCAAATTTAATCTTATCTATCTAAAACTATCTAGCTATATATGTCTCCTTGGTTGAATCTCAATTCTCTATATGTTTTTGTTTTTCTTTCACAATGTTTATTCTCTGTATTTCTTTTCCTTTCACAACAGTTTCTTCTTATTTTTTTTATTATTTCTTTCGAATCATTATATGTATTCAATTGTTCATTGAATATTTTTTTTTCATATTTGCAGATAGTATCTACAGCATCCAAATACTCCAATTCTAGGTATGATGAAATCGTGAACAAGGGGTGATCTTGGATTCATGAAAATGATTCCAATTAAGTTCATGCTGGTGGAAACCTTCTTTGAATATCCTTCATTGGGTTTGATTTTTTATTAGGGACATGCGCCATACTGTTGCTGTTAGTCTTAGTATTAAGCTAAAGTGACCAAATTTACTGCCAAGAAGGGAGAAAAATGAATTGTGCAGTCCATAATTTATATTGAGATTTTTTTTATTATTGTAATTTTGGTGAGATGTTTTTACTGGATAAATGACAAATGGGCTTTGGTGTTTGTTTTGATTGTTTTTAATTTTTGTCTATTTTATATCTTATCACTTTAGATTTTTTTTTAAAAATTTAATTAATTTTTATTAGATATAGAGGCTTAAACAAAGAGGAATTCTTATCTATACGTATATTTTTTTTCTTTTAAAAGAATGCTTAACTATGGATTGATTTTTTTTTTTTAACAAATCATCTGCTACTATCTAAGAATATGTTATCTTGCTTTTACACGTTGTTAATTGGATAGTTTTATTTGATTGCATAATTTTGAATTTTGAATTTTCATTAATTGGAATACTCATTTATTAGTGTGATCATGGTATAGTTCCAGTGTAGTGATAACTTAGTTTGAATGTCTTTGTTTTAACTTTGAATTGGATTATAAAAAAATACCAACGCAATGCACGGATCTTTATCTAGTATATATATAATCTTGAAGCAAAAAAAAAAAAAAAAAAACTTTACAAAGCTGATGCGGCACTCCCCTTTCTTAGCATTCCTCTTTTTTTTTTTTTTTTTTTTTTTTTTTTTTTTTTTATGGATTTCTAAAATATAATCTTGAAACAAAATAAAATCTTCAAGAAGCTTCCGTGTAACACTCTATTCTTTCAACATTTCCTTTTTTTTTTTTTTTACAAATTTTCTAATTTTTAATTAATTTTTAAATATTTATTTTTCAATATCTAATATCTAAGTTAACATGTATATAAAATTTTAAATAACTAATAATTTAAAATTAAAACTTTTAAAATTGTAAATTTCTTTTGAATTCTGAAATTAAATTTTTAAAAATTTTAAATTTTATATATATATATATATATATATATATATATATATATATATATATATATATATATATATCCATATTAATAATTTCAAATAATTTTCTTCATAAAGGTTTTTACTTATTTTTTTGTTACTTGTCAATTCTCTGAGTTTTGATTGCTTTCTTTATTTATTTCTTTATTTGTATATATGTGTAATTTTTTGTTTTGTAACTTCAATCCAGATAATGTTAATTCCTTTACTTCAATCCAAATAATGTTAATTCCTTTTCTTCTACTGAGGTAATGTTAATTCTTTGATATCTTTTTTCCTTTTTCTATATTTTAGATTTTTTAATTTTTTTGTGCAATTTTTAAGATTTTCTCTTTTTGTTGTGCATCCTATGATTTCTCTTCTCTTTATTATGCAGGTATGAGAAATATCATGTTGACGGAGATGAAGAAAAGGAAAGCTAACTATTAAACCATTTATGTATTTTTTTAATTTATTATATTTTTAGTAGATAGTAGAAAATTGTAAATTTTTTATTCATGCTTCATATTCATAAATATGTAAACTTTAGTTATTTATAATTTTTTAGTTCATGTAATTATTATTTTTTGATATATATATATATATATATATATATATTATTGTACAATTCGTTAAGTCAATAAATTGCATGATTTGAGTATATGAGTTTTGAGAGAGTTTCACTAAAATTGAGTAGAGAAATATAAGTATAATTATATCATCATCATCATGCCAAGAGAAATCTCTTTACTTAAAGTTACATATATATATATATATATATATATATATATATATATATATATATATATATATATATATATATATATATATATATATATATATATATAAAAAGATGTTTGGCTCATGATGAGCTTGGCACAATAAGAATCAAGGAGAATCTTGGTTTGTTCAATTATAGTAATGCCCTTCCTTAATTTTGGTGGCAAATGTGGACTATGGGAGGGAAAAAAAGCAATGATTTATTGTGTTGTATAATGTGAATGCAGATTTTTTCCAACTATTGCACGTAAAAAGAGGACTCACCTTGATGCTACACATGTGGCACGAGGTGAAGGGTTCTTGTGAAGATATGATAATGAAAGGATGGGCTGGCTGTGTGCACCCACGTTGAAATCCTGAGCTAAACTAACAAGGAAGGTAGATAAATTGCTAAGAACTAAAGGCCTGTTGAACTTGGGTTATTGATAGGCTATTTTTAAATCGGGCTTGAAGATACAAATTTAATTGCTGGGCTATTTTTAAATCAGGCTTGAAGGTTATGTAGAGGAAGATAGCATATTAAAATATTAAATGAATATGTATGGGGCCTTGCGTTTATGGCCCACATCACATGCAATGAACACAATACAAATTCAATTTGGTCCCTTTATCCAAAAAATCCATCGCTAGATGCATAGACATTGGTGACTACTAGATAGATTCAACCCTATTTTAGAAGGCAGTGTATAGCTTGCCCAGATGAATTCTATTGTTAATTAAGGCAGCAATGGATGTTTGATAACAATGACAGAAGCGGAAGGCAATGCGTCAATTCAAAATTGTTTGGCTGAAGGAGCTGCTTAGGACAATCTTAGGAGATTGATGCAGGAAGTGTTTGGCAGCGACAACGACAGTTACGAGAACGTAACCATTGATAGTGAAAATCCAGATGATATTAGGAACGACAGAGTTGAAGAGGCAGAAAATGCACTAGATTCCCAGGCCATTTATGACGAAAACACTGAAAATGTTTTGAACTCATCCTTGTCGAAGGAATGCAACAACTATGACGATGGTTTGATAACCGGTGATACTGATGAAGGGCCTAAGGAGGGAATGGTTTTTCACACACTGGATAAGCTGTACGAATTTTATCAGTGGCATTTCAAATGCAAAGGTTTTAGCGTTGCTAAGAAATCGAGGATAAAGGGTGTCGGAGGGACATATAGGTATTATGTTATTGCGTGCGACAAAGGTAGAAAATCTAAGGCATAGAGGTTCAGTAAGAGGGTGGACTGTCCTGTGAGGGGGCATGCCTCCTTAAACAAACAAGGCTTATGGGAGGTGAAAAAAATTGTAAGAGGCCATAACTATAATATGGATCCTTCCTTATCTAGTAGGCTTATGCCTTTCTATAGGTAGATATTGCCCAATATGAAGAGAGTTCTGGAAGCAAATGATATATGCGGAATCTGGTTGTGCAAGAGCATAAAATTACTCACCGTTCAAGTCGGTGGTCCAGAGAACATGCCTTGCCTTATGAAAGATTGTAGAAACTACATTGAGGCTACTAGAAGGCTAAGGCTAGAACGCGGTGATGCTGAAGCAATTGATAGGCTCTTTCTAAAGATGCAAAGAAAAGATTCAAATTTTTTCATTTAATGAGAATGGATGGAGAAGGTAGATTGTCAGATTTTATTTGGATTCATCCTTGTGGAAGATCTTCTTAAGAAGAGTTCCATAATGTGGTGTATTTTGACACCACCTACTTGGTGAATCGATAGAGGATGCCATTTGCGACCTAGGCGGGGATTAATCATCACGGTTATTCCATTCTTTTAGGTTGTGCCCTACTGCCATATGAAAATTGGTCAACATTCAAATGGGTGTTTGAAACTTGGATATTTGCAATGAAGGAATTCATCCCACAGGCACTATGACCGATCAATGCGAGAGCATTGGCCGTGCAATAAAGGAAGCATGCCTAACACCATTCACAGGTATATAAAATTTGTAATATCCCTTCTCGGTCCACCCGTGAACCCAAATGAACCGAGCCGAGACGCTACAATCTGGTTGAACCTATGTCCTGTCATGCTGATATCCTTATGTATACAGAATATAATATCATGCTGTTGCTTTCTACATTAGTAATATATAGATATGTACTTAATATTTACAAGACATTATACTAGTTTCCAAAATGAAATGGGCCCAACTGTGTGCCCTATATATGCCATGATAAGTATAGACAGAACCAAAATAGCAAAATGAGTAGCTACCCTGAAGACTGGGCCTTCCAAAAATGAACTGTAGCAATTGTAAGATAACTCTCTACGGTCCAGTCTCAAAACCTACGAGTTAAACAAGTAACTCGCTGAGCAATAAAAGTCAGTGGATATCTCAACGTATAAAGAAACATGTAAGCACACACATATGTATAAATAAACATGTAAACACACATATATGTATAACGAAACATGTAAGTGTGAACACTCAAATTTTGAGGCTCAAAAGCCTGTTTTCTTCCGGACTGCGAACAGTCCGGCCGGACCGGAGGCCTTTCGGAAAGTTCATCGGAAATATGCCAATATGGTACTTGAAACGTCCGGAAAATTACGAGGATCTCGGAACTGGTCTCGGAATATTTTTTGGAGGTCCAGAACTCCCGGAAAAGCCCCCGGAATAAACCTGCCTGCCCTGGTGGCTCAGCCACCGGAGCCAGCCACCGAGCCGGCGGCCCATCCCGGCGGCCCGGCCGCCGGGAGGGCCGCCGATCCGGCGGCTCAGCCGGCGGCCCGGCCGCCGAGACTTGGCGGCCCGGCCGCCGGGCGGGCCGCCGAGCCGGCGGTCCATCCGGCGACCCAGCCACCGGAAACAGTCCATTTTGCGCCTATAAATACAGGCCTCGGGCCTCCTTTTTTCCTCACTCAGTCTGTGTTGACGGACGCTCCTTCTCCCTCTCACTCCTTGCGAATTCTTTACTGCTTTTTTGCATTTTAATTTAGCTTTTATTGCTTTCTTTCTTTGTTAAGTGGTCATTAAAATTAAATTAATTAATTTCCCTTAACGAGGAGCTTAACCTGGAGTTAAGAAGTGGCCGTCGACTAAATCAGGTACGCAAAACTAAACTCTGTTTTTTTTTAATTTTAGCATTTCATGCATGCTTCTTTTCTACTCCTCTTAAATTCTATAACTGCATAAATGCATTCATACCGTTAACTAGGCAAATAAATTGCCTCAATTAAATAAATTTAAGCTAAATGCCCGGTTAATTAATGATCGTGGTATTAAAGTTTAAATTCGACAATATTGGCTAAAAGCCTAGTTAATCAATAACTATGGTGAAATTGCCTTTATTTCGAACAAGTTTTGGCTTAAGTCTAATTAATCAATAATTGTGACTAAAAGGCCCTAATTAAACACTTTTTTTATTATGGCAATAAATTGCCTATATTTCAATTTAATTAATCACTTTAGGCAAACAAATTGCCTATAAGTGAAGATTAACCTTTTTAGCGACAAATCGCTTAAATTAAATTTCTTTGGCTAAAAGCCTTCAAACAATTTTTTTTGGCAAATAAACTGCCTTAAATCAATCAACTTTGGCGACAATCGCCCAATTAGCATCATTTGGCAAATTAATTGCCTAAACCAATATTTTGGCTTTAAAAGCCTTAAAACAATTCGTTTGGCACAAATGCCTTAAAAATCAATCTTTTGGCAAGAATAAGCCCAAATTAAATTCTTTTGGCTAAAAGCCTCAAAATCAACATTTTGGCACCAAGTGCCTAAATCCTTCAACCTTTTTGGCAAAATGCCTAAACAAAATGCACAAAGCATACACACACTCATGCATAAAGCATCCCATTCAAAGCCCTCTAAAAGAGGCCTATCGAACTACGTTGACTTTGATCTTCCATTCAAACGGAAGTACGTAGGCACGTTCGGGATCTAACCCCGGGCGGCAAGTCGAATCACATAACCTAGTTTCATCAGCATGACATAGTCTCGGGATCCACCTCGGGTTCGAAGACCATGCCTTAGACATTGGGCTAATTAATCTAGTAACTAGGTTAATTAAAATTGGAGTCACTTAGGGTTTTTCCTAGTTTACCCTAAAACAATTAAACAAGGTGGCGACTCATACATTCACGTGCATTTCTTCCTTTAGTCACATGCATTCACATGCCTATGGCATTTTGGGGAGGGGTCCACAGTTTGGCGACTCTGCTGGGGATAGTAATGCAATCATTTTGCATAAAGTGGACTACTATTGTTGTGTAAACTAACCTGTCCTTCTTTAGGGCATTATTTTACAATACTTTGTTTTGCAGGGTACCTTAGCACAAATCAAGTATTCTTTCTTTAAGAATACGAGATGAGGAATTTAAACTCAAGTTGTACAAATTGATTAAGACATTTTAATTTGTTGATTTATTTGCACGAATTGAGAATCCTTTTCTCCATTGCATAAAAAATGAATTTCAAATGAATTTCTTCTCTCTCTGTTCAAACTTCTGAGTCTGGATAGCAAGTAGCGCTGATCGGCAGGTCTCCTTGATTATGTCGACGGACAGCCAAAGCGTCCTCCCTGTTGCCGCAAACCATCCCTAATCCTTTTGGGGATGGCCTATGGGCATGCGTACCGTTGGACCCACGCGAAACTCTTTGTTTCACATGTGGTTAGGTATATCCATGCTCAAGGCTCAAGGGTCCCTTTATAAGCCTATTCTCTATTTGTGTCATAGCCTATAGAACCTATCCTTTAGGACTGTATGCACCCAATGATGAAAATCATATCATAAACAGATTATGGTGTGTTGTTGTGCGCATTCATGGCATATCATAAACATTTGGGTAAACACAAAGAGAGCAGAAAACACCTTTTATCTTCAATCATGCACAGTTGGACAAAGAGTCAATCTACCTCATATCACTCCCATGATACACCAAACACTATACCTAATCCAACTACCCTTATCCTTACAGGTGCCCACAATCCGAGTGCCTACTCAAGTGCCAATCACACCTACAGTGCTATCACCAACTTCACCAGCTTCACCAGCTACACCGGTTACACCTACGACTCCTGCAATTTTACCTTCACCAATGGCATCACTGTCTGACATCCAAAACCTCATTGAACAACTGGAGGCTAGAATGGAGGCCAGAATGAATGAGGCATTGGCCGCTCAAAGGGCTGCCCTGATAGCTGAATTGGGGAATGGTAATGGTAACGGAAATGGGGCCTCGGCCGGAGGAAGTGGGCCTGCCGCTTCCAATCAGGGTCCTGCTGCTGCTGAACCTACAAACCCTGCCTTGAACTTGGATGACGTACCCTCCAAAACTGCTTCTGAGCTGGAAGCTCAGAGAATGAGAGAGAAGCTAGAGCTTTTAGAAAGGTCAATCACTGCCCTCAAGACCCATAAGGAAGTGGTGGACATGGACTCCTTGTCTTTGTTCCCTGAAGCCAGATTACCAACTAAGTTCAAAATGCCCAACATGGACAAGTTTGATGGAACCACTTGTCCTAAAACTCACCTGAAGATGTATGTGGGTGCCCTTAACCCATTCGGATTGAGCAGTGAGCTCCTTGCTCAGTTGTTCCAACAATCTCTCACCGGTGCTGCATTGAGATGGTTTGTCAGCTTAGATCGGTCTAAGATGAAGACCTGGGAGGATATCTGTAATGCATTTAATTCCCAGTATCACTACAACATGGAGGTGGATGTTACCCGAAGGGAATTAGAGACTACTAAGCAGAAAAATAATGAACCTTTTTCCTCGTTCCTTACGAGGTGGAGGGCCAAGGCCGCCCAAATGATTAACCGGCCTTCAGAACAAGAACAGGTAGACATAATAATAAAGAATCTGCAACCTGTCTACCAACAACGGTTACAAACCCAGTACTTGCCAACGTTTCAGTCGCTCATTGCTACTGCTACGAAGGTAGAAGACCTGATCCAAATGGGGCAACTGAAAGACGACGCAGGAACCTCTAAGTACAAGAAACCCAGCCAAGCTGGCAAAGTCCACGAAGTGGCAAGCATTACCCCCACTAACCCGTTACGTGTGGGGAACATGAGAAATGGCAGCCAGTCAAGAAGAACATACACTGATCTCGGGATGCCAATCCTTTTGGTTTTCCGAGAAGCTGTCAAAGCAAATTACATCAAGCCTTTGGAAGCAAGGCCCCCACCAAATCCTTTACCAAGGAATTACAAAGCAGATGAATACTGTGAATACCATCAGGGGTACGGGCATAAGACTGAAGCGTGTTGGACACTTAGGAACCGCATACAAGATCTGGTGGACAATGGCTCAATCATCCCGAGAAGTAAACCAAACATTAGTACTAACCCCTTACCAAATCATGGGGTAAATGCTATTATAGATGACCAGGAACTGATCGATCCTTTCGAACTGTTCCTAGAGATGAATAACATATGTGTCCTGGATCTGAACGACCTAAGTGAAGAGGTCGATGCTATTACCAGAAGCGGGAGACAGTATGAGCCACTGGTTTTGGATAAAATCCACAACAAGCCCTACCAGAAGGCAGAGGAGCCAAAAGAGGACCCGGTACTCTTACAATTGAAAAAGACACAAGCTAGGGTATCAATCTGGGAACTGTTGGCAGCATCCTTTCCTCATCGCCAAGCTCTTTGCAAGGCTTTGAGCCAATTACAGACGTCAGTGGAGGTTAGCCCTGAAGTACTAGTCTCCACCCTCACCCAGTCATCCAAAGTACAAAGCATCGGGTTTTCTGATGAGGACCTGCCTAAAGAGGGAGGCAGTCATAATAATGCTCTGTATGTCACAGTCCAGACCAGAGACAAAACGGTGCCCATGGTTCTCATTGACAATGGGTCAGCTCTGAATGTCTGTCCACTAAGGGTAGCCAGCTGTTTAGGGTTGGAGGAAACAGACTTCACTCCATCAGATCAAATAGTGAAAGCATACGACAGTACCCGGAGGGAAGTATTGGGGGTCGCCACACTGAAATTAACAGTTGGGCCAACTGTGATGGAAGTTCCGTTTCAGGTAATTGATGTACCAACCAGCTTTAATCTGCTTCTAGGTAGACCATGGATACACCACACCAAGGCAATACCCTCGTCCTTGCACCAAAAGGTCAAGTTTCCCTATGAAGATAAAGTTGTCACCATCCAAGGGGATGACTACAATCAGCTGAAAAAGCCAAAGGGCCAGCCTCTCTTTGAGGTCAGTCCTGAAACTGCCAACCTACCTCTCTCAGGATTTCAGTATGACACCGTGCAATGCATAGAAGGAAAGCCTGCCAATTCTCGAATTCTCTTTGATTTCGGGACAGTACAGATAAACTGCATAGTGCCTCTGATGCTGAAGATGTCCTACCTGCCAGGAATGATTATGGCAAGGTCAGGAAAAACATACCCCGTACTGCAGGCCTGGGAATGTCCGGTAAATGAAGGAACTTATGGACTGGGTTATGAGCCTACCGAGGAAGACCGCGCTGAAAGGATAAGGCGAAGGAAGAAGGGAGGCATACAAATGCGGCCATATCATCTGACTTTGAATAGCTATTTCTGTAAACCGGGAGAAACAATTCCTTATTGTGGCTTCCCGGAGCCATTCCCCTGCCCGACTGCTAAGAAGATGCTGCCTGGGTTAGAAGTATTTGCCGATGTCTGGGGCAACGGGCCCGAAACCATCACTAAACTGGAAATCGAAGACTTCATGCAGCCTAGTCTCTTTGATGAGGTTGCAGTCATCACAGGAAATGACGGGAATCAAGATCTGCTCAGCCTGATCAAGCCGAACAGAGGGCCTCTTACCAATTGGTACATCGAGGAGGAGCGCACTGCTGATAAACCCCTTCCCGAGTCAAACCTAGCACCAGAGTCCGTTGTCAAGTCCTGTATTGAGTCTGAATCTGAGTCGGAAACCGAGTCAAGAACCAGTTCCACTTCTGAGTCGTCAGTGTCGGATCTAGAAGATCCAGATGTCAAATTTGATGTAACCTTTGAAGACGATTCCGTCATATGTAATAAAGGCCTGCAAATTCTTGATTACCCCGTGTGTTTATTTTTCCAAGCATTTCCAAGCAAAAATAATCAGATAAATGAAGTAAAAAATGAAAAAGTAAAAATAATAATCGGCAAAGAAGAAAATGAACACACATACATTGCATCTGATTGCATGAACAGGGAACAGGTCAGTGAATGTTTGAAGAAATTTGCTGATTGTTTTATGTGGAGGGCAAGTGACATCACGGGAATTGACCCAGCAATAGTGGTGCACAAAATTCCAGTATATCCAGAGGCTAAGCCAGTGAAGCAAAAGCTAAGGAGGCTAAAGACGGAGTGGTCCTTAAAGATCAAGGAGGAAGTAGCTAAGCAATTGGAAAACAAGTTCATAGAACCCATTGCCTACCCGACTTGGTTAGCAAACATAGTGCCGGTTCCTAAGAAGGATGGAAAGGTGCGAATGTGTGTGGATTACCGGGACTTGAACAAAGCATGTCCGAAGGACGATTTTCCCCTGCCACATATCGATCTATTGGTGGACCGAATGGCTGGACATGAGATGGTCTCCTTGACTGATCTCGCAGTTGGATATAACCAAATAATGATGCATCCGCCAGACAAAGAGAAGACGGCATTCATCACAGAATGGGGAACTTACTGTTACAGGGTTATGCCTTTTGGGCTCAAAAATGCCGGGGCAACTTACCAAAGAATGGCAACGACCATCTTCCACGATATGATTCACAAAGAGGTAGAAGTGTATGTGGATGATATGGTGGTTAAATCAAAAACAACTGAAGAACATACAACAGCACTTGAGAAGTTCTTCTTTAGACTTCGAAAGTACAACCTAAAGCTCAATCCAGCAAAGTGCCTCTTTGGAGCTACATCTGGAGTGTTTCTGGGGCATTTGGTCAGTCACAAGGGCATAGAAATTGATCCGTCGAAAGCCAAGGCCATTTTAGGAATGCCAGCACCACGGACCGAGAAGGAAGTACGAGGTTTTCTGGGTAGGCTACAATACATCAGTCGGTTCATCAATCAGTTGGCTGATACTTGTGGTCCTATTTTCAAACTACTCAGGAAAGGAGTAGCGGTCAAATGGAACGAGGATTGTCAGAAAGCTTTTGATCAAGTCAAGCAATACCTGCTATCCCCACCTGTTTTACAACCACCAAGGCTAGGAAAGCCTTTGCTATTGTACCTATCAGTGACAGAGGAAGCTATGGGTGCAATGTTAGCTCAGCAAGCAGAAGATACAAGGGTAGAAAATGCCGTGTATTACCTCAGCAAGAGGATGCTAGAATACGAATTGAAATATAATAAAATAGAGAAGCTGTGTTTGGCTCTGGTCTGGGCATGTACAAAGCTGCAGCATTACCTCTCATCTTACACTACGCATGTTATTTCTGAATCGAACCCCTTGAAATTCCTTATGGAGAGGCCGGTTCTAGACTGTAAGATGGCTAAGTGGGTGTCAGTGCTCGCAGCCTATGACCTGAAATTTGTACAAAGAAAGGCAGTGAAGGGCGGAGCTTTAGCTGATCAATTAGCGGAATTACCGATCGAAGACCAAATGCCGGAGGTGGAATTTCCCGATGAGGACTTGTTAAGCTTGGAAAGCGAAGCCTGGGAGATGTACTTCGATGGAGCTTCGAACTATCATGGAAATGGGGTTGGAGTTGTATTCAAAACTCCTTGTGGAGAATACATCCCAATTGCAGTTAAACTAGATTTCGCTTGCACCAACAACGAAGCCGAATATGAAGCTTGCATCAAGGGGTTAGAAGCGGCCCTTGAAAAGGGAATAAAATTCCTCAGGGTTTTCGGAGATTCCAACCTAATAGTCTCCCAAGCCCTAAGGAAATGGAAGATTAAAGAAGAACGTTTGGTTCCTTACCTACAACGTTTGGACGAATTGGCTCAACAGTTTGAAGAGTTATCGTTCCACTACCTGCCGCGAGCCAAGAATCAGTTTGCCGATGCCCTAGCTACTTTGGCCTCCATGGTTAATGTAGAGGGAGACCAAGTCATTCGACCTCTGACAGTCCGGCTACAGAAACAGCCAGCACACGTTATGAATTTGGTGGATGACAAGCCTTGGTACTGGGATATACAGAATTATCTTCAGAGTGAAGCCTATCCGGAGGGATCCACTAAAACTGATCAACGGACATTGAGACAGTTAGCATCTGGATATTTCCTTACTGAGGGAATTCTGTACAAAAGAAGTTGGAATGGCTTGCACCTGAAGTGCGTAGACGAAGAAGAGGCTCAAACCATCATGGATTCCTTACATAATGGGGAATCTGGTCCACACATGCATGGGATGGCCCTGGCTCGGAAAATTATGAACCTGGGTTATTACTGGTCAACTATGAACGAAGATTGTGTGAGGCACACACGGAAATGCCACGAGTGTCAAATCTTCGCTAAACTGCAAAGGCAGCCTCCGATCAATCTGAATCCCATAGCCTCGCCATGGCCTTTCGCAACTTGGGGCATAGACATAATTGGAAAGATCCATCCGAAGGCCTCTAATGGCCACCAATTTATCCTGGTTGCTGTTGATTATTTCACAAAGTGGATCGAGGCAGCCTCCTATTCGGTTTTGAATGCCAAGAAGGCAGCACAGTTCGTTCGTACCAACATCCTTTGTCGGTATGGAACACCATTCGAGATTATCACTGATAATGGATCTCATTTTCAAAACGAGTTTTCAGACCTGCTGAAGCGAAAGAAGATCCAGCATCATAAATCCTCTCCCTACCGTCCACAAACAAACGGGGCTGTTGAGGCTGCAAACAAGGCCATAAAAGTCATTTTGCAGAAGACGGTGCAGAAGCATAGGGCATGGCACGAACAGTTACCATTTGCCTTGTGGGGATACAGGACCTCCATCAGAGCGCCCACCGGGGCAACCCCGTATTCCTTAGTGTATGGTATGGAAGCAGTGCTGCCTATTGAGCTGGAAGTTCAGTCGGCAAGAATTATCCGAGAAAGCCAGATCAGCGAAGCAGATTGGGCCGAGAATTATCATATGCAACTCTTGGGTATGGACGAAAAGCGATTGCGAGCAATCCACCAGACTCAAGTTTATCAAAGGAGAATAGCGCGGCATTTTAATAAAAAGGTTAAAAATCGGAAACTCGAAGAAGGTTGTTTGGTTCTGAAAGAAATTAGACAGCCAATCATAGACCCACGTGGGAAGTTCCGTCCTCATTGGGCCGGGCCCTATGTGTTGAAGAAGATATTATCCGGCGGAGCCGTCGTCTTGACTGATTTAGATGGTTTGGAATTTACAAATCCATGTAATTTAGATCAGTTGAAAAGATATTATGTGTAATCATTGCATGATGTAAATGAACTACATTAGGCCTGATTCTCTTTGGAAAAAAGAAATTATATATCGGAGATATGTAGGCAACCCTCATTGGGTGCGGTCTAAGCATTAGTAAAAAAAAATCGTCATTTCACAAATTTCATGCTTCTTTGCCAAAAAAAAAAAAGAAAAAGGAAAATAAGAAAAAACCCGCTAAGTTGAAAACCCGAAAGGGCGACTTAGGCAAAAGTCGGGGCCCGCTAAGCTGAAAACCCGAAAGGGCAGCTTAGGCAAAAGTGGGTAGCTCGCTAAGCTGAAAACCCGAAAGGGCGGTTTAGGCAAAAATTAGAGCTTAAATAAATAAAGTTGGAAAATGCTTGGAAAGCTAAACAACATTCTCAATTTAAGCAATAAAGTCAAGAAAATGAAGGAATCCAAAATAAAGCTAAGTCCAAGACAAAAGTATAAAACATACATCCAAAAATCCAAAATCCCAAATAAAGATCAAACAACAATGAAAGTCCAAAAAAGCCTATAGAAGTCTAGGCATCCCGTCGCCTCCGCGGGGCGGCATCCTCTGAGTCTCCTATCTGCCCAGCCTCGCCGGTCCGAGGAGCCAACATAATCTCCTCACCAGTCCCAACCTCATCCTCAGCATCAGCCTGAACCCAACCTTCGAGTACGCTCAGCAGTGCAGTCCTCCTTGGTCTCTCAATTGGCCAGACAGTAGTAATAAACCAAGCCCGATACTCAGGAGAAGTCTGAACACTGGCAGGGTTAGGCAAAGGCCTAACCATTTGATGATCTCTTACCCAAGCCCTAAGGACAGCTCGGGTAACACCTGGAGTGATGGCCGAATCAGCTGAAAAGTCATCTATAACCGGAACAGTTTGATCTATCCCCATTTGTCTTAAAACGCGCAAAGCGCAGTACCAAGTACAATGGGTGAGGCCCAGAAGATAAACCCGAGAATGGCGAAAGCTGACCTGGATGAAACGGGTAACATTGTACCAAGGAACGAACCACAATATCTCATCGGGGCCCAACTCAATCAGCCATGAAGTCCATGCATCAGTAGAAGGGCGTGTGATTAAGATCCTCCGGGTACGATACTGAGAAGGATTGTAGGGTAAAAGAGTAGGAGCGGCAACCACTTGGAGATGGTCCCTCAACCATACCTGAGTAATGGATCCTTTCTATTAAAATGAAATAATAAAAGGAAAAGGAAATGGGAAAGGTAGTAAAGGGAAATACCTGGAGAATGATGGGAGAGACTGTCCATTCCTCAAACCCTAAAGCAGCCCTGTCGAGGCTCCTAATAGTCTCTGCCAGTACGAGACCACCGATGCAACCCATGTCTTCCATTTGCCAAACCATGGGACAAAGGCGCAGATCCCCGAAGCCTGGATCCCGGTTAAACAAGAAGCCAGCCAACAAACAGAAAACTAAAGCCCGCATCCTCAGCCTCATCCGGTTTGGGTCATCTGGTTGAGCCTCTGAGAACTCATCAATCAGGGGCAGCAGGATCGCTTTCTGGTCATTAACGATCATAGCTCTAGCTTGGGGCCGGCTGAATCGAAACAGGGTCTCAAACGATCTAATATACCCAGCTTTTATCTCATGCCTGACCAAAGGGGCATTAGGGTCACATCCCACAATGGCACAAAACTCCTCAAAAAGAGGGCACATCTCTTCCATCATGGCCCCGAACCGGAAAACGTGGGCCTCGGGGTCCCAAAATCTAATGCAGGCCCTCAAAAAATCCCAATCAATTACCACACCTCTGAGAGTAATGGCAGGAGAAAGACCGTACCTCCCCAGATTGATCTTTTCAACTTTGGAGAGACTCCTAGTCCAGCTGTGCATGCTATGGTTATAGAAGGGATTCATTGTTCTTTTCTTTCTTGTTTTATGTTATCTTTCCTAAAAAGAAAAATGATAAATAAATAAAAATAATGAAAGACTGAAAAATAAAAATAAAAATAAAAAAAGTATAATAATAAAAAATAAAAAAAATAATAAAAACTGACCGAAATTGGACTTTTTCTGGCACAGAATTCGAGAAGAGAAAAAAAAGGGGCTGAAATCCAGCTTTTATAGAAGGAAATTCAGAGTCGGTGGCCCGGCCCGGCGGCCCAGCCGCCGAGCCGGTGGCTCGACCCGGCGGCCCGACCGCCGAGTCAGCGACCCAGCCGCCGAGCCGGTGGCTCGACCCGGCGGCCCGACCGCCGAGTCAGCGACCGAGCCGCCGAGCCGGCGGCCCGGAACGGCGGCCCAGCCGCCGAGGGCCAGCGGCCCAGCCCGGCGGCCAGCCGCCGAAACCGGCCGCCGAGCCGGCGGCCCAGCCCGGCGGCTAGCCGCCGGACCCGGCCGCCGAGCCGGCGGCCCCACCCGGCAGCCAGCCGCCGGCCCCAAAAAAAAAAAAAAAAAAAAAAAAAAAAGAGAGAGAGAAACTGAAATAAAATCCTTTTTGTTTTTTCTCTCTTTTCCTCTCAGACCTAATAAACCATGCATACATGTTTTTTTTTTTGTCAAGTTTTGTTAGTACTGATCAAGTGCAGGTACAGATAAAGCTCAGTACAAGATACATATCAAGTGCAAGTACAAAAGTTCAGTACAAGATACATATCAAGTGCAGGTACAGACAAAAGTTCAGTACAGCAATAAAAAGGTAGAGCAGAAGCTATCAGCGGCGGGGCCTCCTCCTCCTCTGATCATCAAAGGCCATCTGAGTCCAGGCCACAGCCACTTCTTGCTGCAATCCAAGAATCAGCTCCATCATCTGATTAACCAACCCGACAGGAACCTGAAAGTTATACAGAGAAAGACACGAGTCAATATCAAAGCTCTTACAAATCCTTTTTGTGAGAGATGTATCAGGTTTTACCTCAGTAATGTCCTCGGAAGGAAGAGCCAGGCGATCCACACCCTCCAGGGAGACTTCTCGAGTAGCTGGAGGGCCGTCGGGTACAAAGTGGGAAATACTGTAGGGTAGGCGGAGATTAACCAGATCCGGATGAAGCGGCCCGGTAGCCTCCAGAATGGCCCGAGGAGCCCTAGAAGGGCCTGCCGGTCGGCTAGGCCCGGCCTGCGAAGAACCCCCAACCGGAGTAGAAGAAGTAGGATCAGTCACAGGCCTCCTCCTTGGAGTCCTAGTTGAAGGACCCGAAGCTCGGGAAGAACGAGTGCCGAACGGCTGAGAAGGAGCCGGTCCTTGGAAATCATCAAGACGAGATCCAATGGGCTGCATTAAAGTAATGCGGCAGAATTCATCATAATCTCCCTCCATAACGAATTCCAAGTATGGAATGCCCTCGGTATGAGTAGTAGTGAGCACCATCTGTTTGCCCGCTCGCATGTCAGTGGGAGGGGGATAAGGGACAGAACGGCAGCCTCTTATTTGGATGTCCACTCTTTCGCCCAAGTAATATCGGCGTAAGAATGGATGCGACAGAACCACCCTCCGCTGAGTCAAAGTTTCTGACTTCTGGAAGCCAGAATCAGCCTGAATCCAGCTCTGTAGACGGGCAGTCATTGGCCCCACTTCAGCCTACAAGATTTTTATGTTAATAAATCATTTTTATTTAACATATCTAAAATCATTAAAGCACATACCAGTTCCAAAGAGCATGTATCAAAGAAGGCTCTCAGTTCCTTCAGCGATTTCTTGCGCCGAACAGCGTGAAGACGTGATTTGTACCATCTCCAAGCCAAAGGTGCCAGCCCCAATTCAAGGTCAGGCTGAAGCAGCTCGGGGCGAGTGTAAGGAAAGTATTCGAATGCCCAAGTCTGTGTAAAAGAAGAAAGAAAAAAAAAAGAAGAAGAGTCAGTGAAAAAAGAAAAATCCAGATGTAGGAAAAGGAGAATGTTCCTTACATTACCTCCCAGAAGTAGTAAGTTCCGTTGAGTTTGCAGTGACCTCGA
Source organism: Jatropha curcas (assembly GCF_041381405.1). NCBI lineage: Eukaryota > Viridiplantae > Streptophyta > Magnoliopsida > Malpighiales > Euphorbiaceae > Jatropha > Jatropha curcas. The sequence continues at coordinate 16,084,322 of NC_143160.1, forward strand.
CTCAGAGCACACATATCATCATACGTGCGGCTCAGAATAGCACCAGCCCAGTCATACTCCTTTAAATGGGCCAGATTCTCCAAACTCTTCAAGATAGAGGGGTTAAATCTCTCTTTTCTGTTGGACCAGAAGGTCGAAGCAAATAATAGCAGCAAGGTAAATCTGGCTACCTGAGTAGCCGTCAACTCTCCCCGCCCAAATCTAGCATAGATGTCAGGGGCCTGGAGGGATAACCAGCGCCTAGAAATGCTCAACGCGGGAGAAACCGTGCCAGGCTCGACAATCCGGGGCAGGTCCAGCCCAATCAACTCCAACATTCGGTCAGAGGAGATCTCAGACCTCCAATCATCATACAGCTCAATCGGTCGAACTCCGAAAGGGATCCCGGAAATCACAGAAAAATCCGTAGGAGTCATTGTGAGCTCGCCCCAAGAAAAGTGGAAGGTGTTGGTAGTGTCCCACCACCTCTCGGCCAAAGCACCCAATAATTCCTTGTGATTGTTCCGAGCCATGTCAAGGTGTCTTAGATAACCCAGATAAGACGGGCGGATAATTGCACCCACCGGGTGGCTGTAATCAAGAATTTCGGGCGGAATTCCAGCTATTGAACTCTCGCCGACATCCAACTTAATACGGCAATCCTAAAAGGTAAAATGACCTAAGAGTTACTCCTCGGTTCCTTACTAAGGGTAATATCTTAGTGCTTTCCTAGCATGCATACTGATAAACATAATGAGCAAAAAATTACAATTTTGGCCTAAGGCCCAAAAAATCACAATTTGGCCTAAGGCCCAACAAAAAAATTCACATTTGGCCTAAGGCCCAATAAAATTCACATTTTGGCCTAAGGCCCAATAAAATTCATTGTTTGGCCTAAGGCCCAAAAAATCACATTTTGGCCTAAGGCCCAAAAAAAATCACATCTGGCCTAAGGCCCAATAAAATTCCCCTTTGGCCTAAGGCCCAAAAAATCACAATTTGGCCTAAAGGCCCAATAAAAATTCACATTTTGGCCCAAGGCCCAAATAAATAAATGAGAAATGAGCTTACCTGGGCAAAGATGCCGGTCACGGAGGCGTGGGTATCAGCTTCCACCGCCAGATTGGCATCATCAAGGGAGATCCCCAGAGACTCCAGAAGGTCTTCATCACTGCTATAGCCTGCCATGGTGAGAAAGTTGAGAGAATTGGAGAAGCTCTTTGTTTTTTTTGAAAGTTTGGAATGAATGAAAAATGAATTCTTAAGCTATTTATAAGGAAAAGGCTAAAAGGCAGGTCTTCCGGACGCGTCTGATTTTCGCCTCTAAAATTTGGTCTTCAAACAACCACCGACGCCCATAAATCATTTTTATGGTTGCCGGTGGGGGGCAACTGTGAACACTCAAATTTTGAGGCTCAAAAGCCTGTTTTCTTCCGGACTGCGAACAGTCCGGCCGGACCGGAGGCCTTTCGGAAAGTTCATCGGAAATATGCCAATATGGTACTTGAAACGTCCGGAAAATTACGAGGATCTCGGAACTGGTCTCGGAATATTTTTTGGAGGTCCGGAACTCCCGGAAAAGCCCCCGGAATAAACCTGCCTGCCCCGGTGGCTCAGCCACCGGAGCCAGCCACCGAGCCGGCGGCCCAGCCGCCGAAAGACCGGCGCTTGGCTGCGGGAAGGCTGCCGAGTCGGCGGCCCAGCCGCCGGGCAGGCCGCCGACGAACCGGCGGCCCGGCCGCCGGGCGGGCCGCCGAGACCCGGCGGCCCGATCGCTGAGACTTGGCGGCCCGGCCGCCGGGCGGGCCGCCGAGCCGGCGGTCCATCCGGCGACCCAGCCACCGGAAACAGTCCGTTTTGCGCCTATAAATACAGGCCTCGGGCCTCCTTTTTTCCTCACTCAGTCTGTGTTGACGGACGCTCCTTCTCCCTCTCGCTCCTTGCGAATTCTTTACTGCTTTTTTGCATTTTAATTTAGCTTTTATTGCTTTCTTTCTTTGTTAAGTGGTCATTAAAATTAAATTAATTAATTTCCCTTAACGAGGAGCTTAACCTGGAGTTAAGAAGTGGCCGTCGACTAAATCAGGTACGCAAAACTAAACTCTGTTTTTTTTTAATTTTAGCATTTCATGCATGCTTCTTTTCTACTCCTCTTAAATTCTATAACTGCATAAATGCATTCATACCGTTAACTAGGCAAATAAATTGCCTCAATTAAATAAATTTAAGCTAAATGCCCGGTTAATTAATGATCGTGGTATTAAAGTTTAAATTCGACAATATTGGCTAAAAGCCTAGTTAATCAATAACTATGGTGAAATTGCCTTTATTTCGAACAAGTTTTGGCTTAAGTCTAATTAATCAATAATTGTGACTAAAAGGCCCTAATTAAACACTTTTTTTATTATGGCAATAAATTGCCTATATTTCAATTTAATTAATCACTTTAGGCAAACAAATTGCCTATAAGTGAAGATTAACCTTTTTAGCGACAAATCGATTAAATTAAATTTCTTTGGCTAAAAGCCTTCAAACAATTTTTTTTGGCAAATAAACTGCCTTAAATCAATCAACTTTGGCGACAATCGCCCAATTAGCATCATTTGGCAAATTAATTGCCTAAACCAATATTTTGGCTTTAAAAGCCTTAAAACAATTCGTTTGGCACAAATGCCTTAAAAATCAATCTTTTGGCAAGAATAAGCCCAAATTAAATTCTTTTGGCTAAAAGCCTCAAAATCAACATTTTGGCACCAAGTGCCTAAATCCTTCAACCTTTTTGGCAAAATGCCTAAACAAAATGCACAAAGCATACACACACTCATGCATAAAGCATCCCATTCAAAGCCCTCTAAAAGAGGCCTATCGAACTACGTTGACTTTGATCTTCCATTCAAACGGAAGTACGTAGGCACGTTCGGGATCTAACCCCGGGCGGCAAGTCGAATCACATAACCTAGTTTCATCAGCATGACATAGTCTCGGGATCCACCTCGGGTTCGAAGACCATGCCTTAGACATTGGGCTAATTAATCTAGTAACTAGGTTAATTAAAATTGGAGTCACTTAGGGTTTTTCCTAGTTTACCCTAAAACAATTAAACAAGGTGGCGACTCATACATTCACGTGCATTTCTTCCTTTAGTCACATGCATTCACATGCCTATGGCATTTTGGGGAGGGGTCCACAGTAAGCACTCATATCATGATACTTCCATTATTGTACTTGCAGTGCATTATGCCGGATGACTTATGCAATTTTTAGTCAATATAACTGTATGGCTCCATAAGGTTATAGTGAAACCAAAGTGATAAGAGGAACTGGATGAATACTGTATGATTAGGCTGCTATGGCCCATATATAATCATATCCACTCAACGGCCTGTAGCCGGAGTACCAAACTCTATGGGGCACAGATCTGCTATCCTATGTCGCGACATAGCCTTATCTACGTGGTTTCTACCTAACTTCAATGGAGCATATTATCGGTATGTCACTAGTAACACAAAAGCATATTAACTGCTTTATAAATTCATAAACCATATTGTTTACCTGTATGCTGATAGCCTCGCAAAGTGGGCAACTTGTGTTATGTTAGTTTCACATCATTTGCATGATTGCATTTTGTTTTTATACATTTGCTCGTGTTGTCTTTTTGTTTTAACATGATTGTAGGAATACAATTTGAGCAAAGGAATACAATTGCATAGAAAAAGAGGTCCAAAAGGGCATCAGAACACAAGTCACGAGCGCGACATTAAAATTCTCGAGCACGAGAAACACACAAGAGAGTCAGAGAGTTTACAGGCACAATTCGCGAGTGCGACATGAAATTCGCGAGCGCGAGAAGCACACAAGAGAGTCAGAGAGTTTACAGGCACAATTCGATAGCGCAACATGAAATTCGCGAGCGCGAGTCGTGTTTTCCAGCCTGCGCAGTTTGTACTATTTTGGTCATATATCTCAATTTATAACTCTGATATAGGTGATTCAAAAACCAATGAACAACTAAAACATAGAGGAACAAATAACTCTTCTATACCACTTCCTAGTTCCATCATTAAACAGCGTCAAAATCAAGGTGAAGTTACTGGTTCATTCTCCAGCAAACCTATTTCAGTATGAACTCAATGTCTACTTCATTTATTCATTTCATTCCATGCTTTCTCACCATTTCCAGTCCTCTTACTCAACATTAAGCAACATATCTTCTCATTATCAACACACCAAACAAGTTCTCATGCAAGGAAAGTGTTAAATTAAAAGAGATATCAAGCCTTCACTGCAAAAGCTTGAAATCTTCTTCTAAGCTTCCTTTTTCTTCTACCTTTGAGCTCACCTCTCCTATACATAAGAACTCTTATGAATAATCTAAAATACCACTAAATTAGAGGTTGAATAAAATAGAGCTTCAAGAAATTCTACTTACTTGGATAGAATAGTGTGAACCCTTACCCCAAATATTCACATATAATGAATATGACTAAGGGCAGAAATGCACGTGAATGTGTGAGTCGCCACCTTGTTTAATTATTTTAGGGTAAACTAGGAAAAAACCCTAAGTTGACTCCAATTTTAATTAACCTAATTACTAGATTAATTATCCCAATGTCGAAGGCATAGTTTGCGAACCTGAGGTGGATCCCGAGACCATGTCATGTTGATGAACTAACCAATGAATGAATGCTTTGCAAGGTAAATGATGTAATTGGACCACTGAAATGTTTAAGTGAGTTCGACTTGCCGCTCGGTGTTAAATCCCAAACGTGCCAATATACTTCCGTTTGAATGGAAGATCAAAGTCGACGTAGTTCGATAGGCCTTTTTAAAAAGGCTTTGAATGGGTATGCTTAATGCATGAGTGTGTGTGTTTTCGTCGAGAATCCCAAACCCCGGAAGGATCCGAAAACATCATTTTTTGTTTTTTTGTTATTAGAAGAAGGTGATAAAAATCTTTTGGATATACGATGCCGATAAATCGGTCTTATAAATTATTTGAGTCGCCACCCATTATTTCGGCAATGGGACCGTCTTCAATTTTATTTTACAAAAATGACTCCATTTTAACCCATTTTATTTAAGGCCTAATTATTTGAAAGAAAACCGGTCAGGCGTACCAAGTACGATTCCAGGTAAGGGAATTAGGTACGTTGGCCCGTTGGAAGCCGACGCCCGGAAAAACCAGCCTCTTTTAACCTACGATTTCTAATTAATTTTATTTTTGGAAAAAGCCACTTATTTAGACCCAACCCGAACAAATCGAACCGAGTTCCTATGTGAAAAATTAATTAACCGTCCCAAATAAAATCATTCATTGCATTCATTCGTAAATCAAACAGCACATCCTTCATTCATCCACCATATATAGCAAAAATAATTAAAAGACCCGCTCTTGCCTTATGGTTAAAGGCGGGCCACAAACCGAGTTTAACAATATAATTAAAAGCAAAATAATAAATATTAAATCTCAAAAATGCCATAATCACAATAGATTAATTGACTTGGTTTGACTAAAACTCAATTTGCCCATTATTGATTATTTCCCGGATTAAGCTTAGGAATTTATTTGATAAAGTGGAATTAAGACGAAATAATAAAAATAGCCTGGTGTTGGAAGACAGTTGCATCATGCGGGTGTTCTACGGAAGAACAGTCGCATGGCGCAACTCTTATCTTTTATTCTGGGATTTGCAATAGTTGCATCACGCAGCTATTCTATGAAGAACAGTCGCGTGACGGATCTCTGGTTATGGTCCTGTAGACTAGAACAGTTGCGTCACGCAGCTGTTCTATGAAGAACAGTCGCGTGACAGAACTCCTAGCTACGTGACGGAGCTGTTCATGGTTTATTCAAAATACTCAGACATATTGATTATTTATTTACAGTGAAACATTAAATAGAGTATAAACAAAATAGAAGCTGAGTACGCGAACAGCTGCGTCACGCAGGTGGTCCAACCCAAACTAAAGGCTTTTGGACATGAACAGTCGCGTCACGCAGGTAGTAGCTACGTGACGCGATTGCTCTGGTCCACAACTACCTTTCAAACTACTTTTTTCTACGTGTTCTTTTTATTAAAAGCGATTAAAACCAACCCAGGAATGTTCAACAAATGGGCAAACTTACGTTTTATCAATAATAGGTCAACTAAACACTATGAAAATGAGATTTTTAAGAGATAGAATACTAGAAATGAAAAAGAAAAGTTAGAATCGTTACCTAGCCCTCAGATTTGAGGATTGCATGCACTAGTATAATTTTTCACGATCCCAGAAGCGTGATCACCCAACTTTTTCACAAAAATAAATCGTTTTTCCTTTTTTCTTTCTTTCCTATCTTTTCCTCTTTTTATCCTTTTTGTATTTTTTTGATCTTAAACCTAGAATATCTATGACTTGATCTTCCTCAAGTTTACTCAGTTGAGTTCTTGAGGAAAAGCTCTAGTCGTTAATCCAAAACTTAATCTCAGAAGTTTCTCTTTTTAGAGGAAAGGAGAGCAAAAATGTTAAAAAGTCCTGTTTTTGCTGTAAAATGTTGTATTTATATGGCTAGGGCAACAGAGCATAGTCGCGTCATGCGGGTATAAGCTGTGTGACGCACCCGTGAGCTGCGTGACGCGACTTACTTTTCGTACAGTTGCCGCGTATCCATACAAACAGTGCAGGCCATTGCACGGGCGCGTGCCAGAGGTGTCAGCCTTGTTAGAGTTGCGTGACGCAGCTATAAGTGCCGTCACGCAGGTACTAGCTGCGTTACCCAACCCTAACGCGGATCAGGCTCCTTTGGGCGATTTGGTTCAATTTTTTTTTGTTCAAATGCTTCTGGTTTACCGTGATACCTTATCCCTTGTCCTTGCATCATCATCGGGTCAGGTGGGGCATAAAATTATGGTCAACAGTTTGCCCCCCCATTTTATCATTAATTGTATAAACAATTAATGTTAAAGTGGTCCGTTGACGCGCCTTCTATCAGGCAATCATTCCCGAAGCTCAGTTTGATCGGCTTGGAAAGATGCTGAGTTAATCATCTGGATGCCTTCTTAGTTCGGTTTGATCGGCTTTGTCGGCTTCCATCAAATATGTGAATGAATTCAAAGCTCGGTTTGATTGGCTTTGAAAACACCTCCGAGGCTCAGTTTTTTCGGCCTGAAGGGTTTGGACATCTGGTCACCTTCTCAGCTCGGTTTGATTGGCTTTGTTGGCTTCCGTTGAATCTAAAAAGACATCCTCAAGACTCGATTTGATCGGCCCGAAAGACATTGATTTGATGACAAAGTCTTCAAAGCTCGGTTTGATCGGCTTGAAGGACTTTGATCTGGCCACCTACTTAGCTTGGTTTGATCGGCTTTGTTGGCTCCAGTCGGTTTTGAAAAGGTATCTTCGAGGCTCGGTTTGATCGACTCGAAAGACGTTGATTTTACCCTGGTCAACTTCGCAACTCAACATCATTGACTGGGGAAGAAATCCTGAACAGCTTCGCAATACATCATCACTGATCGGAAATTGAAATTGTCCTGATTAGCTTCGCAATGCACCATCACTAATCAGTAAGACCTATCGGCTTCGAAAAACCATCACCGGTTGGCCTGAAAAATTGTTCACCAGAAGAAAAAGAGCAATATCCGTATACACACGAACCTTGCCTCTTGTTAGAAAAAATATTGGAACATCACATGTTCCCATGCATTAATTATGAAAAAGGATTCGCATTAAGGCAAAAGGTTGTACTTTTGCCCCCAGTTCGGGATTCCAGCCTAGGACTAAAAATATCTACCTTGCAAAAATTTTAGCAAAAATTTCGGCATAAATGATTTAACAGAAAATTTGTTATCTGTGTTTTCAAGTATACCTTTTATGATACAGTGGTTGAAAGAAAACTTACCTGAGCGTAATCTGGGCAATTTGATGTCCTGCCCCCTGTGCGGTGAGTGGACAAAAATTGCTGAAGTGTACGAGCCGCACATCGACGTCAAATTGCCGCAGTGGGCCGTTGTGGGCTTTTGAAATAGGCCGTGTGGGCCTGTTGGGCTCGAAAAGTGATAACGAACCCAATGCTCTTTTTGGGCTTGGAAGAGTGGGCTTGGGCCCAACTTGCTTACTATAAGTAACTTTCATATCTTAATCGATTCACTTTTACTTATCGCAAACCCTAAGCAATTGAGAATTCTCTGAACTTTTAACCGAGAAAGATGTCTCAACTCTCTGAAATCCCTGCCTCCGCTTACACTCCGGAGATGGAGACCCTCGGGGCTCTACCCGATATCCCGACCTTTGATGGCGAGCCGGTGCCGGTGAGCCGGAATCTGTTGACCCCAGGGACACGGCCGTTACAGCTCCTTCCGTCGCCGGGTACGGAGTTCCCGGTCAGGTACGAGATGAGCCGGATGCGTGGCTTCCAGTCCGAGGTAAGTAAAAAAATTCCTTTCTCTTTTTTTACTTTTTACTGCTTTTGATCCATTATTCGTAATATATGACCCTTCTTTGAGTTTATGCTTGCGTCAACAGTCGCGTCACGCAGGTAGGATTTGCGTGGCGCGGCTGTGCTTCCATGAACAGTTGCGTGACGTAGCTGTTCCTGTGTGAACAGTTGCATGACGCAAGTGTTCGAGGCGCCAGAAACCCTAGCTCGCCTTGAACTTTAGAATCGACCCTTTTTATTGTGTTTAGAACTTGATTTGTTGACATTTGATTGTTGGTAGCTCTAGGCGACTTGATTTTGCCCTGAAAATTGCATGAAAACAATACAAACATAGTGAAATTAGGTTGAAATTGAATTACTGCGTACCTTCTACAGTTGCGTCACGCAACTGTTCTTTGGAAGAACAGTTGCGTGACGCGACTGTTCATCAACGAGGAAGAGTCTTGAACAGTTGCGTGACGCAGCTACCGAGATGCGTGGCGCAACTTCGTGGTTGCGTGGCGCATCTGTTCTTAGGGTAACATATTTCAAACAGTTGCGTGACGCAGCTGTGGAGTGGCGTGACGCGAGTGTTGAGATGCGCTACGCAGCTATGCTTCTAAGTGCGCCACTTGGGCAAAGCTGCGTGACGCGACCCTAAAGACGCGTGACGCGGCTTTGTAGTTGCGTGACGCAGCTATTGTTCAAACCAAAATTTAGTCTTTTCATTTTTTTCCTGAATAGTCTTTTAAACGGATGTTTCTTGTTTGGAGGTGCCAGCCTAGAGGTACCAGGAGATCTGCCAGCGGTTTGGGTTTGCCCGATCCTACATTGGTCGGCTGTACTCCGAGCGGCATGAGCTGGTATGAATTTTACACACATTTACCTTTTTGCTTCTTATTATTTGGTAAACTTTCTTACACATGTCTGCTTTTACAGGAGCTGGAGAACGGTAGACTACGGAGGCATCAGTCCCGTCAGTCTAGTGCCGTGAGCCGGCTTCAGGCGGAGGTGGACCTGCTTCGGACGAGATTGGAGGTAGAGGGGATTCCGCTCGACTCTTCCGAGGAGGATGAGGATGGCTCTGCTTCCGATGATGCGCCACCATCTCCACCTCATTCGGTTATTGCTGGTCCGAGCCGCAGGCGGCGGTAGTCCTGCTCCGCGTCTCATCCATTTTTCGACATCTTTGAACATTTTGGATATTTATTAGTTTTTTTTATTTTTTGGATGGTTGTACAGTCATATTATTTTTATGATATTATTTACGTTTTTATAATATTCTGCTTTTATTATATTGTAGTATGTGTTGATGTTTTACAACTGTGAAGTCTTGTTCCTGCAAAAATAAAACACAAATACAAAAACACGAAAAAGAGGGCGATGTCCCATTTATTTACAAAAGCGGTCCGCCTTGTTAGTGGTCCATGGACCAATTTATTATAAATGAAATAAATGAACTAAAAAAAATGGAATAAGCAAATAAATAAGGAATAAAAATAATGGATTTAAAATGAGATACGACAAATATCCATTACTAAACAACAGTGGATCGTAGTACTTACCTGACAGGGCGATTAATGCGGTCATAAAGATTCAACCTGCTCGTTATACAAATCGTCCTTCTTATTGATCAATGTAGGTTTAAATGCTCACCGACCCAAGTAGTCCATACATGATTGTCCTTCCAACTACCTCTGACAGTGGTCATTATATCGGACAACGACGTTATTCCGCTCATCGGTCCCTTCACTCTTCTATAAATGGGGGTTTCACTTCAGAATCTTCTTCACATCCAACGTTCAACATAAACCAGTCTCTCGAATAATCCTTTTCCATGGCCTTCAGAAGCCAAGTCTCATCCTTCGTCCAATCCATCTCTGATGACTTATGGCAGATTCCCTCTATGGACCAACTTGCCTGGTTAAAATATTTCAAAGACCTAAAACCTAACCATGGCTTCTTGTCTTGGCTCGTTACTCATTTTAATCCTAACACCATGGTTTTTCGGTTCGAAGATTCTGAAGTGACTCCGACCTACGAGGAAATGTGTGCCGTGATGGATCATCATCCTGAACAAAATGAAACTCCGGCCTTGCCCCCAGGTCCTAGGTATAATCTAGCTGAGATTGTGGCCCTGTGTCCGGTTTACCTCCCTGATGGCATAAACACGGATCAAGGCCTTCCTTTAGAGCCTTTTCTTAACAAGGTTCTGTCCATGGATTTGGATCCTTCTTGGGTTCGAGCTTGTTGCTTCTTATTGCTGAATGTGTATGTCATGAAGAATCGTCAACCCGGAATTGGAGATTTTAGACTTCTGACAGTTGTTCGTGAATGCAATTGTACTGTCGTACTGTCTTTATGATGATCATGGGAGAAACGATGTGCTGGGTAAGGGATATCGCCCTTCATATCACCAATTTCAATGTTCATCATCGCGGTTGTCCAATATTGCTGCAGGCCTGGGCTCTAGACAAGTTAAGTCTACTTCTTCCGGTCCCTGCTCGTTTGATTCCAACCTATGGTCCTACCAACTTTCGGTCTCGGACTCGAGGACATTTTGACTTTGGGGATAACCCGACAATTCGGTGGATTTGTCCCTGGTGGAGGATCAGGCTGGTCACTATTGGAAGCATGAATCTCAATTATGTGCTGTATGCTAGTCTAGACTGTTCCATGGCCTATTTCCCAAACAGGATCAGCCGTCAATACGGTATGATACAGCGCGTTCCCAGAATTCATAACTTCGAGAGTGGTCTCATGACGCTGCATTTGCTGACCAATTTGGCTGACCGTTGGCGAAACCGAAACACCAGGTACCTAGGTGAAGGAGTGATGCAAGACACTGTGACACCCGAATATGTGAACTGGTTTTTTACCCCGTGATGATGTTAAGTTCTGCAAGGATCGGTGTCTGACGGTAGCCCTTACTGAAATAAATGTTGTTATTGCTTTCTTTGAATCAATGGATTTGCTAGTTCTGCCTTTATTAATTCCTGCATACATGGACAACACCAAACAACAAAACTTTTCTTTCGAAATTATTTGTTACGTTAGTTATTTGGGCCTCTTAGCCCCATGAGTCAGTAGAGAAATGCTCACAAAAATGAATTATTTGACAAAGATAAAAGCTTACACTGAGAAATAACAAAGAATGGAATGACTATTTCATTACCTGCATAAATCAAACAAAACAAAAAAAAACAAATGTAACTCCTTTATGTATGCATGAACCTATATGCGTACTAAGGTTTATTCAAGGTTTTATATTGATCTTTCCGAGGAAATCACTGAGAAAATGGCGCTCGTCCCTCCGATCAATGTCTTAAAGGTTTTCAATGTTTAGGCGGGACCAACAGCCAGAAAATTTTATACCAAGTGAATCGATCTTTGTTTAAATAAGCAGAGAGGAAGGTCTTGAATTCTTTGACCACAACCCCGGAACAAAAGAAAGATTTTGAGATTCAAATTCTTTATTGATCTTACTTCTTTCCATCATTATATAGAAGTAAAGAAAGTTTATTCTAATACAATGGTCATTTGCTCTAACTTTCGATTTCCTATTCTCCTTCGGGTCAAGTTGATGGCATTGGTTGACCAATCACACATTTGTCACGAACGCATGGCATGGATTCTGAATTTAAACTAAGCACCACGCATCGATCCTGAAAATTTTATTTTATTATTATTCTGATTCATGCTCTAACTTTTGCCTAGGCCGCCCTTTTGGGTTTTCAACCTAGCGAGTTTAGTTTTTGCCTAAGCCGCCCTTTCAGGTTTTCAACTTAGCATTTTTTTTTAACCGAAATCATCATTTCAGACGTAGAATCTTTTCATTTGGTCTTGATTGACAGTTCGATTGACAGGCTCCCCTTCCATGGTGACTAATTCAGCAGCGCCTTTAGCTAGTAATTTCTGAATTCTGAACGGTCCATGCCAGTTGGGTTTGAATTTCCCACCAGGATGATGTTGGGCTTCATGGTCTAACAACCTGATCAACACCAAGTCCCCATTTTTTAAGGCCCTTGGATGTACCCATTTGTTATAGAAGCGAGCAATCCTCCTTTTTCTCATCTGATCCTGGAATCGAGCGTTCAGTCTTCTTCCGTCTAATAGTGCCAAATCTTCATATCTTTTCTTGACCCATTCCTCTTCGGTCAGACCAGCTTCTACCAGAACCCTGAGAGACTTCCTTTCGAGCTCTATTGGTAACACTGCCTCCATTCCGTATACTAGTTCGAAAGGAGAGGCTCCATTTACTGATTTGAAGGTAGTACGATGCCCCCAGAGCGCGAAAGGAAGTTTCTCAGCCCAGCTTCTGTACCTTTCACACATTTTCGACAGGATTCTTTTAATCTCCTTATTCGCAGCTTCTACCGCGCCATTAGCCTGAGGGCGATAAGGAGAAGAATGGTGATGCTCAACCTTGTATCTATAAAGCAATTGGCCAACATCTGCTTGGAAATGAGAACCATTATCTGTAACTATGTGATGAGGAACACCATAGCGATAGAAAATGTTCTGTTCAATGAATCTAGCCATATGCCTGGCGGTTAGGATTTTGTAAGATTGAGCCTCAATCCATCTAGAGAAGTAATCAATTGCAACCAATATATACTGATGGCCGTTCGATGCTGCTGGTGAGATTTTGCCGATGACGTCTATGCCCCATGCAGAAAAAGGCCAGGAAGGAGTTTTCGGGTGGAGTTCAATAGCAGGTAAGTGGCTTTTATTATCATGGTATTGGCAAGCTTTGCAATGACGCACATATTAAACACAATCACCTTCCATCTGTATCCAAAAATAACCCTGCCTCATGATTTTTCTTGCTAGGCTCATGCCACTCAAATGAGTACCGCAAACTCCTTCATGCACCTTCCTCATTATGTCTGCTCCTTCTTGCTTACTCACACATCTCAGCAACATCCCATCCCAAGCTTTTTTCTAGAGTTCACCATCGGCTAGAACATAACTCAAAGCCATTTTCCTGAGAACTGCACGGTCTTCTTTTGTAGCATCATCAGAAAAAGTACTGTCCTTTATATACCTCAGAATATCCGTGAACTATGGTTCTTCCTCTGACTCTATCTGGTTCACAAAATGTTCTTTGTAGCACGGGATATTGGCTGTGGTAATGATAAACGGTTTCTTTGGAACCTTGCTCAAATCCTGCCAAGCCGACGCTAAGTTTGCCAAGGCATCTGGAATTCTGTTATAGGTTCTTCCTATGTGAGTGAAAGTGATATTGTCGAATAATGCTGTTTTCTTCAACAAGTACTCAACATAGGGCTTCAGTCTTTCTTCCTCTACCTTCCATCTTTCGTTGGCGTGCTCAATAACCAATAAAGAGTCTCCTATCACTTCGACTTCCTTAGCGCCAGATGCAAGGAGAGCTTCCATTCCCATGATGCATGCTTCGTATTCAGCCATGTTGTTAGTGACCGGGAACAACAGTCTCTTGCACATTGTGGTAACTTCGCCATTAGGTGCTTCTATCACAATACCAGCTCCGGCTCCATTTCTGTTGGCTGATCCATCAAAGTACAACTTCCAAGCCCCTGTCTCGACACATAGTAGGTGCTCATCTGGAAATTCCAATTCCCAAGGTTCATCACTTGTAATTGGATTTTCTTCCAAGAACTCTGCTACAGCCCGGCCTTTGACCGTTTTCTTCATTACAAACTCTGCATCCACGCTGGATATCTGAATTAACCATTTAGAAAATCGTCCTTCTATAGTAGGAGTTCTCTGTAGATACTTGAAGGGATCAATCTTGGAGACAAAAGTGATTTTGAAGGAATCAAAGTATGGCCTCAACTTTTTTATTGACCATACTACTGCCATGCATATTTTCTCTATCAGATTGTACTTCTCTTCGAATGGGCAGTAGTTTCTTGCTGATGTAGTAGATTGCCTTCTCTACTCCAGCGGCGTCTGGCTGCACCAACATCGCTCCAACTCCTGCATCTTCTATGGACAAATACAAGATTAGAGGTTCCCCTGGTCTAGGCGAACTAAGCACCGGTGGATTCATTAGATATTTCTTTATGTGGTCAAAGGCTTTCTGGCAGTCTTCGTTCCACTTAACTGGCTAGTTCTTCTTTAGCAACTTGAAAATTAGAGCGCAAGTGATGGATAACCTCGAAATAAACCTGCTGATGTATTGAATTTTACCTAAAAAGCTTCTCACCTGACGTTCTATCTTTGGCGGTTCTATATCCTGAATGGCTTTTATTTTGTCTGGGTCAACCTCAATCCCGTTAGGTCCTACGACGAAGCCTAACAATTTCCCTTTCGTCACTCCGAACACGCACTTCTTGGGATTGAGTCTCAGGTTATACTACTTGACTCGTGCGAAGAATTTCTCCAGCATCTCCGCGTGTTCTTCCTGCGTCTTTGTCATGATCACCATGTCATCTACATATACTTCCAACCCTTTATGGATCATATCATGAAATAATGTTGTAGCCATTCTCTAGTATGTTGCTCCGGCGTTTTTCAATCCAAACGGCATCACCCTATAGCAAAAGGTTCCAAAATCTGTGGTGAAGGCTGTCTTATGCTTGTCCACTAAAGCCATCAGTATCTGGTTGTATCCGGAAAATCCGTCCATGATAGAATAACATCCCATTCCGGCAGCACTGTCGATTAAAACATCTATGTGCGGAAGTGGAAAGTCATCCTTAGGCGAGGCTTTGTTCAAATCCCTGTAATCAACACAGACCCTTATCCTCCCGTCTTTCTTTAGCACTGGGACTATATTTGCCAACCATTCCGGATAGTGAACTACTTCTAAGAATCCCGCGTCCAACTGCTTCTGGACTTCAGCTTTAATCCTGTCCTGCCAATCTGGTCTGACCCTTCTTCTTTTCTGCTTTACTGGCTTAACGCTCGGATCAATAGGAATGAAGTGCTCTACTATTGATCTGTCGATTCCTGGCATGTTCGCATAGCTCCAGGCAAATACCTCTGAGTTTCTTCTAATGCATTCTTGAAGATCCTGTCTAAGCTCAAGTTTAAAGTCTGATCCGATTTCGATTATTTTAGGATCTTCAGTGGTGCTTAAATTAAATGCAAAATGATGCAATGCATTTATGTCAAATATACGAGTGGTATAATCAATGCCATGAACGTGACAATCAGGAAAACAAGAAAACAAATAGTCAAAGTTCACTTCCATTGATTGAAATAAAAGAGGAAAACCATCCATAGTGTTCTCAAAACAAGGATCAGAAAAAAAAAATACAGGATTAATTACCTGTTCAATACATTCATTACAAGTATCTCTTATCGCCTGAATCACTTCATCGGCATCTGCGCCTTCTTCTCCTTCTGCCGGGGTAGCTTCTATCTTTTCTTCAGCTAGCTTCATCTTCAGCATCTTCCTCTCTGCCTCTTCAGCGGCTAAAACTGACTGGAGGATCCGCGCCTTGGCCTTCTGTTCTTGCATCAACTTTGAGGCTTCATCCCCAATCCCCAAAAAGTCTTCAAACTCAGATATCCGCTTTGACTGCTCGGATTCGGTGCTTGCTTCAGTCACACACACCATAAACTAGGTTCCATCCACTAGCTGTTCCAAAGAAGGCTCGGGTGACCTGATCAGTTTCTCCTCATAATCAGTCATGAATATCTCCAAGCCGGGATAAGTCTTTCCTCTACTTTGGAATTATCCTTCAGCTTGTGGAACAAAGAATATATGATTCATATTCGACCCTCTGACCGGAGACCGAATCTCATACTTCTCCTTCTTCTGGTTCTCAGAATAATCCAATCCGCACTTGTCCTGCTGTCCTAATGCCGATGAGAGTGGTTCAAACCTTCCTTACAGTTCTCGACCCAAGCCTTTACCATACTGCCAATTCATCTTCTTCATCATCTTTCTTGAAAAAGGACTCATTGTATTCACTGCACTCTTGCTCTTGGAGGGGGGCACATCAACTACTGCCACTTGAAAACCCGATAACGGTACCGCCAACTCTAAACCTTCCACTATTGCCACACTCAGATCCTCTTGCGCATTGACTGTCACCACATCTGTACCCCATGGAATTTTTACTTTTCTGTGCAAGGTGGACGGAACTGCACCAAAGGATGGAGCCAAGGTCTTCCTAACAAAAGAGCATAGTTGGCTAAAATGTCAAGCACAATCACATCTACCCAGCTTTCCACTGCCCCTGTGGATATTTTCGCTTTAAAGGTCCCTTTTGGATTCCTCATGGTATTGTCATAAGCTTTGACCACCATATTTGATGGCTCGAGTTCAGACTCTTCAATTTTAAATTTAGATAGCATTTTCAGCGGGCATACGCACAGTGCTGATCCATTATTCACCATCACGTTCCGGGTATCACGTCCATTGACGGCAATCTGAATATACAGTGGCTTATAGTGGTTTCTTCCTTCTGGTGGGAGATCTGAGTCAAAGAAAGTGACCTCGCCTATTCTCCGTTGTAGCACGTTGATCATATCAACACTTTGAATCCGGGCCGGCACCCTAACGAAAGTCATGGCTTCAAGTAAAGCTTCTCTGTGCT
Organism: Jatropha curcas; assembly: GCF_041381405.1. Taxonomy (NCBI): domain Eukaryota; kingdom Viridiplantae; phylum Streptophyta; class Magnoliopsida; order Malpighiales; family Euphorbiaceae; genus Jatropha; species Jatropha curcas. The sequence continues at coordinate 16,101,233 of NC_143160.1, forward strand.
CCTTGGACGCTATCAGTAGGTCCCATATTGAAATATCTTCTCTTGTTTTCTGCAACTGACTCAGTACTGAACTGGCGGTCACCCCACTAGGTGCCTTATTCTGACTGCTTTCTCCAATCTCGATAGTCTTCTTTTGCCCTTTGGCTACCTCTTCCTCTTTCTTTTTCTCTTTCGGCTCCTCTCCGCCTTTCTCTATCATTCTCTTCTTCGTTCCATCAACAACAACCTCTTTTCCCTTAGCCTGCATACTGCTCTCGGGATTGTATACTCGCCCACTCCGGGTCAAGCTCTGAACACCTACTTCGTTCACTTCCTCTTCACTGCTGTAATACCATTGTTCTTCTTGGTCGGCTAAGCTCTTTTGAATTGCAAGCTGGAGCTGTTCATCTTCATCCTCCGGCACATCACCCACCTGCACCGTGATGCTTTTCTCGATCTCGATCTTTACTGGCACCTTTTCTTCCTCATCGCTACTGCAGTCATCCCATATGTTCAACATTGCACACATTCTCTCTTCCCATTCCGCTTCGGCCAATACCACCTCTTCTGGCAATCCACTCCCGATAGTGTTGACTGATCCCCCTGACTGAGTCTTACGGGATGGATAATTATATTGATATTGGGGAAGCGGGTTGTGCTTGATACTTGGCTTGCTCTTGTCGGAAGGCTTGGTAATCTTCCCATTGTCAATCAAATCCTGAATATCGTGCCTCAATTTGAAACATTCGTCAGTTGAATGCCCTTTGCACTGATGATAATCACAATTTCGGTCCATATACCTCCCTCGCACGGGTTTAGTCGGGTCGACTGGCAGCTTCGACAGCACTCCATTCTTGATGCATGATCTTAACACTGTGCTCAAGGGTCTCCCTAAATCAGTGAGCTCTCTTCTGGCTCTTTCATTAACTGCCCCCACTATGGTATTACTGTTCCTCGACTGGTTCTGATTACTGCCTCTGGCACCTCTGTCACCATAAGAAGTTTGGTAGTTGCCAAACCCTCTATTCTTCTTCTTTTCTTCCTTGTACAGCTCCTCGATGTTTAAACCAGCACTTTGAACCAAAGAAAAATCGGTGAGAGGCTGAGTTAACATCCTTTCCTTAAAGAAAGGCAACAAGCTCCTGCTGAAGATTCTGATCAGCTCTTTGTCTTTTGGCCTTGTCTGAACTCTATACAACTTAGTTCTCCACCTCTTGTAGTAGTCGGAAAAGCTCTCGTCTTTCCCCTGTCTTAAATTTTCCAAGTCGCGCAAACCGAACTCATCACTCTCGTCGGTTTTGAAATGCTTGAGAAAAGCAGTCTGCAGTTTGATCCAATTCTTCTGAACCTCTTCATCTAGAACATCATACCATCTCCGATAGTCTTTGTGTAATGTTTGCGGGAATGCTCGCAAAACATCTTCCTCGTTGTACCAGTTCATCTGAGAGACTCGGAGAAATTCAGATAGGTGAGAACGAGGATCATTGTCTCCTTCAAATATAGTATGCTTGAATGTCTTAAATGAGGCAGAGCTGGTTGGGTGCAACACATACTCGGTTATGTGAAAGTTGGTGACCGGGTCTTTTTCTTTTACTGCAGCCATTTTGTCAAATCTTTCTTTCAGTTCGGCAAGTTGCTTGAGCACATCATTCTCGACAGGGGTAGTGTTTCCCACAGAAGTCTGATTATCTGATACAGGATCTGGCATTTACCTCTCTTCAACCGCAGGTTGGCTGCTAGAAGGGGGAGTATTTTGGTTTTGGGCCCTGTCTTGAGCGAGAGCAGCGGCCACAATCTGAGCTATGGTCCTTATCTGAGCTTGCGAAAATCTGGGGTCTTCTCCTATATCATCTGCCATTTCTACCAGATCTGAATCCGGTTCTGAATCTGATGAACTTGAATAGTTTACTGAACTGATCGGGATGAACTCGGGGATTGGGGATGTTCTAAGTAGATGCTGACCAGGATGTCGGTGCCAAACTCTCGAAGCAGTTTCCCGGGAAGGATCAATTCTGACAAAAAATTTCTGAGTTAAAGGGGGGGGTCCTGTGTGTATGCATGCAAAAATGGAAGCACATAGGATGAGAAATGCATTTCTAATGTGCTAAGGTCAACATGGAAATAAGATCTCGATATTGACGACTGGACTGCAAATTCGGTATAAATAATACGTCAACAACTTATTTTGTACTTGAACATTTCAGGCATTATCTGTCGTCGACCGTTCCTTTTGGATTTATGATCAACTATTTTCTCTCAAATCCCTAACTTTTGCCTCGGGACAAAAGAATTCCTGAGCTGGACTTTATTTTTGCTATTTTTTGTTGCATCCTTACTTTTTGCCTTGGAACATATGGTCCCAAGCAGGACTTTTATTTTATTTTGTTACAAATTTTGTAATCTCTTGCTCACTTATTTTCAAATAATGCGAGAAATGTAAAAGTACAAAGGAATCGCGACCCCCTTATAACTCCCTTTTCTTTTGGGTATTGATTCACTATAAGTGATTGCATTATATTATTCAAAACGAATTTGAGGTCTAGTCTCAAAATCAAGGTCAAACGTCCATATCGAAAATTAGCTCTTATTAATGCATGGCTGAAAAGAAAAATGTTACATGGTGCATGAATGTCACAACATATGCACAGTTTATATCATACAGGGGAACGGGAGTTGGGAAATGCATGCCCTCCAACCTTATTTCTCCCACACACGGATTCCATTGGTATAAATTCCGACATCTGTTTCCTAGAAATTGGTCTAATCTCGACAACCAACAGGGGTATTGAGATTGACGATTTCAACTCTCGGAAATGAATGCGGCATAACAACAGCAAGTAGAGTCGGGTGCACCTTAGGGGAAGTAACTAAGGCTTTTAACTATATGCATTGGCTTTAGTCTTATTGGGCTGAACAAAGTCTGGGTTCCGCAAACAGGATTCGGGCTTTGTTGGGCCTACTCCTTTTAACGCACCTTTAAGGTACTAGGCTTGCGGTTGGTAGTAATATTAATTCTCGGATGGATGCACCTAAAACGCGAGGTTTAGGCTAAATCCACTGTCAAAGTTAACACCAGTACCGAAGGGTGATATGGGTAGAATGAGGTGAGAAGAGAGAAATGCGAATGAATGTAAAAATCCTAGAAAGAAAAAGGAAAGCGATTTAAACACATACGGACGATCAATAATTTTCCATCGGCTTTTCTAACCAATTTTATTTAGAAAGGTAGGTTTTTAGAGTCAATTCCTAATTGCAACCACTAAATTATTTATTAAAAATAACCGGGGATTAATGGGTGCAAAATACCCAGCAGAGTCGCCAAACTATTTTCGTCGAGAATCCCAAACCCCGGAAGGATCCGAAAACATCATTTTTTATTTTTTTGTTATTAGAAGAAGGTGATAAAAATATTTTGGATATACGATGCCGATAAATCGGTCTTATAAATTATTTGAGTCGCCACCCATTATTTTGGCAATGGGACCGTCTTCAATTTTATTTTACAAAAATGACTCCATTTTAACCCATTTTATTTAAGGCCTAATTATTTGAAAGAAAACCGGTCAGGCGTACCAAATACAATTCTAGGTAAGGGAATTAGGTATGTCGGCCCGTTGGAAGCCGACGCCGGGAAAAATCGGTCTCTTTTAACCTACGATTTCTAATTAATTTTATTTTTGGAAAAAGCCACTTATTTAGACCCAACCCGAACAAATCGAACCGAGTTCCTATGTGGAAAATTAATTAACCGTCCCAAATAAAATCATTCATTGCATTCATTCGTAAATCAAACAGCACATCCATCATTCATCCACCATATATAGCAAAAATAATTAAAGGCGGGCCACAAACCGAGTTTAACAATATAATTAAAAGGAAATAATAAATATTAAATCTCAAAAATGCCATAATCACAACAGATTAATTGACTTGGTTTGACTAAAACTCAATTTGCCCATTATTGATTATTTCCCGGATTAAGCTTAGGAATTTATTTGATAAAGTGGAATTAAGACGAAATAATAAAAATAGCCTGGTGCTGGAAGACAGTTGCGTCACGCGGGTGTTCTACAGAAGAACAGTCGCGTGGTGCAACTCTTATCTTTTATTCTGGGATTTGCAATAGTTGCGTCACACAGCTGTTCTATGAAGAACAGTCGCGTGACGGAACTCTAGTTATGGTCCTGTAGACTAGAACAGTTGCGTCACGCAGCTATTCTATGAAGAACAGTCGCGTGACGTAACTCCTAGCTACGTGATGGAGCTGTTCATGGTTTATTCAAAATACTCAGACATATTGATTATTTATTTACAGTGAAACATTAAATAGAGTATAAAACAAAATAGAAGCTGAGTACGCGAACAGCTGCGTCATGCAGGTGGTCCAACCCAAACTAAAAGCTTTTGGACATGAACAGTCGCGTCACGCAGGTAGTAGCTGCGTGACGCGACTGCTCTGGTCCGCAACTACCTTTCAAACTACTCTTTTCTACGTGCTCTTTTTATTAAAAGCGATTAAAACCAACCCAGGAATGTTCAACAAATGGGCAAACTTACGTTTTATCAATAATAGGTCAACTAAACACTATGAAAATGAGATTTTTAAGAGATAGAATACTAGAAATGAAAAAGAAAAGTTAGAATCATTACCTAGCCCTCAGATTTGAGGATTGCATGCACTGGTATAATTTTTCACGATCCCAGAAGCGTGATCACCCAACTTTTTCACAAAAATAAATCGTTTTCCCTTTTTTCTTTCTTTCCTCTCTTTTCCTCTTTTTATCCTTTTTGTATTTTTTTGATCTTAAACCTAGAATATCTATGACTTGATCTTCCTCAAGTTTACTCAGTTGAGTTCTTGAGGAAAAGCTCTAGTCGTTAATCCAAAACTTAATCTCAGAAGTTTCTCTTTTTAGAGGAAAGGAGAGCAAAAATGTCAAAAAGTCCCGTTTTTGCTGTAAAATGTTGTATTTATATGGCTAGGGCAACAGAGCATAGTCGCGTCATGCGGGTATAAGTTGCGTGACGCACCCGTGAGCTGCGTGACGCGACTTACTTTTCGTACAGTTGCCGCGTATCCATACAAATAGTGCAGGCCGTTGCACGGGCGCGTGCCAGAGGTGTCAGCCCTGTTAGAGTTGCGTGACGTAGCTATAAGTGCCGTCACGCAGGTACTAGCTGCGTGACGCAACCCTAATGCGGATTAGGCTCCTTTGGGCGGTTTGGTTCAATTTTTTTTGTTCAAACGCTTCTGGTTTACCGTGATACCTTATCCCTTGTCCTCGTATCATCATCGGGTCAGGTGGGGCATAAAATTATGCGTCAACAGTGTGTATACTTTGTGCATTTTGTTTAGGCATTTTTCCAAAGAATTGATTGATTTGATTAGGCGTTTGTTGCCAAAAGTGTTGATTTAAGGCTTTTAGCCAAAAAGATTGATTTAGGCAATTTGTTGCCATAAGTTGATGTGATTTAGGCGATTATCGCCAAAATTGGTTATTTGAAGCCTTTTAGCCAAAATGGGTTGATTTAGGCAATTTGTTTGCCTAAAGTGTTGATTGGGCGATTATCGCCAAAATGATTGATTTAAGGCTTTTAGCCAAAAGATTGATTAATTCAAGGCATTTTGCCAAAGCTTCGATTTAAGCGATTTGTCACTAAAAATGGTTAATCTTACTTATAGGCAATTTGTTTGCCAAAAGTGATTAATTGAATTGTAATATAGGCAATTTATTGCCAACAGGAAAAACGTGTTTAATTAAGGCTATTTAGCCACAATTATTGATTAATTGGACTTAAGCCGGACTGTTCGAAATAAAGGCGATTATACCATAGTCATTAATTGACCAGATACTTTAGCCAATATTGTCGGATTTAGGCTTTAACACCACGATTATTAATTAACCGGGCATTTTAAGGTTAATCATATTTAATTGAGGCAGTTTATTTGCCAAATTGATGACATGAATGCATTTATGCAGCAGTTTAATTCAGAATTGGAGTAGAAGAGAATATGCACAAAATGCTAAAATTAAACAGGCAGAGTTTCGTTATTACCTGAGTTAATCGACGGCCGTTTCTTAGCTTCAGCTTGAAAATTCCAGATTAAGCTCCTCGTTTGGGGAATATTAATTAGAATTAATTCAATTAAGTGATCAAATATCACAATAGCGGAGTAATAAAAGCCTGCACTAAATGCAGAAAAGCAGTAAAAGAACCGCAAGGAGCGTAGGGGAGAAGAGAGCGTCCGTCAACACAGACTGAGTGAGTAAAACTGACGAACCGGGGCTGTATTTATAGGGAAAACCCAGGCTGGAGGGCCGCTGCTGCCGCCGTGGACGGCGGGCGCCGCCGCCGTGGCCGGCGGACTTGCTAGTCTTTCGTTCAAAGGCTTTTTCGAGAGTTCCGTACCTCAAAAAAATATTTCGGGACCAGTTCTGCGATCCTCGCAATTTTTCGGACGTTTCAAGTACCATATTGGCATACTTTCGGTGAACTTTTTCGAACGTCCTCTGGTCCGGCCGGACTGTTTGCAGTCCGGGGAAACAGGCTTTTTGAGCCTCAAAATTTGAGTATTCACAGTTGCCCCCCACCGGCAACCATAAAAATGATTTATGGGAGTCGGTGGTTGTCTGAAAAACAAATTTTGAAGGCGAAAATCGGACGCGTCCAGAAGACCCGTCTTTCGGCTATTTTCCTTATTTTTTCATTTTTTTCGATTTTTTTTTGGGCCTTAGGGGCCAAAATGTGAACTTTTGGGTCTATGTGGCCAAACTGTGAACTTTTGGGCCTTAGGGGCCAAAATGTGGACTTTTGGGCCTTCGTGGCCAAATTGGGAATTTTTGGGCCTTAGGGGCCAAAATGTGAACTTTTGGGCCTTAGGGGCCAAAATGTGAACCTTAGGGGCCAAAAATGTGAACTTTTGGTCCTTTGGGGCCAAATTGGGGAATTTTTGGGCCTTTGGGGCCAAGATGTGAACTTTTGGGCCTTTGTGGCCAAATTGGGAATTTTTGGGCCTTAGGGGCCAAGATGCGAATTTTTGGGCCTTAGGGGCCAAGATGTGAACTTTTGGGCCTTAGGGGGCAAAATGTGAACTTTTGGGCCTTTGTAGTCAAATTGGGAATTTTTGGGCCTTTGAGGCCAAATTGGGAATTTTTGGGCCTTAGGGGCCAAGATGTGAACTTTTGGGCCTTAGGGGCCAAAATGTGAACTTTTGGGCCTTTGTGGCTAAATTGGGAATTTTTGGGACTTTGGGGCCAAATTGGGAATTTTTGGGCCTTTGGGGCCAAATTAGGAATTTTTGGGCCTTAGGGGCCAAGATGTCAACTTTTGGGCCTTAAGGGCCAAAATGTGAATTTTTGGGCCTTTGGGGCCAAAATGTGAATTTTTGCTGCACTTACTATTTTATTAGCATGCACAATTGGACTAAGAGTCTCTCCAAGATAGAAAAGATCAACTTAGGGAGGTACGGTCTTTCTCCTATCGTTACCCGTAGGGGAGTGGTAATTGACTGGGATTTTCTACGGGCCTGCATCAGACTTTGGGACCCAGAAGCCCACGTTTTTCGGCTCGGGGCCATGATGGAGGAGCTGTGCCCTCTTTTTGAGGAATTCTGCGCTATTATAGGGTGCGATCCCAATGCCCCTTTAGTCAAGCATGAGGTCAAAATTGGGTATGTTCGGTCGTTTGAAAGCCTGTTTCAGTTCAGCCGGCCACAAACTAGGGCCATGATTGTTGGTGACCAGAAAGGAATTCCGTTGCCCCTGATTGACGAATTTTCAGAGGTTCACTCAGACGACCCAGACCGGATGAGGCTGAGAATGCGGGCCTTGGTTTTCTGCTTATTAGCTGGTTTCTTGTTCAACAAGGATCTAGGCTTTGGGGATTTGCGACTCTGCCCCATGATTCGGCAAATGGAGGATATGGGTTGCATCGGCGGCATTGTGCTGGCAGAGACTCTCAGGAGCCTTGACAAAGCTGCTTTAGGCTTCGATGACTGGACGGTCTCTCCGATTATTCTCCAAGTATTTCCCCTTTTCCTTTTCCTTTTTTCTTCTTTCTTTTGGTTCATTCCTTTGTAATAGAAAGGATCCATTACTCAGGTTTGGTTAAAGGACCACCTCCAAGTGGTTGCTGCTCCTACTCTCTTGCCCTATAGCCCCGTCCAGTACCGTACAAGGAGGATCTTGATCACACACTCGTCTACTGATGCATGGGCCTCATGGCTGATTGAGTTGGGTCCAAACGAGGTACTGTGGTTCATTTCCTGGTATAACATCACCCGCTTTATCCAGGTTAGCTCCCGCCATACTCGGGTTTACCTTTTAGGCCTTACACATTGTACTTGGTACTGCGCTTCGCGTGTTTTGAGGCAGATGGGGATAGACCAGACTGTCCCAATTGTAGATGGCACTTCAGCTGATTCAGCCATCACTCCGGGTGTTACCCGAGCCGTCCTTAGGGCTTGGGTTAGAGACCATCACATGGTTAGGCCTTTACCTAATCCTGCCGGTGTCCAGACTTCTCCTGAGTATCGGACCTGGTTCATTGCCGTTGTCTGGCCAGTTGAAAGGCCAAGGAGGAACGCACTGCTGAGTGCACTTGAAGGTTGGGCTCAACCTGACGCTGATAATGAGGTTGGGACTGATGAGGAGATTGTGTTGGCTCCCCGGATAGGCAAGGTTGGAGAGAGTTCAGCAGCTAGGGATGACTCGGAGGATGTTGCCCCACGGAGGCGACAGGACACCTAGACTCTTATAGGCTTTTGGACTTTTGTTGTTTTTCCCTTATTTTGACTTTTTTGACTTTTTATTTGGAACTTTGACTTTGGATTTTGGATTTTGTTCTTTGGCTTTGGATGTATGTTTTTTTTTTTTGGACTTGGACTTAGACTTTATTATTTATTTATTTTTCTTGGACTCTTTTGCTTTCTGTTTAACTTCGGACTGTTTGACTTTATTGCTTTAATTGGGAATGTCATTTGACTTTTAAGCTTTCCAAGCATTTTCCAACCTTATTTATTCAAGCTCTAATTTTTGCCTAAGTCGCCCTTTCGGGTTTTCAATTTAGCGAGCTACCCATTTTTGCCTAAGCCGCCCTTTTCGGGTTTTCAGCTTAGCGGGCCCCGACTTTTACCTAAGCCGCCCTTTCGGGTTTTCGACTTAGCGGGTTTTTCTCTTTTTTTTTTCTTTTCTTTTCCTTTTTTTTTTATTATTGTTGGCAAAGAAGAAAGAATTATGGAATGATTTTCATTAATGCTTAGACCGTACCCAATGAGGGCTGCCTACATATCTCCGATACATAATTTCTTTTTTCCGAAGAGAATCAGGTCTAATGTAGTTCCTTTTACATTATGCAATGCTTATTATACAAAATATCTTTTTAACTGATCTAAATTACATGGATTCGTGAATTCCAAACCATCCAAATCAGTCAAAATGACGGCTCCGCCAGACAATATTTTCTTCAACACATAGGGTCTAGCCCAATGAGGACGAAACTTCCCACGTGGGTCTATGATTGGCTGTCTAATTTCCTTCAGGACCAAACAACCTTCTTCCAGTTTTCGGTCTTTGACCTTCTTATTAAAATGCCGTGCCATTCTTCTCTGGTAAACTCGAGTTTGGTGGATCGCTTGTAACCTTTTCTCATCAACACCCAGGAGTTGGGGGTGGTAATTCTGGACCCAATCTGTTTCGCTGTTTTGGCTTTCCCAGATGACTCTTACCGACCGAACTTCCAGTTCAACAGGCAGCACTGCCTCCATACCATATACCAAGGAATACGGAGTTGCTCCGGTGGGCGTTCTGATTGAAGTCCTATATCCCCATAGGGCATTTGGTAACTGTTCATGCCAAGCTTTGTGCTTTTGAACTGTCTTCTGTTGTACAGATTTTAAATCATAGGCTGCGAGCATCGACACCCACTTAGCCATCTTACTGTCAAGAACCGGCCTCTCCATAAGGAATTTCAAGGGGTTCGATTCAGAAATAACGTATGTGGTGTAGGACGAGAGGTAGTGCTGCAGCTTTGTACAAGCCCAAACTAGAGCCAGACACAACTTCTCTATCTTATTGTATTTTAGCTCGTAGTCTGGCACCCTTTTGCTGAGGTAATACACGACATTTTCTACCCTTGTATCTTCTGCTTGTTGAGCTAGCATTGTACCCATCGCTTCTTCTGTCACTGATAGGTACAATAGCAAAGGCTTTCCTAGCCTTGGTGGCTCTAAAACTGGCGGGGATAACAAATATTGCTTGACTTGGTCAAAAGCTTTCTGATAATCCTCATTCCATTTGATGGCTACTCCTTTCCTGAGTAATTTGAAAATCGGACCACAAGTATCGGCCAATTGATTAATGAACCGGCTGATGTACTGTAGCCTTCCCAGGAAACCCCGAACTTCCTTTTCCGTCTTCGGTGCTGGCATTTCCAAAATGGCTTTGGCTTTTGAAGGGTCAATCTCTATGCCCTTTCGACTGACCATATGACCCAGAAATACTCCGGATGTAGCTCCAAATAGACACTTCGCCGGGTTGAGTTTTAAATTGTACTTTCGAAGTCTAAGGAAGAACTTCTCAAGTGCTGTTGTATGTTCTTTAGCTGTTTTTGATTTAACAACCATATCGTCCACATACACTTCTACTTCTTTGTGAATCATGTCATGGAAGATGGTCGTTGCCATTCTTTGATAGGTTGCCCCGGCATTTTTGAGCCCAAAAGGCATAACCCTGTAGTAGTAGGTTCCCCACTCCGTGATGAATGCCGTTTTCTCTTTGTCTGGCAAATGCATCATTATTTGATTGTACCCGACAGCGAGATCGGTCAAGGAGACCATCTCGTGTCCAGCCATTCGGTCCACCAACAAGTCAATATGTGGCAGGGGGAAGTCGTCCTTCGGACATGCCTTATTCAAATCCTGGTAATCCACACACATTCTGACTTTACCATCTTTCTTCGGCACCGGCACAATATTTGCTAACCACGTCGGGTAGGCAATGGGTTCTATGAACTTATTCTCCAGTTGCTTGGCTACTTCCTCCTTGATTTTCAAGGACCATTCTATTTTCAGCCTTCTTAGCTTCTGTTTTACCAGTTTAGCCTCAGGGTATACTGGAATCTTATGCACCGCTATTGCCGGGTCAATTCCCGTGATGTCACTTGCCTTCCACATGAAGCAATCGGCAAACTTCTTCAAGCATTCAATGATCTGTTCCCTGTTCACACAGTCAGATGCAATGTATGTATGTTCATTTTCTTCTTTGCCAATTATTAGTTTTTCTTTTTCATTTTTTATTTCGTTTATTTGATTTTCATTATTTTTGGTTGGAAATGCTTGGAAAGATAGACACGCGGGGTAGCCAATAATTTGCAAGCTCTTATTGATTAGGACAGAATCGTCCTCAAAAATTACATCAAATTTGAAGTCTGGATTTTCTAAATCCGACACAGATGACTCAGAACTGGAACTGGACTCTGACTCAGTTTCAGACTCGGGGTCAGACTCAGACTCAGTACAGGACTTTATTACAGACTTTGACTCTAGATTTGACTCGGGAGGGGGTTTATCAGCAGCGCGCTCCTCCTCGGCGTACCAGTTGGTGAGAGGCCCTTTGTATGGCTTGATCAAGCTCAGCAGGTCTTGGTTCCCATCATTTCCTGTAATGACCGCAACCTCGTCAAAGAGACTGGGCTGCATGAAGTCTTCCACTTCCAGTTCAGTTATTGTTTCGGGCTTGTTGCCCCAGACATGAGAAAATATTTCTAACCCAGTCAGCATCTTCTTAGCAGTTGGGCAGTAAAATGGTTCTTGGAAGCCACGATAAGGAATCGTTTCTCCCGGTTTGCAGAAGTGACCATTCAAAGTCAAAAAGTATGGCCGCATCTGTGTCTTTCTCCTTCTTCTCCTGGTCCTTCCAGTCAGGTCTTCATCAGTGGGCTCATATCCTAGCCCAAAAGTCCCTTTATTCACTGGACATTCCCAAGCTCGCAGTGCGGGGTATGTCTTTCCGGACCTTGCCATAACCATTCCCGGTAGGTAGGACATTTTCAGCATCAAAGGCACTATGCAGTTTATTTGCATCGTCCCGAAATCAAAGAGAATTCGAGAGTTTGCAGTCTTTCCTTCTATGAACTACACAGTGTCATATTGAAATCCCGAGAGGGGCAAATTGGCATTTTCAGGGTTGACCTCAAAGAGAGGCTGGCCCTTTGTCTTCTCTAGTTGGTTCATAAGGTTTTGGATGTCAGAGATTGATGCCATTGATGCAGGTGGGGTTGTTGGAGTTGTAGGTGAAGCTGGTGTAGCTAGTGAAGCTGGTGAAGCTGGTGATGTTGGGGATGGTACCGTAGGTGTGACTGGCATTGATGTTGGCACTTGAACAATGGGTACCTGTAAGTATAAGGGTAATTGGATTAGGGTATAGTGGTTCGTGTATCAGGGTAGCTGATGTGAGGTAGATCGACTCTTTGTCCAACTGTGCATGACTAAAAAAACAAAAGAATGTTTTGTGTTCTTTTTGTGTTTATTCAATGTTTATGATATGTCGTGAATGCGCACAACAACACGTCATAATCCGTTTTAATGAGATGCTTCAAGCATTGGGTACATACAACCCTAAAGGATAGGTACTACAGGCTATGACACAAATAGAAAATAGGCTTATAAAGGGACCCTTGAACCTTGAGCATGGATATACCTAACCACATGTGAAACAAAGAGTTTCGCGTGGGTCCAACAGTATGCATACTCATGGGCCACCCCCAAAAGGATTAGGGATGGTTTGCGATAACAGGGAGGACGCTTTGGCTGTCCGTCGACATAATCAAGGAGACCTGCCGATCAGCGCTACTCGCTATCCAGACTCAGAAGTTTGAACAGAAGAGAAGAAATTCATTTGAAATTCGTTTGTTTTATGCAATGGAGAAAAAGATTCTCAATCATGCAAATAAATCAACAAATTTAAATGTTTTCATTAAATTTTACAATTAAGTCCAAATTTCCTTATCAAGTATTCTTAAAGAAAGAACACTTGATTCGTGTTAGAATACCCTGCAAAACAAAGCACAACAAAATAATACCCTAAAGAAGGGCAGGTTAGTTGATGCAGCAATTGTAGCCCACTGAATTGATTTTAATCAATAGTCCCTAGTGAAGTCGCCAAACTGTGAACCCCTACCCCAAATATTCGCATATAATGAATATGACTAAGGGCAGAAATGCACGTGAATGTGTGAGTCGCCACCTTGTTTAATTATTTTAGGGTAAACTAGGAAAAAACCCTAAGTTGACTCCAATTTTAATTAACCTAATTACTAGATTAATTATCCCAATGTCTAAGGCATAGTTTGCGAACCCGAGGTGGATCCCGAGACCATGTCATGTTGATGAACTAACCAATGAATGAATGCTTTGCAAGGTAAATGATGTAATTGGACCACTGAAATGTTTAAGTGAGTTCGACTTGCTGCTCGGGGTTAAATCTCAAACGTGCCTACGTACTTCCGTTTGAATGGAAGATCAAAGTCGACGTAGTTCGATAGGCCTTTTTAAAAGGGCTTTGAATGGGTATGCTTAATGCATGAGTGTGTGTATGCTTTGTGCATTTTGTTTAGGCATTTTGCCAAAGAATTGATTGATTTGATTAGGCGTTTGTTGCCAAAAGTGTTGATTTAAGGCTTTTAGCCAAAAAGATTGATTTAGGCAATTTGTTGCCATAAGTTGATGTGATTTAGGCGACTGTCGCCAAAATTGGTTATTTGAAGGCTTTTAGCCAAAATGGGTTGATTTAGGCAATTTGTTTGCCTAAAGTGTTGATTGGGCGATTGTCGCCAAAATGATTGATTTAAGGCTTTTAGCCAAAAGATTGATTAATTCAAGGCATTTTGCCAAAGCTTCGATTTAAGCGATTTGTCGTTAAAAATGGTTAATCTTACTTATAGGCAATTTGTTTGCCAAAAGTGATCAATTGAATTGTAATATAGGCAATTTATTGCCAAAAGGAAAAACGTGTTTAATTAAGGCTATTTAGCCACAATTATTGATTAATTGGACTTAAGCCGGACTGTTCGAAATAAAGGCGATTATACCATAGTCATTAATTGACCAGATACTTTAGCCAATATTGTCGGTTTTAGGCGTTAACACCACGATTATTAATTAACCGGGCATTTTAAGCTTAATCATATTTAATTGAGGCAGTTTATTTGCCAAATTGATGACGTGAATGCATTTATGCAGCAGTTTAATTCAGAATTGGAGTAGAAGAGAATATGCACAAAATGCTGAAATTAAACAGGCAGAGTTTCGTTATTACCTAAGTTAATCGACGGCCGCTTCTTAGCTTCAGCTTGAAAATTCCAGATTAAGCTCCTCGTTTGGGGAATATTAATTAGAATTAATTCAATTAAGTGACCAAATATCACAACAACGGAGTAATAAAAGCCTACACTAAATGCAGAAAAGCAGTAAAAGAACCGCAAGGAGCGTAGGGGAGAAGAGAGCGTCCGTCAACACAGACTGAGTGAGTAAAACTGACGAACCGGGGTTGTATTTATAGGGAAAACCCAGGCTGGAGGGTGGCTGCTGCCGCCGTGGCCGGCGGCCGCAGCCGCCGTGGACGGCGGTCGTAGCCTTGGCCGACGGGCGCCACCGCCGTGGCCGGCGGACTTGCTAGTCTTTCGTTCCAAAGGCTTTTTCGGGAGTTCCGTACCTCCAAAAAATATTCCGGGACCAGTTTTGCGATCCTCGCAATTTTTCGAACGTTTTAAGTACCATATTGGCATACTTTTGGTGAACTTTTCCGAATGTCCTCCGGTCCGGCCGGACTGTTTGCAGTCCGGGAAAACAGGCTTTTTGAGCCTCAAAATTTGAGTATTCACAAATAGAGGTTGAATTTAATGCTTAACTACCATTACAATGGATGGAGAAAGGAAGGTGGAAGAGTAAAGTAGATGAAGGAGATAAGATAAAGATGAAGAAGGGAAAGTGAAATGGAAATCTTAGGTAGGCTACAAAATATCATTGCTTGTATGTGTAAAATTACCAAATGGTACCTCAATTGTCAATAGGTTACAACTTAATACCTAAACTTGATATTTTAGTGTAAATAAGTCCTAATCCTTATACTTTGATCTTTTTGTCTCATTCAAGTAAGTCCACTTCTTTTCATTAGTATTATAACTCCCATTCTACCCCACTCTGGACTCTAATGGCTCGAACCGGGTTTTGGTTCAGCCCGACTCAACTCGACTCTATGCAACGACTCAATTCAGTAGGATGTCACAGTTCTCGCTTCCTAAATAAAAAAACTTCATCCTGAAGTTTACCTGTTGTGAACAATTGCGGATACTGTTGTCGCATGGTTTCTTCAACTTCCCAAGTTGCTTCTTCTGTTTTATGATTCCTCCAAAGAACTTTTACCAATGCTATTTTCTTGTTTCACAAATCTTTAATTTCTCTGGCTAGGATCTGAACTGGTTCTTCTTCATAAGTGAGATCTGGCTGAATCTCAATCTCTTCTGCTGATAAAACATGTGATGGGTCTGATCTGTATTTCCTTAACATTGATACGTGAAAGACATTATGAATTCGATCTAATGTCGAAGGTAACACTAGGCGATAAGCTAATGGTCCTACACGTTCAACAATCTCGTATGGACCAATGAACCTAGGACTAAGCTTACCCTTTCGTCCAAACCTTAGGATCTTTTTCCATGGTGAAACTTTTAGAAATACTTTATCCCCGACTGTACACTCAATGTACTTTCTCTTTAAATCAGCATAGGACTTTTGTCGATCACTTGCTTCTTTTAGCCGTTTTCTGATGATTTCCAGTTTCTCTTCTATTTCTCTAACCAAATCTGGACCCAAAATCTTCTTCTCACTAAGTTCTGTCCAACACACAGGTGTCCTGCATCGTCTCCCATACAACGCTTCATATGGTGCCATCTTAATGCTCGATTGATAGCTGTTGTTGTAGGCAAATTCCATGAGATGTACATATTTGTCCCAACTGCCTTCAAATTCTATAACACAAGATCTCATCATGTCTTCCAGGATTTGAATTACTCTCTCTGACTGGCCATCTGTCTGAGGATGAAATGCAGTGCTGAAATGCAATTTTGTTCCTAATGCTTCCTGCAGTTTACCCCAGAACTTCGATGTAAACCTTGGATCACGATCAGATATAATGGATGATGGTACTCCATGTAGTCGAACTATTTCTCTAACATAAATTTCTGCTAACTTGTCCAGAGAATAGTCCATTCTGACTGGTAGAAAGTGCGCGGACTTCGTTAATCTGTCTATAATTACCCATACTGCATTATGCTTTCGCTGCGTCTGAGGTAATCCAGTAACAAAATCCATCGTGATCTGATCCCATTTCCATGTTGGCACTGTTATTGGATGAAGCAACCCAGCTGGCAATTGATGTTCTGCTTTTACTTGTTGACATGTCAGACATCTTATTACCATATTTCCGATGTCTTTCTCCATGTCCGGCCACCAATAGCCTTTCTTCAAATCTTGATACATCTTAGTACTACATGGATGCATTGTATATGGATTGTTATGAGCTTCATGCAGAATCTTCTATCTGATCTCCCCTATCTGTGGTACAACAACCTGGTCTTCATAGAACAATACTTCATTGTTATCCAATCTAAATTTCCCACCATGGTCTTCCTGTACTTGTTTAACCCATAGTGCTATTTGTGTATCTTTCTTCTGTGCTTCTGCAACTTCCTGCACCTAAGATGGCTGCACTTGCATTTGTGCTAGAATAGCTCCCTGTTGTTGCAACTCCATGCTGATTCTCATTGATCTCAATGCATACAATGATTTCCGGCGAAGGGCATCAGCTACCACATTAGCTTTGCCCAGATGGTAATTAACGACATAATCGTAATTAGCCAAAATCTGCATCCACTTCCGTTGTCTTGAATTCAAGTCTTTCTGTGTCGATAAATACTTTAAACTCTGATGATCTGTGTAAATGTAACACTTTTCACCATACAGATAATGCCGCCATACTTTGAACGCTAGAACAATGGCTGCCAGTTCTAAATCATGGGTTGGATAATTCAAGTCATGTGGCTTCAACTGTCTGGAGACATAAGCTACCACTTTACTGTCTTGCATGAGTACACATCCTAACCCATTATGAGAGGCATCACTGTAAATCTCAAATTCTTTACTTGTCACTAGCTGGGTCAACACTGGTGCTTCAGTCAACTTTTTCTTCAAAGTTGAAAACTTTGCTGACACCTATCATCCCATTAGAATACAACCGCTTTCTTCAATAATCTTGTTAAAGGTGATGCAATGATAGAGAATCCCTTTACAAACCTTCTGTAATAGCCGGCTAAACCCAGAAAACTTCGGACTTCTGTGACATTCCTGGGTGGTCTCCAATCAACAATAGCTTCAATCTTCTTAGGATCCACTCTGATACCCTCCGATGACACAACATGCCCAAAGAAAGAAACTTCTTCTAGCCAAACCTGACACTTACTGAGCTTGGCATACAGCTATTTATCCCTCAGTGTCTGAAGCACAATCGGCAAATGTTTATCATGTTCAACCCTATTTCTAGAGTAGACCAAAATGTCATCTATAAGCACTACTACGAACTGATCCAAATATGAATGAAATATGCGGTTCATGAGATCCATGAAAACCACCGGTGCATTTGTGACACCGAATGGCATTACTAAAAATTCATAGTGACCATATCGGGTCCTGAATACAGTCTTAGCGATATCTTCTTCCTTTATGCGTGTTGACGCATAATTTTATGCCCCCACCTAACCCGGTGATGATATAGGGATAAGGAATAAAGAACCACGGTCAACCAGAAGTGTTTTTAACCAAAAGTTGAATTGAACGGTCCAAAGTGTCTAACCTGAGCTAGGGTTGCGTCACGCAGCTATAACCTACGTGACGGTACTCATAGTTGCGTCACGCAACTCTAACCAGGATGACATCACTTGGACAGGCCCGTGTAATGGTCTGCACTGTTTGTATGGATGCGCAGCAACTGTACGAAAAGTAAGCTGCGTCACGTAGCTCGCGGGTCCGTCATGCAGCTACTACCTGCGTGACGCAGCTTTGTTCTGTTGCCCTACCCATATAAATACAACATTTTCATTTTGAAATGGGACTTTTCTCATTTTTTCTCTAGACTTTGGCATTTTAGACTGAGAGTAATTTATTGCGGCTAGGGTTTTCCCCAAGAACTCTAGTGAGTAACCTTGAGGAAGATCAAGCTATTAGAAATATAGATTGAAACTTAAAAAACCAAAAGTTATAAAAAAGAGAAAAAGAGAGAAAAGGAAAGAAAAGAAAGTTTTATTGATTAAACTTGGTAACAAATACTTCTGGGATCGTGAAGCAGTGTTCCCAAATCATCTAAACTGTATGCAATCCTCGAATCTGAGGGTTAGGTAATCATCTAAACCTTCCTTTTCATTTTTATTTGTTTATTTGTGAAAAATCTTATTTTCTTAGTATTTGGTTAGTTTGGTGTTGATTAAACAACATTTTGCCCATTTTTGAGTGTTTCTGAGCTATATTAAACATCTGTTAATAAAAAGAACACGTAAAAAGAGTAGTTTGAAAGGTAGTTACGGACCAGAGCAGCTGCGTCACGCAGCTACTACCTGCGTGACGCAACTGTTCATGTCCAAAAGACCTTGACTTTACTTGGACCACCTACGTGACGGAACTGTTCGTGGGAATAACTTTTATTTCGTTTTTATATTTTTATTTAATGTTATGTCTTAAATAAATAATTAATAAAACTGGAAATTTTGATAAGGTCACGAACATTCGCGTCACGCAACTAGGAGTTCCGTCACGCAACTGTTCTAGGGCTCCAAAATACTTTTTTTGTTGTTTTATTTTAATTTCATGTCATTAAATAAATGTTTAATTTTGATTCAAGAAATGACCAATAATGGGAAGATTATGTTCTAATCAAATCAAATAAATTAATTTACTATGATCTTGAGATTTTAGGATTTATTATTTATATTGTTGAGATTATATTATTAAATCTGGTTTGTGGCCCGCCTTTAACCATAAGGCAAGAGCGGGTCTTTAATTATTTCTGTTATGGGTGGATGATGGGTGTGATGATTTATTATGAATGTAATGAATGAATCTATTTGAGGCATTAATTAATTTTCCATATAGGAACTCGGTTCGATTTAATCGGGTTGGGTTTAATTAAATAAATTGGCTTTTCTAAATTAAAATAAATTAGAAATCGTAGGTTAAAAGAGGCCGGTTTTCCGGGCGTTGGCTTCCAATGGGCCGACGTACCCAATTCCCTTACCTAGAATCACACACGGTGCGCCTGACCAGTTTTTCAAATAATTGGCCTTAAATAAAAATTGGGTTAAATGGAGTCATTTTATAAATTAAAATTGGAAATGGTCCCATTGCCGAAATAATGGGTGGCGACTCAAATATTTTATAAGACCGATTTATCGGCACCGCATTCTCAAAAGGTTTTAATACCATTTTTCAATAATAATTCTAAACAAATAAAAAGAAGTTTTCCGAGGTCATTTTTCGGGGTTTTAAAGGATCTCAACTCTCCATAAAAATAAACTATTGGGAGAGGGGCGAAAACAGATTGGCGACTCTGCTGGGGATTTTGCACCCACTAATCCCCAGTTATTTTTAATAACTAAGTGGTTGCAATTAGGAATTGACTCTAAAGCCTGCATTTTTTCTAATAAAAATGATTAGAAAAGCCGATGGAAAATTGTTAATCATCCGTATGTGCTTAATTGCTTTATTTTTTCTTTTTTTTTTAGGATTTTTTCATTCATACCACATTTCTCTCTTCTCGCCACATTCTACCCGTATCACCCTTCGGTACTGGTGTTAACTTTGACGGTGGATCTAGCCTAAACCTCGCGTTTTAGGTGCATCCATCCGAGAATTAACATTATTACCAACCGCAAGCCTAGTACCTTAAAGGTGCATCAAAAGGAGTAGGCCCAACAAAGCCCAAATCCTGTTTGCAGAACCCAGACTTTGTAAGCCTAATAAGACTAAAGCCAATGCATATAGTCAAAAACCATAGTTACTTCCCTTAAGGAAACACCCGGTTCTATTTGCTGTTGTTATGCTGCATTCATTTCCGAGAGTTGATATCGTCAATCTCAAAACCCCCTGTTGGTTGTCGAGATTAGACGAATTCCTAGGAAACAGATGTCGGAATTTATACCAACGAAATCCGTGTGTGGGAGAAATAAGGTTGGAAGGCATGCATTTCCCAACTCCCGTTCCCCTCTATGTTATAAACTGTACATATGTTGTGACATTCATGCACCATGTAACATTTTCTTTTTCAGCCATGCATCAATAACATCTAATTTTCGGTATGGACGTTTGAGCTTGGTCTTGAGACTGGACCTCAAATTCGTTTTGAATAATATAATGCAATCACTTATAGTGAATTTATACCCAAAAGAAAAGGGAGATATAAGGGGGTTGCAATTCCTTTGTATTTTTACATTTCTCGCATTATCTGAAAATAAGTGAGAGATTACAAAATTTGTAACGAAATAAAATGAAATCCTGCTTGGGACCATATGTTCCAAGGCAAAAAGTAAGGATATAAAAATACACAATGAAATAAAAATAATACAAAAATATCCCGCTCGGAAATTCTTTCATTCTGAGGCAAAAGTTAGGGATTCGAGAGAAAATAGTCGATCATAAATCCAAAAGGAACGATCGACGACAGATAATGCCCGAAATGTTCAAATACAAAATAAGTTATTGCCATATTACTCACACCGAATTTTTGGTCCAGTCGTTGAAATCGAGATCTTATTTCCATACCGGTCTTTAGCACATTAGAAATGCATTTTCCATCCTGTGTGCTTTCATTTTCTCATGCATACATGCAGGACCTACTTTAACTCAGATATTTTTTGTCAGAATTGATTCTTCTCGGGATGTTGCTTCGAGAACTTGGAATCGACGCCCTGGTCACTGTTTAGTCAGAACATCCCCAATCCCCGAGCTTACCCTAGTCACTTCTGCGGATTACTCAAGTTTGTCAGATTCAGATTCTGATTCAGGCCTAGTAAAAATGGCTGATGATATGGAGAATGAGCCCGGATTCTCTCAAGCTCAGATAAGAACCATTGCTCCGATAGTGGCTGCTGCTCTTGCCCAAGATAGGGCACAAAATCAAACTATTCCCGCATCAAGCAGCCGACCTGTGGTCGAAGAGAGACAAATCCCAGAACCTGCTTCGGATAATCAGACCTCTGTGGGTAACTCTGTCCCAATTGAGAATGATGTAATCAAGCAACTTGCTGAGTTGAAAGACAAGGTTGAGAAAATGTCTGTAATGAAGGAAAAGGACCCGATCACCAACTTTCATATAACCGAATATGTCTTGCACCCAACCAGGTCCACTTTGTTCAAAACATTCAAGCATACTATGTTTGAGGGAGATAACGACCCCTGTTCCCACCTGTCTGAATTCCTCCGGGTTTCTCAAATGAACCGATACAATGAGGAGGATGTTTTGCGAGCATTCCCACAAACACTACATAAGGATTATCGAAGGTGGTATAATGGTCTAGATGTGGAGATACAGAAGAATTGGGTCAAGCTGCAAATCGCTTTTCTTAAGCACTTTAAGACTGATGAGAGTGACGAATTTGGCTTGCGTGATCTGGAGAGTCTGAGACAGGGGAAAGATGAAAGCTTTTTTGACTATTACAGGAGGTGGAGAACAAAGCTATACAGGGTCCAGACAAGGCCGAAGGACTAAGAGCTAATCAGAATTTTCAGTAGAAGCTTGTTACCCTTCTTTAAAGAGAGAATGTTGACCCAACCTCTCACTGATTTTGCTCTAGTTCAAAGAGCTGGTT
Source organism: Jatropha curcas (assembly GCF_041381405.1). Classification (NCBI taxonomy): domain Eukaryota; kingdom Viridiplantae; phylum Streptophyta; class Magnoliopsida; order Malpighiales; family Euphorbiaceae; genus Jatropha; species Jatropha curcas. The sequence goes on from NC_143160.1 coordinate 16,123,121, forward strand.
TGAACATAGAGGAGCTGTATAAGGAGGAAAAGAAGAAGAACAGAGGGTTTGGCAACTATCGGACCTCCTACAATGACAGAAATGTCGAAAGCAGCAACCAGAATCAGTCAGGAAGTAGTAATCCAGTGGGGGCAGTCAATGAAAGAGTGAGAAGAGAATTCACCGACCTGGGAAGGCCCTTGAGTACAGTAATGAGGTCATGTATCAAGAATGGAGTACTTTCAAAGCTACCAGTCGATCCAACTAAACCTGTGCGTGGAAGGTATATGGATCGGAACTGTGATTACCACCAGTGCAAGGGGCATTCAACTGATGTGTGTTTTAAGTTGAGACATGACATCCAAGATCTGATTGACAGCGGAAAAATTACCAAGCCCTCTGAGAGGAACAAGCCCAGCACTAAGAACAATCCACTACCTCAATATCAATACAACTATCCGCCCCGCAAGTCTCAGTCGGGTGGATCAGTCAATGCGATCGGAAGTGGATTGCCAGAAGAAGTTGTGTTGGCAGAGGCTGAGTGGGAAGAACGAATGTGTGCAATGCTAAACATATGGGACGATTGTAGCAGCGATGAAGAAGGAAAGATGCCCGTGAAAATAGAGATTGAGAAGAGCATTACTGTGAAAGTGGGCGAGGTACCAGAGGATGAAGACGAGCAGATCCAGCTCGCAATCCAGAAAAGCTTAGCCGATCAAGAAGAGCAATGGTATTATAGCAGCGAAGAGGATGTGAATGAGGTAGGCATCCAGAGCTTAACCCGAAGCGGGCGAGTATACAACCCCGACAGCAGTGTGCAGGCTAAGGGAAAAGAAGTTGCTGCTGATGGAATGAAAAAGAAGACAACAGAGAAGGGCGGAAAAGAGCCAAAAGAAAAGAAGAAGGAGGAGGAAGTAGTGAAGATGCAGAAAAAGACTGCTGAAATAGGTGAGAGCAGTCAAAATCGAGCACCCAGCGGTGTAACTGCCAGTTCAGTATTGAGCCAATTGCAAAGGACAAGGGCAGATATTTCGTTATGGGATTTGCTGATAGCGTCCAAAGAGCATAGGGAGCCTTTACTGGAAGGCATGACCTTTGTCAGAGTGCCTGCTCGGATTCAGAGTGTAGATATGATCAATGTGCTGCAGCGCAGAATTGGCGAAATCACTTTCTTTGATTCGGACCTCCCGCCAGAAGGAAGAAACCACTTCAAGCCCTTATACATTCAGATTGCCGTTAATGGGCATGACACCCGAAATGTAATGGTGGATAACGGGTCAGCCCTATGTGTGTGCCCATTGAAGATGCTATCCAAGTTCAAAATTGAGGAGTCAGAACTTGAACCATCAAACATGGTGGTCAAAGCTTATGACAATACAATGTGTAATGCAAAAGGAACTTTCAGAGCGAAGATCTCCACAGGGGCTTTAGAGAGTTGGGTGGATGTGGTTGTTCTTGATATTCTGGCCAACTATGCTCTGTTATTGGGAAGGCCCTGGCTCCATCCTCTAGGCGCAATTCCGTCCACCCTGCACAGAAAAGTAAAGATTCCATGCGGTACAGAGGTGGTGACTGGTAACGCGCAAGAGGACTTAAATGTTGCAACAGTGGAAGGCTTGGAGGTGGCAGTGCCGTTGTCTGGTTTCCAAGTGGCAGTGATTGATGCGCCCACTAATGAAAGTAAGAGTGCAGTAAACAGAATGAGTCCTTTTTCGAGGAAAATGATGAAAAAGATGCAGTGGCAGTATGACAAAGGGCTAGGCCGGGAGCTACAAGGAAGGTTTGAACCTCTCTCATCAGCATATGGACAACAAGATAGACGCGGGCTGGGATATTCAAAGAACAGAAAGAAGGAGAAGTATGAGATCCGGTCCTCGGTTAGAGGGCCAAATCTGAATCATATCTTCTTTGTCCCACAAGCTACAGGAGAATTTCAGAGTAGGGGGAAGACCTACCCTGGCTTGGAAATATTCATGACAAAATTTGAGGAGAAATTGATCAAGTCGTCCGAACCTTCCTTGGAATAGCTGGTTGAAGGAACAGAGTTCATAGTGGGTATGACGCAAGCAGGCACTGAAACTGAATGGTCGAAGAAGATATCCGAGTTTGAAGACTTTTTGGGGATTGGGGATGAAGCTTCTAAGATGGTGCAAGAGCAGAAAGCTAAGGCAGGGATCCTCCAGTCAGTATTAGCTATTGAAGACGCCGAAGAGGCAGAGAGGAAGGTACTGAAGAAGAAACTTGAAGAGGAGAAAGCAAAAGCTACCCCGGAAGAAGAAGAAGATGCAGATGCAGATGAAGTAATTCAGGCAATAAAGAACACTTGTGATGAATGTATTGAGCAGGCAATTAATCCTGTATTTTGCTTTTCTGATGTTTGTTTTGAGAACAATATGGATGGTTTTCCTTTATTATTTCAATCAATGGAAGTGAATTTTGATTATTTGTTTTCTTGTTTTCTTGATTGTCACATTCATGGCATTGATTATACCACGCGCATATTTGACATAAATGCATTGCATCATTTTGCATTTAACTTAAGCACCACTGAAGATCCTAAAATAATCGAAATCGGATCAGACTTCAAACCTGAACTTAGACAGGATCTTCAAGAATGCATTAGAAGAAATTTAGAGGTATTTGCCTGGAGCTATGCTGACATGCCAGGAATCGATAGATCAATAGCAGAGCACTTCATTCCTACTGATCCAAGTGTTAAGCCGGTGAAATAGAAAAGGAGACGGGTCAGACAAGAATGGTAGGATAAGATCAAAGCTGAAGTCTAGAAGCAGTTGGATGCAGAATTCTTGGAAGTAGTACACTATCCGGAATGGTTGGCTAATATAGTCCCTGTGCTAAAGAAAGATGGGAGGATAAGGGTCTGTGTTGACTACCGGGACTTGAACAAAGCCTCGCCTAAGGATAACTTTCCACTTCCGCACATAGATGTTTTGATTGACAGTGCTGCCGGAATGGGATGTTATTCTATCATGGATGGATTCTCCGGATAGAACCAAATACTGATGGCCTTAGTTGACAAGCACAAGACTGCCTTCACCACGGATTTTGGTACCTTTGGCTATAAAGTGATGCCATTTGGACTGAAGAACACTGGGGCAACATATTAGAGAATGGCTACGACATTATTCCATGACATGATCCATAAAGGGTTGGAAGTATATGTAGATGACATGGTGATCATGACAAGAACACAGGAAGAGCATGCAGAAATGCTAGAAAAGTTCTTTGCACGGGTCAAGCAGTACAATCTAAGACTCAATCCCAAAAAGTGCGTATTCGGAGTAACAAAAGGGAAGTTGTTAGGTTTTATTATAGGACCTAACGGGATTGAGGTTGACCCCGACAAAATAAAAGCCATTCAGGATATGGAACTGCCAAGAACAGAACATCAGATGAGAAGCTTCTTGGGTAAAATTCAGTACATCAGCAGGTTTATTTCGAGGTTATCCATCACTTGTGCTCCAATTTTCAAGCTACTTAAGAAGAATCAGCCGGTTAAGTGGAACGAGGACTGCCAGAAAGCTTTTGATCACATAAAGAAGTATTTGATGAATCCACCAGTACTGAGTTCGCCTAGACCAGGAGAACCTCTGATCCTGTATTTGTCTGCAGAGGATGCAGGAGTTGGAGCAATGTTGGTACAGCCGGACGCCGCCGGAGTAGAAAAGGCCATTTACTACATTAGCAAGAAACTACTGCCTATTGAGGAGAAGTACAATTTAGTGGAGAAAACGTGTATGGCAGTAGTATGGTCGATAAAGAAGTTGAGGCCTTACTTTGATTCCTTCAGGGTCACTTTCATTTCCAAAATTGATCCTCTGAAGTATCTGCAGAAAACACCTACTCTAGAAGGATGGCTGTCTAAGTGGTTAATTCAGATGTCTAGTGTGGATGCAGAGTTTGTAACGAAGAAAACGGTCAAAGGTCGGGTTGTGGCAGAGTTCCTAGCTGAAAACCCAATTATAGATGACTAACCATGGGAATTGGATTTTCCAGATGAGCACTTGCTGTGTGTCGAAACAGGGGCTTGGAAATTGTACTTTGATGGATCAGCCAATAGAAATGGAGCCGGAGCTGGTATTGTAATTGAAGCACCTAATGGCGAAGTCACCACAATGTGCAAGAGATTGTTGTTTCCGGTCACTAACAATATGGCTGAATATAAAGCATGCATCATGGGAATGGAAGCTCTTCTTGCATCAGGTGCTAAGGAAGTCGAGCTAATAGGAGATTCGTTATTGGTTATCGAACATGCCAACGAGAGATGGAAAGTAGAAGAAGAGAGATTGAAACCCTATGTTGAGTATTTGTTGAAGAAAGCAGCACTTTTCGATAAGATCACCTTCACTCACATAGGAAGAACTTATAACAGAATTCCGGATGGCTTGGCAAACTTAGCATCAGCTTGGCAGGATTTGAGTAAAATCCCGAAGAAGCCGTTTATCATTACCGCAGCCAATATCCCGTGCTATGAAGAACATTTTGTGAACCAGGTGAAATCAGAGGAAGAACCTTGGTTTACGGATATTCTGCGATATATGAGAGACGGAACCTTTTCTGATGATGCAACGAGAGAAGACCGTGCAGTTCTCAGAAAAATGGCTTTGAATTATGTCCTGGCTGATGGCGAACTTTATAGAAGAGCTTGGGACGGGATGCTGCTAAGATGTGTGAGCAAGAAAGAGGGAGAAGAAATAATGAAGAACGTCCATGAGGGAGTTTGCGGTACTCATTTAAGTGGCATGAGCTTAGCCAGAAAAATCATGAGGCAAGGTTATTTCTGGATGCAGATGGAAGGCGATTGTATTCATTATGTGCGTCATTGCAAAGCTTGCCAATATCATGACAATAAAAGCCACTTACCTGCTGTTGAACTCCATCCGACAACTCCTTCTTGGCCTTTTTCTGCTTGGGGCATAGATATTATCGGAAAAATCACGCTAGCAGCATCGAATGGCCATCCGTATATATTGGTTGCAGTGGACTACTTTTCTAGATGGATTGAGGCTCAATCTTACAAAACCTTAACCGCCAAACATGTGGCTAGATTCATTAAACAGAACATTTTCTGTCGCTATGGTGTGGCCCATCACATAGTTATAGATAATGGTTCTCATTTTCAAGCAGATGTTGGTCAGTTGCTTTATAGATATAAGGTTGAGCATCACCACTCTTCTCCTTATCGCCCTCAAGCTAATGGTGCAGTAGAAGCTGCGAATAAGGAGATTAAAAGAATCCTGTCGAAGATGTGTGAAAGGTACAGAAGTTGGGCCGAGAAACTTCCTTTCGCGCTCTGGGGGCATCGCACTACCTTCAAATCAATAAATGAAGCCTCTCCTTTTGAACTTGTATATGGGATAGAGGCAGTGCTACCGATAGAGCTCGAAAAGAAGTCTCTCAAGGTTTTGGTAGAAGCTGGTCTGACCGAGGAAGAATGGGTCAAGAAGAGATATGAAGATCTAGCACTCTTAGATGGAAGAAGACTGAATGCTCGATTCCAAGATCAAATGAGAAAGAGAAGAATTGCTTGTTTCTACAACAAACGGGTACATCCAAAGGCTTTAAAAAATGGAGATTTGGTATTGATCAGATTATTGGATCATGAAGCCCAGAATCATCCTGGTGGGAAATTCAAACCCAACTGGCATGGACCATTCAGAGTCCAGAAGCTACTAGCCAAAGGTGCTGCTGAATTAATTACCATGGAAGGGAACCCTGTCAATCGGATTGTCAATCAGGATCAAATGAAAAGATTTTATGCCTGAAATGATTATTTCGATTCAAAAAAAAAAACTATCTAAGTTGAAAACCTGAAAGGGCGGCTTAGGCAAGAAATAAGCTCGCTAGGTTGAAAACCCGAAAGGGCGGCCTAGGCAAAAGTTAGGGCATGAATAAATAATAATAAGAATAAAATTTTCGGGATTAACGCGTGGTGCTTAGTTTAAATGCGAAATCTATGCCATGCGTTCATGACAAACTTGTGATTGGTTGCTCAACGCCATCAATTCGACTTGAAGGAGAATAGGAAAATGAGTAGTTAGAATAAATGACCATTGTATTAAAATAAATTTTCTTTACTTCTGTATAATGTTGAAAAGGAGTAAGATTAATAAAGGGTTTGAATTTCAAAATTTTTTTTCTTCCTTTTGTTTTGGGGATATGGTTAAAGAATGCAAGACCTTCCTCTCTGCTTATCTGATCAAGATTGACTCATCTATGTCGAAAATGTTCTGGCTGTTGGTCCTGCCTATGCAATGAATTCCTATAGACATTGATCAGAAGGACGAACACCATTTTCTCAGTGATTTCCCTGGAAAGATCAATATAAAACCATGAATAAAACCTTAGTATTCATATAGGTTCATGCATACATAAAGGAGTTACATTTGTTATTTTTGTTTGATCTGTGCAGGTAATAAAATAATCACCCCTTTCTCTTTGTTTCCAAATGTAAGCTTTTGCCTTTACAGAATAATTCATTTTTATAAGCTTTCATTTATTAACTCGGGGGCAGGAGGCCCAAATAACTAACACAACAAACAATTTCGAAAGAAAAGATTTGTTATCCTTTGTTGATTCATGTGTGCAGAAAAGCAGGAATGATGATGCCCAATCCCAGGCCCAGACCAGGATCTAGCACCACCTCCATGCCCAGTGGGAACGGAACATCGCCCAATACGACCCCCGTCGGTCCAGCCGGAGCAGCCGCCGCCTTTGCCTTAGCTGCAGCCTCAGCTCTGTAATGGGCTGCTATCTTATGCGTCTTCAGCTCCTGTGACAAGTCACAGAGGAAGATACTAAGTCAGTTGATTAAACAGTTGAAGAAAAATAAATAAGGTTGAAGATAAGAAAATCACCTGGGTGTACTCCAGGACCTCTGGAAGCCGAGCCTGCATCCGAGTGGAGAAGTACGCAGGGTAGTCACCAGCCGACAGAAAGTCACCAGCTGCGGAGCCCTCGTACTCCTCCTCCCTATCCTCTGCAGTCATGCCCTCCAGCATGCACATATGGCGAGGAGGAGCATGAGGCACTCTCCACTGTGCCGGGGCCGCCGAGATATCAAAGACTCTCTCCCCCAGGAAGTACCGGTCAAGCCAGTACCCCTGCAGAAGGAGTCTAGATTGAGTGTGTAGCTCCGTGACCTCGCGACCCGGATAAGTACTCCAGGCTTCTCCCTCCCAGGGAGTCAGAAGTAGTTGCAAAACAGATGAATCAGTACTTATACAGTAAAAGAGATGGGAAATAAAGCTAAGTTATTCCGAAGGTTTTTGTACTTACATCAGACAGTGACCTATCGTTAAGGAAGCTCCTCCAGTACTCAGGATCCTCGATACTGGCATAGGTATGGTGGCAGTGGGCCAGCTACCGAGGGATCCACCGAGACTCAGCAGGAGTGTCGCCGCTCGGACCGCCTGGGTAGATACGGCACTCATAAGCCCACACCTATAGTAAAGATTACAGTGATGTCAGTGTACAGTTGAACAGTTGAAAATAAAATGACAAAGGAGAAAGGTGAAGAGATTGAGAATATACCTCCAGTGGCCGAATGAACTGCTAGTTCGACTCATCGCTACCACGGGTCCAGACATCCAGACCGTGATAGAGATGAGCCAAAGCTAAAGTGGCCCAGTTGAAGGACCCGACCTGGCCCAAGTCCCTCAGGCATACTAGCACCGCTAGATCTCCCTTATTCTGGGAGGTGCATAGTAGCTGAGATGATATAATGTAGAAGAGAAAGGACCGAGCGGCCTGGTCCCTCTCCTCCCGAGTATAAGCAGGGGCAGCAGGTCAGGCCTCCACTGGCAACTCCCTCCATGTTGCCAACCTCGTCCTGATCCTCTCGGCCTAGAGCCAATAGACAACCTCATATGACATGCATCCCTGCACGGTGTATCTGGTCTGGGTAGTCATACCGAGCAGGGAGCGAACCAGCTGAGCTCCGAGTGTAGCATCTGGTACCGGGTGTCCAGGGGAGCGGCTGGACCAGCAAATCTGAGACCGGTGATAGCTGCATAATCAACCGGAGTGAGCGTCATCTCACTGAAGCAAACACGAACGTGTGGGTGCAGTCGTTCCACCGCTCCATCAGTGCGTAGCGCATGGCAGGTGGGAAACGAGGCTATGTGCGGTGGAGCCGAGCACGCATGGGTGAGTCCAGCAGATCCCAGAATGCCGATGCATCAGTGGACGATCCACCGGAATGGGCCTTGCCTAGATCAACCTGTGTAAGAAAGATTTTCAATTTAAATAAATATTATATTGACAATTATTTACTTTTGTTCTATGACAGGGAAAATTAAAAATTCAAGCCTCGGGTCAAACCGTAGCTGCGTCACGCAACTACATAGCTGCATCACACGTCTACACAGCTGCGTCACGCAGCTTGCCCCAGTTGCGCACCCTGAAGAATAGCTGCGTCGCGCACCTCAGTAGATGTGTCACGCGCCTCAACAGCTGCGCCACGCAACTGTTCAAAGTTTGGCATCCTAAGAACAGATGCGCCATGCATCTCCACAGCTATGCCACGCATCTCCACAGCTACGCCATGCATCTCAAGAGCTGCATCACGCAACTGTCCAAGGCCTTGCCTCATTGATGAACAGTCGCGTCACGGAACTATTCTTTCAAAGAACAGCTGCATGACGCAACTGTCGAAGGTATGCAGAATTCAAATTATGCTCAATTTCATCATATTTGTGTTATTTCTATGCATTTTCAGGGCAAGATCATGTCGCATAGAGAAGGCATCAATTATTCATCAACAAGTCCAGCTTTTAACGCATGCAAGGGGTAAAATCCTAAGTTCGAGAAAGCTAGGGTTCTTTGGTGCCTCGAGCAGTTGCGTCACGCAACTGTTCACTTAGAACAGCTGGCCACTCAACTGTTCATGCAGGAACAGTTGTGTCACACAACTCCTTCCTGCGTGGCGCAACTGCCGACGCATGAACAGACTAAAATTTCAACCAAATCAACCAACTTTGCGAATCGAAAGCAAGAAAATTGAAGAAAATTTTACTTACCTCGGTCTGAAAATCGCGCATTCGGCTAGTCTCGTAGCGCACCGAAAACTCGGTACCCGGCAATGGGAGAAGCTGCAGCGGTCGCGTCCCCGAAGTCAGTGGATTCCGGCTGACCAGTATCGTCTCGCCGTCAAAAGTCGGGATATCCGGGATCGCCCCTAAGGTCTCCATCTCCGGAGTATAGGCGGAAGCAGGGATTTCAGAAAGTTGAGACATTGTTTTTGGTTGAAAGTTCAGAGAATTCTCAGATTGCTTAGGGTTTGTGATAAGTGAAAACGAATTGGTTAAGAAGAAAGTTACTTATAGTAAGCAACTGGGCCCAAGCCCACTTCTCCAAGCCCAAAGTAATGGGCCCATCATCTTTTATCAAGCCTAGGAGGCCCATACGGCCCATCTAGCGCCTGTAACGACCCGTTCAAGCAATTTGACAGCGGTATGCGGCTCATACACTTCAACAACTTTGTTTACTCACCGCACAGGGGGCAGGAGCATCAAATTGCCCAGATTACCCTCACGTAAGTTTTCTTCCAACCACTGCATCAGAAAGGGTATACCTGAAAATTCAGACTCAAAATTTTTTATGCCTAAATTTTTGCTAAATTTTTACAAAATTATTAAACCAAATTTTAACAAAAATTTTTGGTCCTAGGTCGGAATTCCGGACTGGGGGCAAACGTATAATCTTTTGCCCTGATGCAAATCCTTTATTTTATGATTAATGCATGGGGGCATGTGATGTCCTAACGATTTTTCTAACAAAAGGCAAGGTCTGTTTGTACACAGATATTGCTCTTTTTCTTGTGAACAATTTTTCAGGCCAATCGGTGATGGTTTTTCGAAGCTGATAGGGTCCACCGAGCAGTGATGATGTATTGCGAAGCTGTTCGGATTAATTCTCCAAATGATTAGTGATGGTGCATTGCGAAGCTGATCAAAACAATTTCAACCCCCGAATAGTGATGGTGTATTGCGAAGCTATTTGAACTCTCTTTCCCGGTCAATGATGGTGAATTGCGAAGTTGACCAGGGCAAAACCAACGTCTTTCGAGCCGATCAAATCGAGTCCTGAGCATGTCATTACTGATCCGACTGGAGCCGATGAAAGCCGATCAGACCGAGCTGAGTGGGTGGCTAGATGATCGAATTAAAACCCTTCAAGCTGATCAAACAGAGCTTCGAAGGTATCTTCATCAAACCAAATTTCGGATTTCATTACTGATCTGACTGGAGCCGACGAAAGCCGATCAAACCGAGCTGAGTAGGTGGCCAGATGATCAAATCAATTCAACATCTTTCCAAGCCGATCAAATAGAGCTTTGAGGATGATTGCCAGATTGAAGGCGCGTCAATGGACCACTTTAACATTAATCGTTTATGCAATTAATGATAAAGTGGGGGGGCAAACTGTTGATGCGTAATTTTATGCCCCCACCTAACCCGGTGATGATATAAGGATAAGGAATAAAGAACCACAGTCAACCAGAAGTGTTTTTAACCAAAAGTTGAATCAAACCGGTCCAAAGGGTCTGACCTCCGCTAAGGTTGCGTCACATAGCTATAACCTGCGTGACGGTACTCATAGTTATGTCACGTAACTCTAACCAGGATGACATCACTTGGAAAGGCCCGTGTAACGGCTGGCACTGTTTGTATGGATGCGCGGCAACTGTACGAAAAGTAAGCTGCGTCACGCAGCTCGCGGGTCCGTCACGCAGCTACTACCTGCGTGACGCAGCTTTGTTCTGTTGCCCTACCCATATAAATACAACATTTTCATTTTGGAACGGGACTTTTCTCATTTTTTCTCTGGACTTTGGCATTTTAGACTGAGAGTAATTTATTGCGGGTAGGGTTTTCCCCAAGAACTCTAGTGAGTAACCTTGAGGAAGATCAAGCTATTAGAAATATAGATTGAAACTTAAAAAACCAAAAGTTATAAAAAAGAGAAAAAGAGAGAAAAGGAAAGAAAAGAAAGTTTTATTGATTAAACTTGGTAACAAATACTTCTGGGATCGTGAAGCAATGTTCCCAAATCATCTAAACCGTATGCAATCCTCGAATCTGAGGGTTAGGTAATCATCTAAACCTTCCTTTTCATTTTTATTTGTTTATTTGTGAAAAATCTTATTTTCTTAGTATTTGGTTAGTTTGGTGTTGATTAAACAACATTTTGCCCATTTTTGAGTGTTTTTGAGCTATATTAAACATCTGTTAATCAAAAGAACATGTTAACAAAAGAACATGTAAAAAGAGTAGTTTGAAAGGTAGTTACGGACCAGAGCAGCTGCGTCACACAGCTACTACCTGCGTGACGCAACTGTTCATGTCCAAAAGACCTTGACTTTGCTTGGACCACCTGCGTGACGAAACTGTTCGTGGGAATAACTTTTATTTCGTTTTTATATTTTTATTTAATGTTATGTCTTAAATAAATAATTAATGAAACTAGAAATTTTGATAAGGTCACGAACAGTCGCGTCACGCAACTAGGAGTTCCATCACGCAACTGTTCTATGAAGAACAGTTGCGTGACACAACTGTTCTAGGGCTCCAAAATACTTTTTTGTTGTTTTATTTTAATTTCATGTCATTAAATAAATGTTTAATTTTGATTCAAGAAATGACCAATAATGGGCAGATTATGTTCTAATTAAATCAAACAAATTAATTTACTATGATATTGAGATTTTAGGATTTATTATTTATATTGTTGAGATTATATTATTAAATCTGGTTTGTGGCCCGCCTTTAACCATAAGGCAAGAGCGGGTCTTTAATTATTTCTGTTATGGGTGGATGATGGATGTGATGATTTATTATGAATGCAATGAATGAATCTATTTGAGGCGATTAATTAATTTTCCACATAGGAACTCGGTTCGATTTAATCGGGTTGGGTTTAATTAAATAAATTGGCTTTTCTAAATTAAAATAAATTAGAAATCGTAGGTTAAAAGAGGCCAGTTTTCCGGGCGTCGGCTTCCAACGGGCCGACATACCCAATTCCCTTACCTAGAATCGCACACGGTGCGCCTGACCAATTTTTCAAATAATTGGCCTTAAATAAAAATTGGCTTAAATGGAGTCATTTTATAAATTAAAATTGGAAATGGTCCCATTGCCGAAATAATGGGTGGCGACTCAAATATTTTATAAGACCGATTTATCGGCACCGTATTCCCAAAAGGTTTTAATACCATTTTTCAATAATAATTCTAAACAAATAAAAAGAAGTTTTCCGAGGTCCTTTTCCGAAGTTTTAAAGGATCTCAACTCTCCATAAAAATAAACTATTGGGAGAGGGGCGAAAACAATACGCAACTGATGGTATCCCGACCTGAGGTCGATCTTAGAAAACATGCCTGCACCCTTTAGCTGATCAATCAAATCATCGATTCGAGGCAATGGATACTTATTCTTGATTGTCAGTTTGTTCAGTTGTCTGTAGTCAATGCACAATCTGAGTGATCCATCTTTCTTCTTTACAAATAATACCGGTGCTCCCCAAGGTGATACACTGGGTTTGATAAAGCCTTTGTCCAATAACTCCTGCAGCTGAATCTTTAACTCTTTTAGCTCTGCTGGTGCCATTCTGTAAGGTGCAATTGATACTGGTGCTGCTCCAGGATAGACATCTATGGTAAACTCCACTTCCCTCCCTAGTGGTAACCCTGGTAACTCTTCTGGAAATACGTCTGGATAATCACATACTGTTGGTATGTCTTGCACTTTTGACTTTTCTTTCTCTACTTTTAATGGACATACCAAGTATGCCTCACAACCCTTCTGCATGAATCTCTTTGCTGCCATGGCTGATATCACATTACCCAGAAAATCTCGCCACTTCCCGACTACTATAATCTCTTCCCCTGCTGTTGTATATAATGTCACCCTTTTCTTTGGACAATCAACTATAGCCTAATGTCTGGATAGCCAATCCCTACCCATAATAACATCAAATTCTCTAAATGGCAACTCCATAAGATCTCCTGGAAACTCCTTTCCATGAATAACAACTGGACATCCTTTGATCACTGTGTGGGTTTTTACTACATCTCCTAGTGGATTAGTCACCAAAATACCTTGACTCACATGTGCAACTGCTAACCCTTTAGCCTAATGTTTAGGTACGCTAATTTATGAATGTGATGATCCAGGATCAATTAAAGCATAAACTATATGATCACATAAAGAAAACTCACCAACTATTACATCTGGAGCTTCCTCATCTTCCCTGGCTCGTATAGCATAGACCCTAGCTGAAACTCTAGTATCAGGTCTGTCCACAGTCTCTGATTGCTGTCTCTGCCCTCCTGAGGTCTCACCTCTACCTCTACCTGCTATGAACTGTGTAGGAACTTTTGCCCTCTTAGGACAGTCCTTCTTCTAATGGTCTGATGCTCCGCATATCCAGCATTTACTAGTCACCATCCAACAATCTCCACCATGTCGTCTGCCACAATGCTCACAAAGTGGAAAAGTATAACCGGCTGACTCTGCACCTCTATCGGTGCCTCTACCAGCTCCTCTGCCTGAACCTCGACTACCACCGGCATAACTAGCCACGACTGATGTCCCTGGCGCGTTAGCACCCCTAGCTATGCCTTGGCTAAAGGGAGGCCTAGAACCAACTGAAGTACTAGCACCTCTGAATCTCTTGCTCTCCGACCGATATGTACTGGGTGCATTTTGAGTCTGGTCTCTCTTTTGCTGAGACCGCTGGCGTCTGGTACGCTGACTGGCCTGAATTCGCTCCATCTCCTGAGCTGCCTCTACCAAAGCTGAAAACTCTCTGAATCTGGAAGCTACCACTCCCATTTGAATCTCATCGTTTAGGCTTTCCTAGAACTTTTTACACCTCTCGGCCTCTGTAGCCACTATCCGGTCACTATAGCTGCTGAGTCTGGTGAATTCTCTTTCATATTCTGCAACTGACATTCTGTTCTGCCTCAGATATAAGAATTCCTTCCTTCTAGCATCAAGGTATTGTGGACCCCTCCCCAAAATGCCATAAGCATGTGAATGCATGTGACTAAGGAAGAAATGCACGTGAATGTATGAGTCGCCACCTTGTTTAATTGTTTTAGGGTAAACTAGGAAAAACCCTAAGTGACTCCAATTTTAATTAACCTAGTTACTAGATTAATTAGCCCAATGTCTAAGGCATGGTCTTCGAACCCGAGGTGGATCCCGAGACTATGTCATGCTGATGAAACTAGGTTATGTGATTCGACTTGCCGCCCGGGGTTAGATCCCGAACGTGCCTACGTACTTCCGTTTGAATGGAAGATCAAAGTCAACGTAGTTCGATAGGCCTCTTTTAGAGGGCTTTGAATGGGATGCTTTATGCATAAGTGTGTGTATGCTTTGTGCATTTTGTTTAGGCATTTTGCCAAAAAGGTTGAAGGATTTAGGCACTTGGTGCCAAAATGTTGATTTTGAGGCTTTTAGCCAAAAGAATTTAATTTGGGCTTATTCTTGCCAAAAGATTGATTTTTAAGGCATTTGTGCCAAACGAATTGTTTTAAGGCTTTTAAAGCCAAAATATTGGTTTAGGCAATTAATTTGCCAAATGATGCTAATTGGGCGATTGTCGCCAAAGTTGATTGATTTAAGGCAGTTTATTTGCCAAAAAAAATTGTTTGAAGGCTTTTAGCCAAAGAAATTTAATTTAAGCGATTTGTCGCTAAAAAGGTTAATCTTCACTTATAGGCAATTTGTTTGCCTAAAGTGATTAATTAAATTGAAATATAGGCAATTTATTGCCATAATAAAAAAAGTGTTTAATTAGGGCCTTTTAGTCACAATTATTGATTAATTAGACTTAAGCCAAAACTTGTTCGAAATAAAGGCAATTTCACCATAGTTATTGATTAACTAGGCTTTTAGCCAATATTGTCGAATTTAAACTTTAATACCACGATCATTAATTAACCGGGCATTTAGCTTAAATTTATTTAATTGAGGCAATTTATTTGCCTAGTTAATGGTATGAATGCATTTATGCAGTTATAGAATTTAAGAGGAGTAGAAAAGAAGCATGCATGAAATGCTAAAATTAAAAAAAAACAGAGTTTAGTTTTGCGTACCTGATTTAGTCGACGGCCACTTCTTAACTCCAGGTTAAGCTCCTCGTTAAGGGAAATTAATTAATTTAATTTTAATGACCACTTAACAAAGAAAGAAAGCAATAAAAGCTGAATTAAAATGCAAAAAAGCAGTAAAGAATTCGCAAGGAGCGAGAGGGAGAAGGAGCGAGAGGGAGAAGGAGCGTCCGTCAACACAGACTGAGTGAGGAAAAAAGGAGGCCCGAGGCCTGTATTTATAGGCGCAAAACGGACTGTTTCCGGTGGCTGGGTCGCCGGATGGACCGCCGGCTCGGCGGCCCGCCCGGCGGCCGGGCCGCCAAGTCTCGGCGGCCCTCCCGGCGGCCGGGCCGCCGGGTCTCAGCGGTCGGGCCGCCGGGTCTCGGCGGCCCGCCCGGCGGCCGGGCCGCCGGTTCGTCGGCGGCCTGCACGGCGGCTGGGCCGCCGGGATGGGCCGCCGGCTCGGCGGCTGGGCCACCGACTCGGCGGCCTTCCCGCAGCCAAGCGCCGGTCTTTCGGCGGCTGGGCCGCCGGGTCGGCGGCCTTCCCGGCGGCTCAGCCGCCGGGATGGGCCGCCAGCTCGGTGGCTGGCTCCGGTGGCTGAGCCACCGGGGCAGGCAGGTTTATTCCGGGGGCTTTTCCGGGAGTTCCGGACCTCCAAAAAATATTCCGAGACCAGTTCCGAGATCCTCGTAATTTTCCGGACGTTTCAAGTACCATATTGGCATATTTCCGATGAACTTTCCGAAAGGCCTCCGGTCCGGCCGGACTGTTCGCAGTCGGAAAAAATAGGCTTTTGAGCCTCAAAAAATTTGAATATTCACAGGCGACTGCAGCCGCCTTTAAGGGCGGCCGCCACCGCCGCGGCCGGGAAAACCGGCTTTTCGAGTCTCAAAATTTGAGTATTCACAGTTGCCCCCCACCGGCAACCATAAAAATGATTTATGGGTGTCGGTGGTTGTCTGAAGACCAAATTTTGAGGATGGGCAGCGGAGGAAACCCCGCCGTGGTTTTTTTTTTTTTTTTTTTTTTTTTGAAAATGAAATGATCAAATGCATGGATTTATGTTGGTAACTTAAAGATGTTTTTGCCTCTTAATGAGGGCTTAAAAAGAAGTTTTGCCTCTTAAAGGACTTGAAAAGAGAGGTTTTGCCTCTTAATGAGGACTTGAAAATAGATTTTGCCTCTTAATGAGGGCTTGAAAAGATGTTTTGCCTCTTAGAGGACTTGAAAAGATGTTTTGCCTCTTAATGAGGGCTTGAAAAGAGATTTTGCCTCTTAATGAGGGCTTGAAAAGATGTTTTGCCTCTTAGAGGACTTGAAAAGATGTTTGCCTCTTAGAGGGCTTGAAAAGATGTTTGGCCTCTTAGAGGACTTGAAAAGATGTTTTGCCTCTTAATGAGGGCTTGAAAAGAGATTTGCTTTATTTTTACTTTTCTCATTGAGAACCAAGGGTCCACCTAAAGTCGAAATGATCAAATGGCTTGGTCTTGGATGAAAAAGGGTTGGTTATTGGTTAGGGTTTCACCCTAGGTTTTATGTAAGAAAGTTAACCATTAACCGGGTTCTACCCTGGGTTTGGGTAAAAGAGATTGACGATGGTTGGGTTCCACCCTGGGTTGTGTATGTTTTTTTTTTATAACACTTGCCCCTGAATTCGACTTGGAGGATTTTGCCCCCTGCTTGAGGGAATTGATGCCTTTATTAGCTGAAACAGAATTTCTTCTTAATGAAAGACTAAAATTCTGTGATTACTTCTGTGATGGGAGAATGGTGAAGGTTCTTATCGCTTCTTGCCCCCAGAATGGTGCTGACCATGGAATACTTCAAAACATTGGTGTTGTATTTGTCCTTTCGATCGAGGAATCAAAGAGAACAAGGTTACTTATATGACTCGAGGAAACGGACAATGTGGATGACATCGCTCGTCTGAAAGGATCGAAGAAACGATGGTCCGAGTGGAGACGAGGTATTAAAGAATTACCTCTCAATGATTATGTTTGACACTTTTTTAGGGATTGTTTTGACATTTTTCTCTCTCCCTCTTTCTTCGAGGAATGACTCAAAGAGTGACGCTTTCAAAACGGACTTTTGAGAATGACTCGATTTTTGTGGCCCGTTGTGGAATGACCACTGGTGATGGAGACTTGATTTTAGAGACTCGATTTAGAGACCCAAAGTTTTCTTGTAGTGAATTTTGACTCGAAGGAACTCAGTGATTCCTGGAAAAAATGATTTATATACTCCCAAGGAGACCTTTGAAATTTTTTTTTTTTTTTTTTTTTTTTGCCTAGTAGCCGCCCTTTCGGGTTTTCGACTCTAGCAGGCTCTTTGCCCTAACTTTTGCCTAGACCGCCCTTTCGGGTTTTCAGCCTAGCGGGCTCAATTCTTGCCTGAAGCCGCCCTTTCGGGTTTTCAACTCCAGCTTTTATTTTTCTTTTCTTCTCTTTTTTTATTTTTTATTTTTTATATTGGCAAAGAGAAAATGCTATTTATGATGCAAACTTATGTTTGTGACCGCGCCTTTGTGGCTGCCTACGTATCTCCAAGAACTCTTCGGGGGATGGGGAGAATCAGGTCTTTCGTAGTTCCTTCCGAGATGCGAACTTCGTGCTCGGCTGGTGCGGAATTCATCTCCGTCTTGATGTTAGTGCGGAATTCCTTTCCGTCTTGGTGCGGAATTTATTTCCGGCTTGCTGCTGGGGCAGAATTCAATTCTGACTTAATTTTGATTGTGGAATTCATTTCCGATTTGACTTCTTCGGGATTCCTTCCTGACTTGATATTAATACAGAATTCATCTCCGATTTGATTTTTTTTTTTTGCGGGATTCCTTCCCGGCTGGATGTCTCTGCGGGATTCTTTCCCGACTGGATGTCTTTGCGGGATTCTTTCCCGGCTTGATGTTGATGCAGAATTCATTTCTGACTTAATTTCTTTCGCGGGATTTCTTCCCGGCTTGATGTCTTTGCGGGATTCCTTCCCGACTTGATGTCTTTGTGGGATTCATTCCCGACTGGATGTCTTCGCGGGATTCTTTCCCGGCTTGATGTTATGCAGAATTCATTTCTGACTTGATTTCTTCGCGGGATTCCTTCCCGGCTTGATGTCTTTACAGGATTCATTCCTGACTTAGATGATGTTGAATCAACTTATTGACTCGAGCTCGTATGATAGTGATGACCCTAGGCGAATCTGACTTTGTTGTTGTAGTGGTTTTACCACTGGTTGACTGAAATGTGACTTGTATTCGCCACAAAGAGTTTTGAATACCCACATTGTGGCGGTAACTTGAGGGGCTTGAGTGTTGAAGAAGCTTTTATGCTTTGAGTTTATGGCTTTGCCATGTTTGAATTCTTGAGGTTAATTTGATTCCTTTTCTTGAACTTTATCTTCCTCTGAACTTGAAACTTATTTCCTCAATGGTTCTCCTCTCCATAAGGAATTTTGAGGAGACTCTTCCTTTTCCTCGTTTTGAGAAATGATCCTTGTTTATAAGGACACTTGTACTTGTGCCATGCTTGGCGCTTGATTTTCAAGGTGTTTGTTGTCATCCAATTCGTGAAAATGACTGCTTCTTTTAACTTGCTTTTTCAAAATGTGAGTAGCCGCTTGGTCTTTGTCCTTATGGCTGAAATGATTTGTCATCTACCCTTGATGGTCTTGAATTTAACGGAGAGCCTGCAGTTGACCCGTTTTTGACAACTCGATTTCCTGTAGCTTTGTCCTTGATTTCTTTCTTTTGTGCAGGAGTTCCTTTTTGACCCATTTTTTTCTTTTGCTTGTTTTCTTCCTTTTGACCAGGGGTTCCTTTTGTCCCGTTTTTCCCTATGCTTGCTTAGAAGCAGCCTCTCCATAAAGAATTTCGAGGCAACTGGATTCTGAGATGACTTGAGTAGTGTATGGATAGCATTGCGACTTCGTGCAGACCCAACCCAATTCCAAATATAACTTCTTTTATTCTGTCGCTTTTAAGCTCGAAATTCAAACACCTCTCTGTCGGAGCATCTTTCATTCCTGGGTTTTTGGAGAAACCATTCTGGCCCTAACCCCTTCAATCGGCTTTGCCTCGGTACTGTTTTGAAGTCTTGCGTACCCTTTGCTTCCCCTTTGATGGTGCTTCTTAGGATGCCCCCAGCTTTGATTGATGCAGAGCAAATGAAAGGATGAATGCATTTTTCTTTGCCAATTTTTATTATCTTTTTGTCATTTTTTTTTTCAATTTTTTTTATTATTTTTTTTTCGATTTTTTTTTTTTTTTTTTTTTGCTTTCACAGGCAAGGATAGGGAAAGAGTATAAATATGATTGGAACGTAAACTGATCCCTTTTTATTGATAAGACAAAATTTGTGTACAAAAGACACTTAGATTTACAAATGAATACTTGAATGGAAATGAAAAAGAAAAAAACGAGACCCTAAAAGATAGACTCTAGGTGGACTGTGATGGACTAGGATTGGATTGACTGTAGTGACTTTGTTCTTCTCGATGCTTCAATCGATCAGACATGTTGTTGTTGGTCTTGAACAATTCCTTTGTTCTTTTGGAGGCTTGATCTCAACCTTCTCAGACACAAACTTCATTCAATTCTAAGAAAAGTTCGAAAGGATCGAACGATTCTTGTTCAGCAAATTTTTTTTTTGCATTAATCCCATGGTTAGGCAAGGGATTGGTTGATGTTCAGCTTGCTCTTGGGGATGATGGACCCATTGTCAACTAGGTCTTGTAGACGGTTTTTCAAAGTCCAGCATGATTCGGTCTTATGCCCATGTCCTTGATGGTACTCACAGTATTCATTGGCTTTGAAATTCCGGGGTAGGGGATTTGGTAATGGCCTTGCTTCTAAGGGCTTCAGTAAATTTGCTTTTACTGCTTCTTGGAACACCAAAAGGATTGGCATGCCGAGATCAGTATATTGCCTCCTTGGCTGATTGTTTCCCAAATTCCCAACACGTAAAGGATTCATGGGGATTATACTGGCTATTTCATTTGTCTCACTGGACCCAGCATGATTCTGCTTCTTGTATGAGTCTTCTTTGAGTTGACCCAACTGGATTAAGTCTTCCACCTTAGTTGCAGTCGCAATGAGCGATTGGAACGTAGGCAAGTACTGTGTTTGAAGATGTGACTGGTAGACAGGCAGTAAATTATTGATTATTATGTCAACTTGTTCCTGTTCAGAGGGTCGGTTGATCATTTGAGCAGCTTTGGCCCTCCACCTCGAAAGGAACGAGGAGAAGGGCTCATTGTTCTTTTGTCTAGTGGTTTCCAGCTCTCTCCGAGTGACATCCACTTCGATATTATAATGGTACTGCGTGTTGAAAGCATTGCATATGTCCTCCCAATTCTTCATTTTGGAACGATCCAAGCTTACAAACCATCTTAATGCAGCACCAGTCAAAGATTGCTGAAACAACTGAGCAAGGAGCTCGCTGTTCAGGCCAAACGGGTTGAGGGCACCTACATACATTTTCAGGTGCGTTTTAGGACAAGTGGTTCCATCAAACTTGTCCATGTTGGGCATCTTGAACTTTGTCGGCAGTCTTGCTTCGGGGAACAAGGACAAGGAGTCCATGTCCACGACTTCTTTGTGTGTCTTGAGGGCAGTGATAGACCTTTCCAGGAGTTCTAGTTTCTCTCTCATTTTCTGAGCTTCCAGCTCAGAAGCAGTTCCAGAGGGCATGCCATCCAGGTTAAGGGTAGGGTTTATTGGTTCTGCAGCAGGTCCCAGATTGGAGGTAGAAGGTCCACTTCCCCCGGCGGAAGCCCCATTTCCATTACCACCACCAAGTTCGGCTATTAGGGCAGTCCTCTGGGCAGCCAATGCCTCATTCATTCTAGCCTCCATTCTAGCTTCCAATTGTTCAATGAGGTTTTGGATGTCAGACAGTGATGCCATTGGTGCAGTCGGGGTTGTTGGACTTGTGAGCTCAGTTGGTGTTTCGGGTACAGGTGGTCTTTGGAGGGGTACCTGTGAAAGGACATAGTCAAAATGATTAGACTATAAGGTATTTTCATAGGGTATGTGAGATAGTGTGAGGTAGGGTAGTGTATGGGCGAGGTATTTGGACATGACCCTTGTGATGTGGGGTGATATTGGTATGCTAGGACACCTAGGATAGAACTCCATGGGATGTGATATGTAAGGTAGAGTGTTTAGGGCTGGACACCTCGACTTTTCGAAAGACCCTAAGTTCTCAAAAAAATTTTTTGGGCCTTAGGGGCCAAAATGTGAACTTTTGGGCCTTTGGGGCCAAAGTGTGAATTTTTGGGCCTTTGGGGCCAAATTGGGAATTTTGGGCCTTAGGGGCCAAATTGGGAATTTTTTTTTGGGCCTTAGGGGCCAAATTGTGAACTTTTGGGCCTTTTGGGCCAAATTGTGAATTTTTCAGGTCTCAGGGACCAAAATGTGATTTTCCAGCTTTGAAATGAACTGTTGTTTTTTTTTGTGAAGTATGGGATGAATGCGTGAATGCGCACAACATCACAACATAATTCATTTTAATGGAATGATTCAGCATCATTGGGTGCATACAGCCCTAAAGGATAGGTTCTATAGGCTATGACACAAATAGAATATTGGCTTATTAAGGGACCCTTGAACCTTGAGTAAGGATATACCTAACCACATGCGAAACAAAGAGTTTCGCGTGGGTCCAACGGTACGCATACCCATGGGCCACCCCCAAAAGGATTAGGGATGGTTTGCGGTAACAGGGAGGACGCTTTGGCTGTCCGTCGACATAATCAAGGAGACCTGTCGATCAGCGCTACTTGCTATCCAGACTCAGAAGTTTGAACAGAGAGAGAAGAAATTCATTTGAAATTCATTTTTTTATGTAATGGAGAAAAAGATTCTCTCAATCGTGCAAATAAATAAATAAATTAAAATGTCTTAAACAATTTGTACAATTTGAGTTTAAATTCCTCATCTCGTATTCTTAAAGAAAGAATACTTGATTTGTGCTAAGGTACCCTGCAAAATAAAGCATTGTAAAATAATGCCCTAAAGAATGACAGGTTAGTTTACACAGCAATTGTAGTCCACTTTATGCAAAATGATTATATAAATCCCCAGCAGAGTCGCCAAACTGTGGACCCCTCCCCAAAATGCCATAAGCATGTGAATGCATGTGACTAAGGAAGAAATGCACGTGAATGTATGAGTCGCCACCTTGTTTAATTGTTTTAGGGTAAACTAGGAAAAACCCTAAGTGACTCCAATTTTAATTAACCTAGTTACTAGATTAATTAGCCCAATGTCTAAGGCATGGTCTTCGAACCCGAGGTGGATCCCGAGACTATGTCATGCTGATGAAACTAGGTTATGTGATTCGACTTGCCGCCCGGGGTTAGATCCCGAACGTGCCTACGTACTTCCGTTTGAATGGAAGATCAAAGTCAACGTAGTTCGATAGGCCTCTTTTAGAGGGCTTTGAATGGGATGCTTTATGCATAAGTGTGTGTATGCTTTGTGCATTTTGTTTAGGCATTTTGCCAAAAAGGTTGAAGGATTTAGGCACTTGGTGCCAAAATGTTGATTTTGAGGCTTTTAGCCAAAAGAATTTAATTTGGGCTTATTCTTGCCAAAAGATTGATTTTTAAGGCATTTGTGCCAAACGAATTGTTTTAAGGCTTTTAAAGCCAAAATATTGGTTTAGGCAATTAATTTGCCAAATGATGCTAATTGGGCGATTGTCGCCAAAGTTGATTGATTTAAGGCAGTTTATTTGCCAAAAAAAATTGTTTGAAGGCTTTTAGCCAAAGAAATTTAATTTAAGCGATTTGTCGCTAAAAAGGTTAATCTTCACTTATAGGCAATTTGTTTGCCTAAAGTGATTAATTAAATTGAAATATAGGCAATTTATTGCCATAATAAAAAAAGTGTTTAATTAGGGCCTTTTAGTCACAATTATTGATTAATTAGACTTAAGCCAAAACTTGTTCGAAATAAAGGCAATTTCACCATAGTTATTGATTAACTAGGCTTTTAGCCAATATTGTCGAATTTAAACTTTAATACCACGATCATTAATTAACCGGGCATTTAGCTTAAATTTATTTAATTGAGGCAATTTATTTGCCTAGTTAATGGTATGAATGCATTTATGCAGTTATAGAATTTAAGAGGAGTAGAAAAGAAGCATGCATGAAATGCTAAAATTAAAAAAAACAGAGTTTAGTTTTGCGTACCTGATTTAGTCGACGGCCACTTCTTAACTCCAGGTTAAGCTCCTCGTTAAGGGAAATTAATTAATTTAATTTTAATGACCACTTAACAAAGAAAGAAAGCAATAAAAGCTGAATTAAAATGCAAAAAAGCAGTAAAGAATTCGCAAGGAGCGAGAGGGAGAAGGAGCGAGAGGGAGAAGGAGCGTCCGTCAACACAGACTGAGTGAGGAAAAAAGGAGGCCCGAGGCCTGTATTTATAGGCGCAAAACGGACTGTTTCCGGTGGCTGGGTCGCCGGATGGACCGCCGGCTCGGCGGCCGGGCCGCCAAGTCTCGGCGGCCCTCCCGGCGGCCGGGCCGCCGGGTCTCAGCGGTCGGGCCGCCGGGTCTCGGCGGCCCGCCCGGCGGCCGGGCCGCCGGTTCGTCGGCGGCCTGCACGGCGGCTGGGCCGCCGGCTCGGCGGCTGGGCCGCCGACTCGGCGGCCTTCCCGCAGCCAAGCGCCGGTCTTTCGGCGGCTGGGCCGCCGGCTCGGTGGCTGGCTCCGGTGGCTGAGCCACCGGGGCAGGCAGGTTTATTCCGGGGGCTTTTCCGGGAGTTCCGGACCTCCAAAAAATATTCCGAGACCAGTTCCGAGATCCTCGTAATTTTCCGGACGTTTCAAGTACCATATTGGCATATTTTCGATGAACTTTCCGAAAGGCCTCCGGTCCGGCCGGACTGTTCGCAGTCGGAAAAAATAGGCTTTTGAGCCTCAAAAAATTTGAATATTCACAGGCGACTGCAGCCGCCTTTAAGGGCGGCCGCCACCGCCGCGGCCGGGAAAACCGGCTTTTCGAGTCTCAAAATTTGAGTATTCACAGGTATGCCTCTGTGATGAACTTTTTCTTGAATTCATCCAAAAAGAATTGCCAGGTACGCTGCTCTGCTGATACTCTCTGCTGAACAGTATGCCACCATGTGTAGGCCTCATCTATCAGCAATGACGTAGCACAAATCAACTTGTCCTCCGGTGTACACTGTAACTGCTCCAGGACTCTCAAAGTACCATCTAACCAATACTAAGCTATTTCTGGGCTGTCATCCTTGCTAGCTTTGAATTCTCTCACACCGTATTTTCTAAGCTTTTCTAGTGGGGGATTTCTTTCTCTGTTTCCTATTACTGGTGCCTGAGGTATCACCCCTGCAATTTGTCTAAAAGTATCCGCAAGTTATTTTAACAGCACCTCCTAACCTGGTGCTACTGGAGCCTCACCCTCCACTGCTCTAGAGGCGTGTGACTCACTCTCACCTTCCTGTGACATTCTCCTAAAGAAGAACAACTGCTTAGTTCATCAGGGTAGACATGGCATGTACATTGACATATGCATTCAAGCTTGGGGAAACTAAACCGTGCTTTGATACCAAAATTTGTAACATCCCTTCTCAGTCCACCCGTGAACCCAAATGAACCAAGCCGAGAAGCTACAATTTGGTTGAACCTATGTCCTGTCATGCTGATATCCTTATGTATACAGAATATAATATCATGCTGTTGCTTTCTACATTAGTAATATATAGATATGTACTTAATATTTACAAGACATTATACTAGTTTCCAAAATGAAATGGGCCCAACTGTGTGCCCTGTACATGCCATGATAAGTATAGACAGAACCAAAATAGCAAAATGAGTAGCTACCCTGAAGACTGGGTCTTCCAAAGATGAACTCCAGCAGTTGTAAGATAACCCTCTATAGTCTAGTCCCAAAACCTACGAGTTAAACAAGTAACTCACTGAGCAATAAAACTCAGTGGATATCTCAACGTATAAAGAAACATGTAAGCACACACATATGTATAAATAAACATGTAAACACACATATATGTATAACAAAACATGTAAGCACACATATCATGATACTTCCATTATTATACTTGCAGTGTATTATACCGGATGACTTATGCAATTTTTAGTCAATATAACTGTATGGCTCCATAAGGTTATAGTGAAACCAAAGTGATAAGAGGAACTATATGAAACTGGATGAATACTGTATGACTGGGCTGTTATGGCCCATATATAATCATATCCACTCAACAGCCTGTAGCCGTGTTGACGCATTCTTTAGGCCCCCACCTAATCCAATGATGATACGAGGATGTGGAATGAAAACGTTAATGCCATCTAGAAGTCTTTTAATCCAAGGATTTAAATTAAACCAATTTTAGGTGTCTAACTGGGTCAGAGCTGCGTCACGCAGCTATGAAGGTGCGTGACGGTACAATAGCTGCGTCACGCAGCTCCTACGCAACTCAGATTTGCATGTCGTTGTCAAGAATGACGACATGCCATTTTTTATGCTAAACGACACGTAGTTGTGGTACAACAAGTGAGCTGCGTCACGCGTCTGACTAGTTCCGTCGTGCAGCTGACGGCTGCATGACGCAGCTATACTCTGTTGCCCTACTTATATAAATAGATCTTTTTCTCATGTTTGAGACAACTTTGGACGATTTTCGAAAAACCCTAAAAACACACCCTGCGGCCACATTCTCCTCAGAAGCTCTTTTGAGTTCGTTTGAAGGAGAATTGCCATTAGATATCAATTTTAGGTGAATCAAACCATAAAAAAAGAGAGAAAATCAAGAGAGAAAAGAGTGAACATTTAAATCCTTGTCGACAAAGCTTCTGGATCGCCTTAACCATTGTTCGTTAAGCCATTTACAATCCTCAATCTAAGGATTAGGTAATTCGTTTACACTTTTTGTGTTTTTTATTCATTGATTATTTATCTTGTTATTGTTTTAGTAGTTTAATCTTAATTGAATTATATTCTGTTCGTTTTTTGTCATTCGAGGTTGTTCTAAAATATATTTAAATAAAAAACGCTTTAAACAAATAATCTAAAACAGAGTTCGGACTAGAGCAGTTGCGTCACGCAGCCAGTAGATCCGTAACGGAGCTGCCAGTTGCGTGACGGAACTGTTCATGTCCAAAATTTTGTTTCTTTACCCAGAACAGCTGCGTCACGCAGCTATCGGCTGCATCACGCAGCTGTTCTTCCAAAGAACAGCTGCGTGACGCGACTGTTCTAGGGTTCCAGAAATAATTTTTATTCTTTCGAAAAAAATAATAAATTTTGTACAAAAATAAAATTTAATTTTTCCATTAAATCCGAAAATGACCAATTATGAACAGATTATAATTTAATTAAGTTTAGAATATTAAAGTGTGATTATGTATGATTTTGGGTTTTTGGGTTTGATTTCGAATTGGGTAGAATGTATGTTTTTAGGTTCGATTTGTAGCCCGCCTTGAACCATAAGGTAAGAGCGGATCTTTTATTTATTTGATTTAACTGCTTTGGTTTGGATGATTTGGATGATTATGGATGCAATGATTGAATTTAATTGGGACGATTAATTAATTTTCCATATAAGAACTCGGTTTGATTCATTCAGGTTGGGTTTAAATAAATAAATAATTTGGCTTTTCTAACTACAATAAATTAGAAATCATAGGTTAAAAGAGGCCGGTTTTTCCTGGCGTCGGCCTCTAACGGGCCGACGTACCCAATTTCCTTATCTAGAATCTCATTCGGTACGCTTGACCAGTTTTCTAAGTAATTTGGCCTTGAATAAAGTCGGGTATGAATGGAGTCATCTTTTTATAAAATTGGAAACTGTCCCATTGCCGATACAATGGGTGACGACTCAAAATGTTTTATAAGACCGATTTATCGTCATCGTATCCAATAAAATGTTTTGTCACCACTGTTTAAAGTAATATCACTTTCCAAATCAAAAATAAAAGTGGCGTTTTTCGGATCGCTCGGGGGCGGTGCGAAAACAAGCCGGAGTACCAAACTGTATGGGGCGCAGATCTGCTATCCTATGTCGCGACATAGCCTTATCTACGTGGTTTCTACCTAACCTCAATGGAGCATATTATCGGTATGTGAATAGTATAACACAAAAGCATATTAACTGCTTCATAAATTCATAAACCATACTGTTTACCTGTATGCTGATAGCCTCGCAAAGCGGGCAACTTGTGTTATGTTGGTTTCACATCATTTGCATGATTGCATTTTATTTTTATACATTTGCTCGTGTTGTCTTTTTATTTTAACATGATTGTAGGAATACAATTTGAGCAAAGGAATACAATTGCATAGAAAAAGAGGTCCAAAAGGGCATCAGAACACAAGTCGCGAGCGCGACATTGAAATTCACGAGCGCGAGAAGCACACAAGAGAGTCAGAGAGTTTATAGGCACAATTTGCGAGTACGAGAAGCACACAAGAGAGTTAGAGAGTTTACAGGCACAATTCACTAGCGCGACATGAAATTCGCGAGCGCGAGTCGTGTTTTCCAGCCTGCGCAATTTGTACTATTTTAGTCATGTATCTCAATTTATAACTCCGATTTAGGTGATTCAAAAACCAACAGATAGCTAAAACATAGAGGAACAAATAACTCTTCTATACCATTTCCTAGTTCCATCATTAAACTAGGTCAAAATCAAGGTGAAGTTACTGGTCAATTCTCGAGCAAACCTGTTTCAGTATGAACTCAATATCTACTTCATTTATTCATTTCATCCCATGCTTTCTCACCATTTCCAGTCCTCTTACTCAACATTAAGCAACATATATTCTCATTATCAACACACCACACAAGTTCTCATGCAAGGAAAGTGTTAAATTAAAAGAGATATCAAACCTTCACTGCAAAAGCTTAAAATCTTCTTCTTAGCTTCCTTTTTCTTCTACCTTTGAGCTCACCTCTCATATGCATAAGAACTCTTATGAATAATGTAAAATATCACTAAATTAGAGGTTGAATAAAATAGAGCTTCAAGAAATTCTACTTACTTGGATAGAATAGAGGTTGAATTTAATGCTTAACTACCATTACAATGGATGGAGAAAGGAAGGTGGAAGAGTAAAGTAGATGAAGGAGATGAAGATAAAGATGAAGAAGGGAAAGTGAAATAGAAATCTCGGGTAGGCTCCAAAATATCATTGCTTGTATGTGTAAAATTACCAAATGGTACCTCAATTGTCAATAGGTTACAACTTAATACCTAAACTTGATATTTTAGTGCAAGTAAGTCCTAATCCTTATACTTTGATCTTTTTGTCTCATTCAAGTAAGTCCACTTCTTTTCATTAGTATTATAACTCCCATTCTACCCCACTTTGTACTCTAATGGCTCGAATCGGGTTTTGTTCAGCCCGACTCAACTCGACTCTATGCAACGACTCGATTCAGTAGGATGTCACAAAAGTATTAGATATTTATTTAGTTATCTTCCATATATGCAAGCACTCATTAATTTCATTTTGGCACTGCTATATGTCATGAAACGATTCTGATGAACAAGGACATAATAAGTACTATTTGTGGCACATGCTGTGTAAAGTGCCTGAGAAGTTCAAGTTCATTTCAAATCACACCAAGGCACGCAAAGAGTTTTCAGGCGTAATGTATGGTAGCCTGACCATTGAAAAGTTTGAGACTAATTCGACGAGGTTTGTTAAAAAAATATCATTTGGAGAGGAATGAATGACTGACCAACCTGTTTTCCGAAAGAGATAAATAGGTTCCAATATACCTCAGTGGATGGTTTTGGGAGGCATGCTTTCGACACAACGAAGTGAGAGCATGCACTCTTATTTCGATGGGTACATGAACTCTAGGAGTACACTAAAGCAGCTCATCGAAGTACGAGATAACAATTCAGGACAAAGCAGAGAGGGAGTTCCAGGAGGAGCACAAGTCCAAATACAAAGTTGTTATTCCAAAACGTACTTTCTCTTTGTCAAACAGTTCCAGAAAGCCTTCACGAATGAGATATTCAAGAAAATGGAAGATGAGATTGAACAATCTCTTTACTGCACTATTATTCCCCGTTCAGCGGTAGAAGCACGATTGAATCGTTCCTTGACCATAGTGAACATTCTCAATGTTAAAGAAAGAGCTATATTTAATGACTGGTACGTGACTCAATTTGTTTATGCAGTTAAGTACACCGAGCAAGGGTAGTACCTGGAATGTAAATATAAGAAGTTTGAAACTAAGGGATTATAATGCTGCCACATATTCCATATTTTGATCGAGAAAGATATTAGGCTTGTTAATGAGCGATATCTATTTAGAAGGTGGTGGAAGGACGTGCACAGGAGCCACCCGAAGATATTTTTTAAAGGGGGTTATCCACAGATGACTGATGAGTTTAAGAAATTTAAGGATATTGAGAAAGCATTCATTGAGGTTGTTGACTTGGCTTTCGATAACAACAGTAAGACAATATTGGTTAAGGAATGTTTGGAGGAACTTAAACAGGAATTGCTATGCTATAATGATTGGGATGAGTCCCTTACACCAACAGTCGATGAAACTATTAATGATGGCTAGGATAACAATGACGGACGTGATACTATTTGTAAGGTTCTATTTTTCTATGTCTGAAATAGTAGTTTACCGGTCTGTGAATAGTACCACCGGTCCAGGAATTGGTATTGTTCTGGTTCAAAAAAATTACTATTTATATTAATTTTTTTTTGAGCATGCATACATGGTTTTTATGAGTAGAAATAAGTAATGAATTTATTTGGAGAATTTAGATAATTAGTGAATAGTGAATTATGGTGTTTTGTTAATTAAGAAAATTTGAGAAATTATTTTTATTGAGTAAATTTAAGAATTTTGTAGAGATAAATAATGTTTTGAAGGAATTTAATTGGAGAATATTTTTAGTCATTGGATGGACATACCATTAACTTAATCTTAACCATCCAAATATCACTTCTTAATGAAGTAGTTATAAAAGACCAAAATAACCTTAATGACTTTTAAAAGTCAACACTTTCCACCTAGCAACCACTTTTTCCCACTCTTGTCTTCTGCTTCCATTTTGGAGTCCTCTTCTTCCTCTCCTTCTCTTTGTTTTTCTTCAATTCCTACTTACTAAACACAGTAATTCCATTTCATTAAACCTTAAGTAAGTAATTAATCTTTGGGATTAGAGCTTGGGTGCTAATATTTGGTGATTATTTTCAATGCAATTTGGAGATTTTTCTACTTAGTCAAGTAAGTTTTTTAATGATTTTCTTTCTATTTTGGGTTTTGATTTTCTCTTTTAACATCTCCATGCCCATTCATGCTCTAATTCTTCTTTTATTTGTCTTCTTGGTTTTGATTCTTGATTTTCTATTTATGTAGAGGTTGGAAAACCCTCTATCAAAGTTAAAGGCAAAGCTAAGGCTTAGAAAGTTTTAATATAAACTTACTAAAACTTATTTTTGAGGTTAGTGTTCATAAATACACTTTCCCTCTTTCAATTTTTATTTTTGAGAATTTATGCTATTATGTGAAAATTGAGAATTTTGTATGGAATGTTTGAATTGTTGAAGTTTGATTGAATAAGTATGCTCTTGGGTAATTTCTAAGCATGACTATATGTTTGATTGAAGAGGAAAATATTTCATCCTTCTCCATGCAAGAGAGGCCGAACCTACTTAAAGAAAATGGCCTTAAGTTTTTCTTGTTTTCTTTGCTTGATTGTGCTCTTAAAATGATGCTTAATGAGTATTTGGCATGTGGTAGAAATTTCTACCTTGTATCTTTTGTCTTTTATAATTTTTCTATGACTACAATAAGCTAATATTTGGGGATTTGGCATGTTAAGGTCTAATGAGGTGAAATGATGTTATGAATGTGTTACTAAGACTAAATGCATGATGTTAGAATGGTTAGATAGTTGATTTGCCTAAGAAAATCAAATATGAGATTTTTTCCTACTTATGCCATAACATAGGAAAAGTTGTCTCTTTGGGTAATAATATGCTGCCAAATGATAATATGCTTTAGTTATATGATAAATAATATGTATGTGAAGCATAAATGAAATGCCCATGCTATACCTTGAGGAATGAGAAATTTCCTATGCCTTGACTTATGAAAATATTGAGAATTTGCATCAAAGCATGCATGTTTGACATATGGATACGCTTACATGTATCTAAAGGATGCTTTAAATGGAATCTTTTAATTGATATATGTTTTAAATGTGGTAAGTGATTTTTATTATAAAAATTTCCAATGTTAAGTAATTGTGCTTACGAATGGAATTTTTATGAATTACTTAAATTTTAAACTAAGCTTACATTATAATTTCAAGAAGGCTAAAGAAAAATAAGTTTTATGAGAAGTGTTATGAATTAAGAAATAAAGTTATGTTTTTGGGCTCTAATATACTTGGTGTGAATTTGATGTAATTTGATTTATTATGAATCGCCCGATTCCGGTTAAGTTCGACATTCCGATCACTGCGCATGGCTGCCGGCGGTGGCGGTCCGCCGACCGGCCGGCGACACTCCGGTGAGGCCCCAAGAGACAGAATGAGCTCCTTTTCCTGCGGATCGTGGAATTGTAGTCCGATTCTCAATCGAT
The DNA here is from genome assembly GCF_041381405.1 of Jatropha curcas. Lineage (NCBI taxonomy): Eukaryota > Viridiplantae > Streptophyta > Magnoliopsida > Malpighiales > Euphorbiaceae > Jatropha > Jatropha curcas. The sequence goes on from NC_143160.1 coordinate 16,154,838, forward strand.
ATGTCCTAAGACCTATTCTCTCATTTTCAGCATAAATTCCAAATCTAAAATTTATAGTTGAATAATTTGAATTCTAACAAATAATTAGTTAGATATAATTCTTGTTAAGAATTAGTTAGGGGCATTGTTAGAAGCAATTAATTTTGAATAATGCTAATTACATCTCATGAATATTAGTTATAATTAGAAGATTTGTTGTTGAAATGGAAATTCTTAGCTAATGTTTTTGTTGGTTAACTTAGGAATTTTATTACAATATTATTAGGGGAAAATTAAAATCTAAGGCTATTATGACTTATTAATTAGTTGGTCGGGAGTTATTAAGTGCATATATGTGTGTGTGTGTGATGGATGATTATTTAGCCTAAAGTGAATGGGTTGGTTGAATCGACTGCCCGTTGAATGGGCTGTATGAATTGGGTGATCGAATGATTGATAAATATGGTTCTGGAGGATGAGATGTGTTGTTGTGAGTTTCCCGACAGATGGGCTATGTGTATTGATTGATAAATATATAATAATATTGTCATATCTAAACAGGTAGATAGTCCTATTTTTAGGGGAGATTCTGCCGAAATTTCGATAGAACCTAAACTAGTCTTAATTAATAACATGATTAATAGGTTTATTCAGATTAATCCTTTAACTTGATACATAATAAAATAAGTGCTCCAATTATTTTATTATTATCATTATTATTATTAATTGTTTAATTATTCAATTATTTATTTATTTTCATTATTATTGTTTATTATTATTATTATTATATATTTATTTATTTGCATTTGAGTATGGATGACTAATTGTGCATTGCATTACGATGTTTAATTGATCAATATGTCTGCATTTAATTGCAATGCTCGATTAGTTGTGATGTGACAATGTTTTGCCATGTTTGTGTGGAATTGGGATGAAGTGGGTCACCATGGGACTGTGAGGGTGGTCTACGATACCGTCGGCCATGTATGGGGAGATCGGCGCCCCCATGTGCACTTGATGATATGATATGGATGATATGGAAAACCACAGGGTGGCCTCCTGATGGTATGGAAAAGAAAAGAGAGAATAGAAAAACAATGAGAGGGCTGATCAAGTAAGGATTAGACTAGTCAGCCATGTATGGGGGATCGGCTCCTTGGTATACACGTTATGAGAGGATGGGCCATGTGGGAGGACGACTCATCAGGGATTTCGGTGAAGCCACAGACCAATTTCCACGTGATGTGATTATATGAAGATGTTAATGATTGTGAGTGCTGGTGATATGCCATTTGTGTGACTGACTGCGTGAGCATATAACTAATTGGATGACTAGATTGATATATTTACACATTTGTGTGAATGCGTGTGTTGTGTAATAATTATTACTCCTTAGAAAACTCACATGTCTTAGTGGCCCAGCTGGGTACTATTATATAGTCCATAGGACATTACAAGAACTTTCATGGACCAATATGATTGGTACACGCATCACAGATGGGCCAGCTCAAAAATCACTTGAAGCAAAATCAAGAATTTGGTGGGCTTTAACTAGTTAACGCTGGCCTAATGTAATAGTAAGCCTCCACCAACTCAACCAAACTGCAATCAAAAGGGGCCTGTGGTAAAGAATAATTTTTAAGGACCCTAAGCCTAAAAAACGGCCACGGGCCTCATATTTTGGCAATGTGAGTTAAGTGTGGCCTATCTGGTAACAAGTAAAACGAAATTGTTTTGATAAACTAGATAAAGGGATAACAAAACATACTTAATTGCAGGGAATAGGGACATATTTAAAAAATGATGCAAACGAAACAACAGAGGGTTTACATGTACACCGAAAACTATCAAGAACTAAAATGGAAAGAGGCTTAATGCCCGGTTTATGGATCAGCTATATAAAAGAAGGATAGTTAAGCACTTCAATAAAAGAGTTCATCCGAAACTACTGAGAGTAGGGGATTTGGTCCTAAAGCAGATGTGGCCAAACATTCATGATCCGAGGGGAAAGTTCAGGCCTAACTGGGAAGGCCCATTCCTGATCAAGAGAATGTTTTCTAAAGATGCAGTGAAGCTATCAGACTTGGAAGGCCATTAATTTACTGAACCTGTCAATTTGGATATGCTGAAGAAATTTTATGCATAATTTGAAATGTCTATGGCAAAGCGCAATTAATAAATTCACCTTTTGTGTTCTTATCAACTTTAAAACTTGTTATGCTAAGTTTATATTAATATGCAAAAGTTATGAATTTACTTTGATGTAATAGAATAGCAGGAAACATATCAAGCATTTTCTAAGCAAAAAGACATTTCATTAATAATAATAAGTGCATACATTCATATAATTGCATTATCAATATTTGTCTAGTACATTTCATTAGAAAGCAGGACAGGAACATTAACATGTTAGGTCCTGACAGAAATCTAGCAGTCAACAAATCAGCCGACTCTGAATCAGCACTGACTTTAGAATAAGCTTGCAGCCAAGAGCAGTACAAGTCTGAAGCAGAAGTATCAGCCACATCAGAAATGGATACAGTTGTGCGACTTGGCCAAGTGGAAATAAAGCGCAACAAAAATCGCTGTGGAAGAAGGCCACCCTCGAATCGAGTGTAATCAGGGACAGCCTAATGACGACCGTACTGCCTAGCTACTCAGCAGGGATAATAGGCCATTGCCATGGTCAAGCCACACAGGGGCACACAAAGCATGTAAGAAGAAACTGACTCATTCTATATACCACCAGAGGCAAGTCCATCTAACTCCCTCGGAGGTGAGATCCTAAAAAATAGCAGTCCGATCTTCAACAGTCTCACCAGTCGAATGGCGGTGATGTCGGACATAAAGTCACGGCCTATAATCGAACATCAGATGGTCCAACAGTGGATCCATCATTTGCAGCTTCTCAAAAGCTCACAACTGCAAATGCATTAAAAAAAAGAGCTCGTTAAGTCAAAAACCCACAAGGGCTGCTTAAGAAAAAATTAGAGCATTAAGAAAGAAAAAGAAAGAAAAAAAAAAAAGAAAGCTCGTTAAGTTGAAAACCCGCAAGGGCTGCTTAAGCAAAATTCAGAGCATAAAAAAATATAATAATAATAATAATAATAATAATAAGTAAAAGGAAATGAAAGTGCAATTACCTGTAGCAGAAGCAAACTCCCCATCAGACCAAGTATCGAGCTAGGGTCCCGAGTATGCTCTCCTAGCCAAATAAATGTTTTAGCCAGAATAAGTGAAAAAGGCATACATCGCCTAGCCATCTACTCGACTAAGGGCGCCAGCCGAAGGCTACCATTGCCGTTAATGCCACTAAGTAGCAAGTACTAACTATGAATGCAGAAATAGATAAGTGAAGGCCAGTATGGGCTAGTATGGTCTATACTCAATGCACGATCTACAAATGGTCGCAAGGGCACGACATCAGCTCCAAAGTCGTAAGTTGGAATCTCATAAATTGAGAAACCAAAAATAGGTAAAATCAGTGAAGCAAGGTCAAAATCTAGCTGGGGGCACTACAGGAAATTCTTCAACCACGGGTATTCCCTTAAAAATGATGTTGAACTCCTTAAATAACAAATATATCTCGAAGTTGTTGTGGTTGTCTGAAGAATCAAAGTGGTTAATCAACCATTACAGCAATCTGGGTTGAACCCGAATGTTTCGATAGTAACTTAGCTCATTGAGTTCGAATGGTGAAAGCAAATTCCAATCCTCACGCTAAAACTCTAGAATAATGGTTCAAAAGTAGGTGCTAAGGACCGATCCATGGAAATTAGAGAAGAGATAAAGAGTTTGGGGAAGTTTTAGAGTGAAGATGTCATCTGGAATGAGAAGAGAGAGCTTTTGTAATGTGTAAAAGTATTATGGGCTTTTATAGCAAAGAAATGGAAGGACAGATTGACAACTGGCTGCCATTGCAGCACTAGTGGTGCACGCCACTACGTGTGGTGCAAGCCAGCATAGTAGCACACCCCATTAGTCAGCAAATAGTTGGAGAAAATCCTATTCTGTTACTTTTCAGTTCCCAGATTCAATAGGCAATGCAATTATCAGATATAAAGTGCAAATACACCAATATCACTCAGAAACATGTAAAGAAACTGGCTTTTGACCTTCATATGTATGAAAATAATCATTCTTTACAAAAAGATGTTCCCCAAACTGGATCCAAGTATAGAAAGAAGAAAAGAGAAAGACAATGCAAAAATAAGCTGGGGCAGCCGGCTCAAGAAATTTTGGAAGCCGTCTCCTCCGAATCCTCACTACTATACTCCTTGGTCTCTTCAATGATAACCAGTCGATGCCTAGCTCCATGACTAGTACGCCCGTCGCGTTGTGGCCCTTGACCTCGACTAGCAGGAGGCACTAGCTCTTTGCATACATTCATAAGTATTAGTAATTGCATTTCATGCATACATGGCATGCATTATATATTTTCTCTTGCATTGTTTTGTTTATACTTACAGATACATGCTCATTCAAGAGCCTCACTACCACCAACTTGAGGTGCACCACTTCGTACAGCTGGCACACCTCATTCTAATCGTCAATGGACACCTGCAGAATAAGACAGGGGTAGATAATAAGAGAGCGGACTAATGAAGAAGCAGTTATCAGAATAAAGAGTAGAAAGTACTCATATGGGTGCAGTTAGGCAAAGACATCCAATATGGGCTCATGAGATGTGTCTCCAACATACCCTGCATAGCCTGACTTATGCGGTCCAAAATAAAGGAGAAAGAGGCGCTTGGTTCGTACTTTGACTTGCCAATGACGATAGTCGTATCTGGAGCCCTGGAGTCAAAGACTCTCCTCACGCACTTGTCACGCTACTGCTGTTACAAGGATAAAACACAGTCAATCAATAAGAGAAATAGACACTGGGCCAATGCAAGAACAAAATAATAAAAGAGGATGAAATTCACCTGCACTGGGGCATCGCCCTAACCTCTATCCATCTCCTCTGCTTCTATAAAAGGATCAAACTTGGCAGGAGGAGGGACATGGACCAAAAGTTGGGTCTGCATGAAGACGGCATAGGCGCTTGGCACAAAAGCAGCCAAATGGTATGTGGCAGCCGACCCCCTCCAAGCAGTTATGATATCCCGCTCCAGTCGAATGGACCTAGTGGAGAGCATGTAGTATGGCACATCATGTAGCACTTTCCTCTTGTCTAGGCCTAGCTCCCACTCGTACACCCTCTCTCCGAGGTAGTACATATAATAAAATAAGCCCGAAAGAAGAAGCCGCCTATGCAAGTATATGACGGCAGCCTGAATGAAATCGGGATAGTCAGCCATATCCCCCCACAGGTACTTCACTGTTTGCAAAAAAAGAAAGAAAAACAAAAAGAGAGAAAAAGAAGAAAGAGTAAGAAAATGAAGAAATAGAAACAAATAGGAAAAGAAAAGGAAAAATAGAAAAAAAAAGGAAAAGAAAAAAAGAAGAAAAGAAAAGAAAAGAAAAGAAAAGAAAAAAGATAGAAAAAGAAAATCAGAAATAATGTGAAGTTTCATATTTACCCGGTCCCAAGCAAGGCCGTTCAGGAGCTGTCGGAACACTGAGATCTCTAGTGTAGTATAAGCTTATTTCTAGCTAAACTTCCACACTCAGCCTCGAGGGAGGGTCATCCCGCTAGTATCAGTATCAAAACTGTGTAGCCTCGCCATAGGAAGGACTAGGTGCTCCACAAGCCCAGATCTATGTCAAAATAAGGCAAGAGTCAGTAAATAAAGCAGAAAGAATAAAAAGCATGGAAGAAGGTGAATATTCAAGAAAACACGCATTTTTAATACCTTAATTGCATGTTGTAGCCAACCTTCAGATGTGACCCACAGACGCGTAGGTCCATACCATAATAAAGATATGACAAGGCAGTAGCTCCCAATTAAACTACCTAGTCACATCCAGGTCCTGCAGAGGAGGTAGAAAAGCCAAACCGCAAAGTTACCGTGATTCGTGAATAAGGTAGCCGACTGCAGATAGAAGAGATAAGCTCACACCACCATGTCCACGTCCATCCCAGCCACACGATCCCAGGGCATGGTCTCGTAATGAGAAATGATGCTCTCATAATGCACCCTCTAATCAGAGATGGTGAGCTCCATGCTTATCGTAGGTCGAAGACTCTCCCGCAAACCCGATTAATCCAGGGTCCTTAACTGATCGTTAAATACAACGTAACGCCCTCCGAAAAGGAGCCCAGTGATGGCAGCAAAATCCAATAGCGTGATTGTCATCTCACCGAACGGTAGATGGAAAGTATGAGTGGTACCCATCCACCGCTCCATGAGTGCCATAATGCTTGATAGGATAGTCCGAGCCTACACCCGAGGTAGAGTTTCAATAAAGCGGCTGAATCCTGCCTCCTGGACACGATCCTGAACTTGAGGCTGCAACCGATCGAACCACTCGCTCACAGCATAGATGTTGCCGCCGAACTTCCTGTGCTTCGCGCTCTTCTGCAAAAAAATGATTCATTGTAAGTATACTAATAAAAGTGCAAAGGCATGTGTTTACAGTTTTTGATGCAGGTAAACGAGAAAACTAAAGAAAAATAACATAAAATGCGTGTTTCACGGCTACTATGGTGCCAGCCACTAAGTAATGGCACAAGGCACTACTCTAGTTGTGTGCACCACTAGGGTTATGGAGCATGCCACAGAATTACAACACAAGCCAAATACAAGGAGAAGTGGTCACGCCACAACACTGTGGCACACGCCACACCGGCACGCTATAGCCCAAAAATGGCCAACATTCGCCCAAAAGGTAATTCCAACTTGATTTTTGATTTCTAACCTAATGTTTACATGTTTCTACTCCTAATAATATAGGAAAAATCAAAGAAAAGTTTCAGAATACTTGGGTCAAGCCCCAACAGACGTGGGTTGACAAATCATATCGCAGGCTAATCGAAGTCTTTACGTGTGGAATAAATTTCAAAAGCTTCATTTCGTGGCTCACAAGTGGAGACACGGGATCGGTCACTGCATCACTAGGAAGCCAAGCTATGAGTTTTGGTTGCAAAGAAAAGAGAGAAGAAGAAAAGAGAATTTGAAAGGAGAAGTTTCAAAGTTAGGTTGAAAGTGACAAATGAATGTCACTTTCACCTTTTATAGAGAATAATGGGCCCAAGGGCCCAATTTTAGCCTTTGGGCCAAGTTCGACAAAGGCCTATTTGCTGCATCTAGCTCTCGTACTTAGCTGGCAACCCATCAACGGCTCGCCGCCTAAGCAAGGGCAACATAATGCAAGCCACAAGTAAGTCGCTTCGTTTTGTGTGCGACGACCCAATTTTCAATAAAAGTCACACTTCACATAGACACACATGAATTCATGTGAATTCACATTCACACACAAATACACACGAACTCATGCAAATCACGTATTTTTATACAAAATCTCTTGTCACACGAGCACACGTTTCCAAGCCTAATCACGGGATTTTCAATACTAACCACCGGCCAAAGGCCTATTTCCTGCTAGACAACCTGACTTTCTAGGCACCTGAACAAGCGAAACATTTTAGACCAAAGCCGTCCCGAGTGGCGCACTTAAGTCATCCGAAGTGGCGCACCTAAGCCGTCCTGAGTGGCGCACCTAAGCCGCCCCGAGTGGCGCACCTAAGCCATTCTGAGTGGCGCACCTAAGCCATACTGAGTGGAGTACCTAAGCTATCCCAAGTGATGCACCAAAGTTGTCCCGATTGGCGCATCAAAGCCGCCAACTACCGTAATCAACTGCAAGCATCAACAACCACCATAACAAAACTCATCCACCTAACAAATGCCATAATGGCACCATAAGTCCCCCAAGGTAGGTTATCAAAGTCCTTCGTGCACCATCCGTTGGACAACCTGCTGCAGTGAAGCATTCTTAGATCAAAGCTTCCAACTGGTGCAGTCAACTGTAGAAGTCGCCGACAATCACCATGGCACAATTCGTCACCTATCAGTAACCGTAATGGCAATCCACATTAATAAAGCCGCCAAGATGGCACACTTCATACTCCTAAGCGATGCATGCCATGCAAATCAGGTAAGTATTTTCTTACTTAGGCATCTACTTTACACTTTGATGGCATTTTGTTTGCAAAACAAAATATTATAAAAGTAGGGGCAAACTGTAGATGCCAAATTTTGCCCTTTCTTTGTGTGTTAAATTGATAAACGCAAAAAGATGCTTGGATGACATGTTTTACAAAAATGCATAAAAGGGTTTTTTTTTTTCATCTCAATTAGAGTTAATTGAACATTATTAATTACTGTGAATTATTGGACAATGAGACTGCCAGTTTAATCGGGCGATATGGGTGTCTAACACCTTCTCATTATCATACCTAAGTCCCAGACCCTATCTCTGGTTTAAAATCGAGTTAGTCAATTCTAAAAAATTAACTAATTTAAGAATTTTCCCTAATAAGGGTGGCGATTCCAAAGCTAATAAAAGTCTTACCAAAGTAAGAGAACCATTTTTCGAGGATAAACGAATGGGTGAATAAAGAAAACCGATTTACTAAATAAAATGAACTAAGCCGGTTCGACTCGATTCTTTCCTTTTGAGCAAGATCTGACATCCTCAACCAACTAATTAAACTCCCAGCCTTACGCCATGTATCGTATCCGCCCACCTGGACTCATTTTTGGGGTGTGATCGTATATAAGGGAATAGCAAACGCACTGCTTGGGGAAGGGCTGTAAAAGTTCCTACTTTATCACAAGGTTGTGCTTCGGTTCAGGTACAAGTTTCCAGTAGACCTACATGTTAGAATTCACCAAGAAGATGGGCAAGAGATTTAGTACACAGAGAATGGCTCGAACGAGGAAGGTGAGAATTGGATACAAGGTAAAGAGTTACTATGTTGCAATTTAGATTAGAAAGTTGTTATGTATATATTACTGTGGACTTACATTGGATATATGACTGATCAAATGAAAATGCTGAACAGATGAGACCGTAAGCTAGATCCATATATTGATTTATAAAATGGCATCATTTAAATGCAAAGTTGAATATTGTTGAAAGTTAGCATTCAAACAAATCGATTGTTTTAAATACAGAGATGGATGTTATTTAAAGTTTTGAATATACAAAGAATTAACTTTTACAAAAGGTCATTGTTACATTTATGAGTCTTTCGTGACTAATAATTGCTTGAAATGATTGTGCATAGCTTAGAATGGTGTGCAAATGCATAGGGACGTTGGCATTCAGGTTCCTGAACTAGGTAGGCATCTACTAAGATTTGAATATGTGTGTTCTCAAACACTAATTAAATGAGTTAATGGTGATTTTGTATGCTCTATCTTAATATCTAGATGCAGTTCAGGAAGAAGGAGACGCAGTTGTACCATGGAAATTTGAATTATGGTTGAATAGATGTGATTGGCGATATAGGGTGGTGAGTACCTCCAAATCACCTCGCTTACATTTTCTTAATATGGCGATGGATGCCTAGACATTGTGATGGTCTTTATAATATAATTCATGGGTGTGTTGTGCTGTGATGGCATACAATAAACCCAAATGAGATGGAAAACGTTTGATTTGGAGACATGTAGTTGGATTGCAATTAGTGTTAGACTAGTTTACATCTATTGATTTGCTGTTGGATTCTTATGCGTCGCCTATATACTTTAGTCAATCATTCTAAAATGATGTGAGTTCCAACGTGCATGCATAGCATAGTGGAGTCAACGTAACTACAAAACTGAAAGCGACCGTATGGAAACAATGTCGTTTTGTGTTAAATGAAAATAAATAACGGTTCGTTTGTAGTAATTACCCCTAGCAAGTGTTATTATCTTTGCTTGATATTATGACGTTCTTTATTATTCTACGGAGCATCAGAATGTATTTTATGTGGGTAATTCATGTTTATTCCTTCAAGATTGCGTATGATGGAATTGTATATATTGTGAGTTGTGACGGCCTAGATTGTTATAATAGTTGCATTTTTTTTAGGTAATTGAAGAGTATCATTATGTTATTGTAAGATTTGATCAAATGTTTTTTTATTTTAAAACATAACAGGATTTTCCAACTTAAGAGATGATGTCAAGGTTTGGGACGGAGGATAGAGACCTCTTCCTAATCAAGTGGGGAGAACCTGGACATAGGACCTGCGTGGGTTACAAATGCAGATCGGTGCCTGTGATGGAAATAAAATTGAGGAGGTACATAGTTGCATTCCACAATGGGTGGGCGACGTTTATGAGGAATAATGACCTAAAGGTAGGCGACAAATGTGAGTTCACTCTTGAGACATCCACGCTGTTTCGAGTGCATGCATTTCGCGGTGGGATTTAGCTTTTTTAATTATCAAACAAATTATTATTAAGGTATATATATGGTAGTGTAATATCGACTGTGAATGCTAAATATAGTAGTTTGACGGACAATATTTTATATCTAACTATGACTGCTTTTTAAGAAGACAATATATGGGATTTTTATTAATTTTCTTGTTACTATTTGATTGGACGATATCATTAATAAGCATGAGGTAAATACTAACCACAAGATAAAAGAGACATGGCGCCAATGTAGTCAAAAAATTTACTTCAATGGCCTGATAGTCAGAATGGGGAGGCCCAAAATTGAATAGGGCCAAGCCCACATTTTGTGAAATATAGGCCCAAATCAATTTTATGAATAGTATTAGATTTTCTTGTTAGTGAGCATGCGAATATTTCATCCTATGGCATGTATTATCTTTGAAGATAATCCAGATTCATTGTAACACAGACGTTGGCAAATGGGTTCAGTTGAGAATTCATGATATTTTTTAAATAGAGTAGTTATGTAGGCCCGATTCGATGTAAGCCCATTTTTTTGAAAGGCCACGAGTTGAATCGTAATTCCTCTACCAGTAGGGCAAATGGGTTACCAAAATGGAAGCCCATTTTATTTTTAGCCTGAGGCCATGCATCACAAGCGTGTAATTAAGCCAATATGGGCTTAGTAACAGCCACATGCCTCATATTCCATTAGGGCAATGTTTAGAAGTAAATTATTGGTACAATACAGTAAAAAATCATTAATTAAGGTGACATTAATAAAGAATTTAATAACTTAATGGTAAAAGAGGGTTGTTGTAGCTGTTTAACAGGAAATTGAAAAATGTAAGTGTAAGCAGTTAATGAGGCTTCTTCAAGCGGTTGAAAGAAAATTATAGTATTACCATTTTAACCTCATTTACTGCTTAGGTATTATCGGGGAAAACTCAAAACGTCAGATCACCTTGCTCGCTAGTTGCATCTTCTCCAAGTGTAAAGGGGACGGCTTACATCTTCAACGACTTATGAACAGATATAGTATCTACCCTTCAAGGTAACTCGAATTTTCTCGCTAAGTTCATCTTGGAAGTGTTCTATCTAGGTTTTATTTTTAACGTATTACAAAATGCAAAATAAATTTCTGGGGCAAATATGTGAAAGTAGGCTGGACTGTAGGTTTTTTCATTTTGTCTATATAATGATGCTGCTACATTGTATCTTTAGTGCATTACATATACAATGTTCATAATTAGTTAATTCGTGTTGATTAATTTGGGTATACGTGGTGAAAATACTCCCTAACAAATTGGGGGTTTTTCAATTGGAGTGTTTAATTATTACTGCTTCAAGTATCACATCATAATTAGCACTACATTATCTCCATTTCAGTACTTCTTTCAACAATAGATGGGAGTAAATGTGTAGTAATTGAGGCCTTTTTTTCTTTATCGCATAGTAACTTCTTATGCGTCAGGTTGTTGATTAGTTTCCCAGGCACTGCATTAGATATATCATAGTATTTCATCTTTACTACTTTACAGCAATACTTCTGTTTATTTATCCAAAAGATCATGATATGGATGCAAATATTATAAAACAATTGTTTAATATTTATATACCTTTACAACGTGATATGATTCAGCAGCTTGTATACTAATTTTGTAGCAAGGAAAGATATAATGTGCAAACAGAGCAAATATATCTAATGGTAGTAAAATGTTCATGATTGTTACCTAATAAAAGCAGAATTCTACTTAATGAAAAGCAAATGGATCGTTCAAAAGATGTGGAGTCAACAGATAGTACTACGAGAAAGCAAAGAACACCAACTTCCCAAACATTGGCTCGTGCTATGAGAAAGATAAGGACTGTAACTTTGGAAGCAAGTGACAGTGTGGGGGTGACAACAAGAAAGCGTAATATGGGAAGGAATGAGATGTTAGTTTTTTATCAATATTTTCTCATGGGGTGCACGTTAAATGCCTTTCATTTTATGATGCAAAGATAAATGATAAACTTGTTTGTTGTTTAAATTATTATAAGATCGAATCAAATGAAAACGGAGAATGTCGATTCCCAAAAATTGTGCAATGTCTTCCAAGTAGGAGAAGGATACAAGAGCTACGGCTTCCGAGAGGCTTCTTAGAAAATATTAATAGGTTGACACGTGATAGAGATTAGAACTTATTAACAGATAAGAGAATGAGGAGATGAATAGATTGATAGCAATGGCAGAAACACTGTTGCATTAATGGAGAATATTCACGAGGAAGATAACAAAATGACTGTAAACAGCCCCCAGGACTAAGCCCGTGCAGAAATTCTGCTCAATCTAAAATAAAGGTAAAAGGTACCCATTACATGATCTCTCCTAATTATTTATAGAATCATTCCTAACAAACTTGCTGAGGTGGCTAACAAACTCCTTGCTGCCCACTGCTTCCCTTGTCTGCTGATTTGTTTCTTCTGGAATAAACCAAAAACGGTTTTTCTTTGGTTGTTGACGTGGCATTCCTATCATTACCGCCCCTATCAGAAGAAGCCTTGTCCTCAAGGCTGAAATGTGGAAATTGAGCTAGTAGATCAGCCTCGTTTAGCCATGTTGCATCTGCTTCAGACTGTCCTTGCCACTGAATCAACACTTGAGGTATTGGGCCGTCGTTGGAGCTGAGAGTTCGCTTTTGGCAGACTCGATATGGCTCAACTAAGGGTCCTTCTTCAATTCCGAGACTGTCCGGCAGCTGAGCAATGACTGGATGGTTGCCAATCACCTTTTTCAATTGTGAGACATGGAACACTGGGTGTACCTTTGAGCTGACCGGCAGTTGGAGCTTATAGGCGACAGCCCCGACCCTCTTGATGACTTCGAAAGGTCCGTAGAATCTAGCAGCTAGCTTGTCATTGACCCTGTTAGATACGGATTGCTGCCTATGTGGCCTGAGCTTAAGGAAAACCTTGTCCCCAACTTTGAATTGAATGTCACGACGCTTGGGATTGGCATACTTGATCATCAGCTATTGAGACCTATGCAGATTATAACTAAGCTGCTGTATTATTTTGTCTCTATCCTGAAGGTGTTGAGCAAGTGCTTCAACATGTGTTTCTCCCGGTATGAACCGCTGAAGGGATGGAGGAGGTCTACCATAAACCACTTCAAAAGGTGTCTTCCTAGCGGCCCCTTAATAATTGGTGTTATACCAGTACTCTGCCCAGCAAAGCCACTTAGCCCAAGATTTCGGTTGTTCGAAGGAGAAACATCGAAGATAGGATTCCAAGCTACGGTTTAACACCTCAGTTTGTCCATCACTCTGTGGATGATAAGCGGTACTAAAGGACAGAGTAGTACCTTATAGGTGGAAGATTTCAGTCCAAAAGTGACTTAGGAACAGCGGGTCTCGGTCACTGACGATGGTAACTGGAATACCGTGGAGCCTGACAATCTCCTTCATAAACAAGACAGCTACAGATTCAGCTGTAAAGGGGTGCCGAAGGCCGACAAAATGAGCATACTTGGACAGCCTATCGATCACAACCAAGATGCAGTCCACTCCTTGAGATTTTGGGAGACCAGTGATAAAATCAAGAGCTATATCGTCCCATATTTGGCTTGGAACGGGCAATGGCTGTAGCAAACCCGTTGGGGATTGAGCTTCATATTTGTGTGTTTGACATACTAAATAGGCAGCAACAAACTTCTTTATAGTGCCCATCATGCCTGGCCAGTAGAAGTTGGAAGCGATACGTTTGTACGTTCTATAGGCTCCGAAGTGGCCTCCTAACGCAGTGGCGTGGAATTCTTCCATTATCTTCGTCACCCATTTGGAGGAGGAGGGAATCACCAATCTTCCTTTATAAAATAATTTCCCATGTATGAGTGCATAATGAGCTTGAGATTGTTTGCCCGAAGATAATTCTGAAATGATTTTAGAGCAAGAAGGATCTTGATGAACTTCCTTATTGATCTCATCCCAATCTACCCACTGTGGACCAGAAATGGCTTGAAATTCAACATCATCAAAGCAACAGGATAGGGCGTCAGCAGCCCTATTGGATTTCCCGGGTTGGTACTCAATATTGAAGTTGTAGCCCATGAGTTTTGCTGACCAATATTGTTGGGCTGGTGTGGACACATTCTGCTGTAGAAGATGCCGAAGACTCTTCTGATCAGTTCGGACTGTAAAACATTTCCCAATTAGATAGGGTCTCCAATGTCGGACAGCTAGAACAAGGGCCATCAATTCATTTTCATAGGCATATCTAGATAGAGCTGGATCTCCGGTTGCCTTGCTGAAATAGGCGAGTGGACGGTTGTCTTGAAGGAGGACAGCTCCAACCCCAGTTTTCGAAGCATCAGTTTCCACTATGAAAGGCTTGGAGAAGTCGGGCATAGCAAGCACAGGGGAGGTGGTGATGGCCTGTTTGAGTGCTATGAATGCATCTTGGGCTTCTTATGTCCAGAAAAATTTAGATTGAGCTTCCTTCTTGAGGAGGTTCGTGAGTGGGCGAGCTAGCTGTCCATAATTGGCGATAAAACGTCTATAGTACCCAGTAATACCTAAGAATCCACGGACTGCCTTTGTTGATTTTGGAACAGGCCATTGTAAAATACTTGTAACTTTTGAAGGATCCATAGCAACCCCAGCCTTGGATATGATGTGCCCTAAATACTCAACTGATCTTCGCCCAAAAAAACACTTCTTTTGGTTGAGCTGAAGTTTGTGGTCTTTAAGCAGCTGTAACACAAGCTGTAGGTGTTGTAAGTGAGAATCCCAACACTTGCTATACACCAAAATGTCGTCAAAGAAGACAAGTACAAACTGCCGGAGGTAGGGGCGGAAAATATCATTCATGACAGCTTGAAAGGTGGCGAGCGCGTTTGTTAAACCAAACGGCATAACAAGGAACTCGTAATGCCCTGAATGTGTCCTGAAAGCAGTCTTGGGTGTATCAACATCAGCCACCCGAATTTGGAAAAACCCGAACTTAAGGTCTAGCTTAGAGAAGACTAGAGAACCATGTAATTCATCCAACAGCTCCTGAATAACCGGTATGGGGTTTTTGTGAGGTATTGTTGCCTAATTTAATTGTCTATAATCAACGCAGAACCGCCAGCTTCCATCCTTCTTCTTAACAAGTAAAATAGGACTAGAACACGGGCTTGAACTTGGTTTGATAATGCTAGAAGAGAGCATATCTTGCACTAGCCTTTCTATTTCATTTTTTTGAAAATGGCCATATCTGTAAGGTTTCACCGATATCGGGCCTTGACCAGGCTGAAGAATAATTCGGTGATCGGTAGAGTGTCGGGGAGGAAGGCCAGCGATCTCTTGAAAGACACTGCTATGTGATTTGAGAACTTCCTGTAACTGCTGATTTTCTATTTCAGAATTCTCATCAGGATAATCTTGTAGCGTGGAAGAAGAGTCAATTGGTAACGCTAACAGAATCGCAGAGAAAGACACATCTGTGGTCTTACAAAGAGATTTAGCAGAAGCTGGCCCCCGAGTAAGAGACGGATCCCCAAGTAGCTCCACGAGCTGATTTTGGTGATGGCATTTCATAGACAGATGCTGCCAATTTACCTGCACATCACCAAGGGTTTCCAACCAAGCAACACCCAGTATTATATCTAGGATTCTCAATGGAAAAATATAGAAATCACTTGAGATGGTGTGAAAGCCTATTTGTATATGTAAGTTGTTGCAGACACCAGAGGATCTCATGCGATGGCCATCTCCAAGCTTGACAAAGAATGGTGCTGTTGGCTTAATTGCTAAATTCAGCTCTCTAGCAAGTGTAGAAGACACAAAGTTATGGCTCGCTCCGCTGTCCACCATAATTAATACAGAATGAGAAGCCGGAGAACCCATAATCTTCATAGTTTTGGGCTGAGAGAGACCATAAGCAGAGCAGAGTGACAACTCGAGTTGTTGGAAATAGCTCTCGTTAAGGTGTACTGATGTAGGGTTGGTGATTTCTGATTCCAACACCTGTATGAACCCTTCGTCTGCGAGATCCTCATCTTCTCCCCCTATAATTGCCCGTATGGATTTGTGAGGACACTGATGAAGTGGAGAATAAGGTTGTTTGCACCTGAAACAAAGCCCCTTTTCCCTTAATTCTTGATATTCTCGGTGAGAGTAGTGTTTTATCCCACGATTTCTGGTGGGTGCGGTGGAGTTTCGTGGAGCGGCAGGTGGAAGGGTTAGGCGTTTGGTGGTGTCAGGGGGTCGGGTCGAATGGGTTAGGGATTGTGAGACGGGTCGGGTTGAGGATTGGGTGGGTGAGAGGTTTTGTAGTGGGGCGGGTGAATGGGCTTTGGGGCCCAGACCGAATCTGTTTTGTGAATCGCCACCAGAGGAACGTAGCGTGGCTCGCTGATTGGAATGCGACGCCAACTCACGTTCGATTTCCTGCGCAACCCTCATCGCCCGATATAAATCATTTGAATCGGAGGAGCGAAGCCTAACTCGAATTTCTTCCTTCAAGCCATTAAGAAAATACCCCAACAATTGAAAATCAGAAAGTTCTGGTGTTTGGGCAGCTCGGGTAATGAACTCATCCATAAAGGTAGAGACTGAGTTTACTTGTTTGATAACGGCAAGGAGCTCATAAGGATTATCAGAATCTGGACCATTATACTTGATGAGGAGTTCTGTTTTGAGCTGGGTCCAGGTGAGGTTTGGAGTGCGAGCCCTAAGCCAACGTAACCAGTGGAGAGGGTGGTCCTTCATGCTCACCAGTGCCATGGCGATATAACGGTGGGGAGGAGTGTTTTGTAACTCAAAATATTGTTCAGATCGGGCAATCCATCCAAGTGGGTCTGTGCCGGTGAAGATTGGCATTTCAAGTTTGTGGATGTAATCGGTGGATGATGTGGAGTGGGGTGGGAGACGTGGGTTGGGGTTTTGTGATGTTGTTAATGGTGAGGAATGGGTAGCTGATTGTTCTGGTTGTGTTTGGTGGGAGGGTGTCATTTGAGTAGGAGTCTCAGAAGAGGACGCAGGGGAGGGGCTCTTGAGGAGAAGCTGTTTAAGCTCTTGAAGGCCTTGTTGAAGTTCAGAAAACTGGCGAGAGTTATCGAGCTTGATAGAAGCAATGGATTCTTCAATGGAAGCTATGTTCTTCTCTAGAGATTCTCCCCGTTGATCCATTCTAGTTTTGGGCATTCAGAAAAAAAAAGATCCGGTAGGTCGGACCAATGATAGAGATTAGAACGTATTAACAGATAAGAGAATGAGGAGATGAATAGATTGATAGCAATGGCAGAAACACTGTTGCATTAATGGAGAATATTCAAGAGGAAGATAACAAAATGACTGTAAACAGCCCCAGGACTAAGCCCGTGCAGAAATTCTGCTCAATCTAAAATAAAGGTAAAAGGTACCCATTACATGATCTCTCCTAATTATTTATAGAATCATTTCTAACAAACTTGCTGAGGTGGCTAACAAACTCCTTGCTGCCCACTGCTTCCCTTGTCTGCTGATTTGTTTCTTCTGGAATAAACCAAAAACGGTTTTTCTTTAGTTGTTGACGTGGCATTCCTATCAACACGCTTGTTAAGAGTAACTACGTATATGACAAGTTTCTTTTCAGCGGGCTGAATTTTAAATATAATCCTAAATTTCCTCACTGTATTGTGTTTCGATTATTTCCTTCTAGGCGACCTGTTCTTCAAGCAGGTGATATTGTTGAGGACAATGCAATGTTGTTGGCTGTAGAGGGAAGCGGTCTAGTGCCGGTTGTCAGGCACTTCTAGGATGGCTTCTACTACATGTTGTATGTGGCATGACTTTCTTTTAATAAAGGAAATAGTGTAATGCATATGTATAAATTAATAGTGAATTACAAAACTCTTCTCAATGTAGAAAAAATATCGGTGACTCGGCTTTTTTTTCAAAAAAAAAAAAGTTCTTATCAGGCACTTACTTTTCAAGGATTTTGCAAATAAACTTTATTCTGGACTTACTAATCTATAAATTTTATTCAATTATGGATTACCAATTGAAGATGTACAGGATGACCGCATTGAGGAAGTGTTTGAGACTGAACCAGTTGATGAAAGCATTGAGGAATGGGTTAAGACTGAACCAGAAGACCAATCTGCCGATGTAGTTGACGTTGACTTAGTAGAGGTAAGCAATGAAGTTAAAGTACAAATCATGATATTCTTGTTTGATTATTAATTACTAATAATTAACCGAGTCTCTCGAAACAAATTAATCGACCCATGCGCATTTATTAACATTATGTATAAATAGAGTTCGAAATAGCTTCAATTCGCAAGGTGATGATGAAAACATGATCATTAGTAGGGTCCTTGAGGGAGATGATTATGATGTGTCGGACGACATTCTTGTATGTTTTATAAGACAAGGGCGTTCTGAAGTGTGCAATAGGTGCTTTTTGTTTTTAAAACAATTGGTTTATTTTGACTTATAAATAGTGGGAAGTCATATCATACATGCAAATGTCTAATCGCGTATTGAATTTTTATGATTACCATTTGAATTGTTGCAGTGTATGGATGTTTGAATGTGCATTGTACCGCCTGATAAGAGCTAAGTTTAAAAAAATATTGGGCAAAAGGGGAGAGCTTTTGAGTACCGTAAGAATGTTGTCTTATCCGATGATGACTGTGAAATAGCTTGACCATATCATATGACTAATATTTAAAAAAAAAAAAAAAAGAAAGAGCTTTCATATCAATGCCATATCTACTTATATAAATTTCCAAGTTTGTTTACAGGTGATAGATTGTGCCTCTACCATAATATCTCGTGAAGGATAGAGGAACATACGGAACCATCATCCTTACATATTCAAGTGTGATTTCGCGGTATAGTTTATTCTTGTGAAGTTTGTTTTAGTAAACGTAACGAAAATAATGAATTCTGAAATATGTTGTGATAACTCACAGATTGGAATTATGGGCCTAACTTTGACAGAAATTGATATGCGAAAAAGAGGGGTCCGTGCAATCAGAGGGTGTATGAAGAGTATTTATTTTGATTGTGAGTAGGGGTTCAAAATGCACAGGTGTAGCATGGTTATTATCCCTGCCATCCACAACCACCACTGGTTTGTATTTGGACTATTATTGAGAGAGCACACAATTGTTTTTATTGATTCCATGAACCGATTTGATGAATACATTCACTTTCAAATTACTGGTAATATTAATATTTAATATATGTTGTAATTGACAGTGAAGTAAAGCTAATCTTTCAAAGTCCATTTTATTTGACCTATTCGTTACTATAGCTTATTTATACAGGCACCTTTTGCGTTCGATGCACTGTTATATTACGGTTGTGATATGGTGGATGGACAGCAATCCTAGCGAATTATTGACGGTAATATAAGGAAGCCAGGTGATATGTATACATTTGCCTATTCATCATACAATCAATGTTTACCAATTACTACAGTTCAATATATATATATATATATATATATATATATATATATATATGTGTGTGTGTGTGTGTGTGTGTGTGTGTGAACCCCTCCCCCAAAAATAGGCATATAATGAATATGACTAAAGGCAGAAATGCACGTGAATGTGTGAGTCGCCACCTTGTTTAATTATTTTAGGGTAAACTAGGAAAAAACCCTAAGTTGACTCTAATTTTAATTAACCTAATTACTAGATTAATTATCCCAATGTTTAAGGCATAGTTTGCGAACCCGAGGTGGATCCCGAGACCATGTCATGTTGATGAACTAACCAATGAATGAATGCTTTGCAAGGTAAATGATGTAATTGGACCAATGAAATGTTTAAGTGATTTCGACTTGTCGCTCAGGGTTAAATCCCAAACGTGCCTACGTACTTCCGTTTGAATGGAAGATCAAAGTCGACGTAGTTCGATAGGCGTTTTTAAAAGGGCTTTGAATGAGTATGCTTAATGCATGAGTGTGTATATGCTTCGTGCATTTTGTTTAGGCATTTTGCCAAAGAATTGATTGATTTGATTAGGCGTTTGTTGCCAAAAGTGTTGATTTAAGGCTTTTAGCCAAAAAGATTGATTTAGGCAATTTGTTGCCAAAAGTTGATGTGATTTAGGCAATTTGTTGCCAAAAGTTGATGTGATTAAGGCGATTGTCGCCAAAATTGATTATTTGAAGGCTTTTAGCCAAAATGGGTTGATTTAGGCAATTTGTTTGCCAAAAGTGTTGATTGGACGATTGTCGCCAAAATTGATTGATTTAGGGCTTTTAGCCAAAATGGGTTGATTAATTCAAGGCATTTTGCCAGAGCTTCGATTTAAGCGATTTGTCGCTAAAAATGGTTAATCTTACTTATAGGCAACTTGTTTGCCAAAAGTGATCAATTGAATTGCAATATAGGCAATTTATTGCCAAGAAAAACGTGGTTAATTAAGGCTATGTAGCCACAATTATTGATTAATTGGACTTAAGCTGGACTGTTTGAAATAAAGGCGATTATACCATAGTCATTAATTGACTTAGATACTTTAGCCAATATTGTCGGATTTAGGCTTTAACACCACGATTATTAATTAACCGGGCATTTAAGCTCAATCATATTTAATTGAGGCAGTTTATTTGCCAAATTGATGATGTGAATGCATTTATGCAGCAGTTTAATTCAGAATTGGAGTAGAAGAGAATATGCACAAAATGTTGAAATTAAATGGGCAGAGTTTCGTTATTACCTGAGTTAATCGGCGGCCGCTTCTTAGCTTCAGCTTGAAAATTCCAGATTAAGCTCCTCGCTTGGGGAATATTAATTAAAATTAATTCAATTAAGTGACCAAATATCACAACAGCAGAGTAATAAAAGCCTACACTAAATGCAGAAAAGCAGTAAAAGAACCGCAAGAAGCGTAGGGGAGAAGAGAGCGTCTGTCAACACAGACTGAGTGCCTCAAACTATCGATTTGGAGATGTATTTATAGGGAAAAACAGGCTGGAGGGCAGGCGCTACCGCCGTGGACGGCGGGCGCTCCCGCCGTGGACGGCGGCTGCTGTCACCCTATCTTGTCCACTCGCTAGTTTTTCATTCCAAATGCTTTTTCGGGAGTTTCGTACCTCCAAAAAATATTCTGGGACCAGTTCTGCGATCCTCGTAATTTTCCGGACGTTTCAAGTACCATATTGATATACTTTCGGTGAACTTTTCGAATGGCCTCCGGTCCGGCCGGACTGTTTGCAATCCGGAAAAACAGGCTTTTTGAGCCTCAAAATTTGAGTATTCACAGTTGCCCCCACCGGCAACCATAAAAATGATTTATGGGAGTCGGTGGTTGTTTGAAAATCAAATTTTGAAGGCGAAAATCGGACGCGTCCAGAAGACCCGCCTTTTGGCTATTTTCCTTATAAATAGCTGAAGTTTCACTTTTCATTCATTATCAACTTTCCTACTCAAAGATCTCTCTCAAAATTCTCTCAATTTCTAGAGTTTCAAAGCTTCCTTCCTCCATGGTTTCCTTAGATCTTAGCGACGAGGATTTTCTGAAGTCTTTGGGGATTTCCCTCGACAAAGTCAATGTTACGGCGGACACTGACACTCACGCCTCCGTAACTGGCGTCTACGCCCAGGTAAGTTCCCTTGTTTATTTGTTTATTTATTTGGGCCTTAGGGGCCAAAATGTGAATTTTTGGGCCTTTGGGGCCAAAATGTGAACTTCTGGGCCTTTGTGGCCAAATTGGGCATTTTTGGGCCTTTGGGGCCAAATTGGAAATTTTTGGGCCTTAGGGGCCAAAATGTGAACTTCTGGGCCTTTGTGGCCAAATTGGGCATTTTTGGGCCTTTGGGGCCGAATTGGGAATTTTTGGGCCTTAGGGGCCAAAATGTGAACTTCTGGGCCTTTGATGA
The DNA here is from genome assembly GCF_041381405.1 of Jatropha curcas. Lineage (NCBI taxonomy): Eukaryota > Viridiplantae > Streptophyta > Magnoliopsida > Malpighiales > Euphorbiaceae > Jatropha > Jatropha curcas. Next base: position 16,176,948 of record NC_143160.1, read on the forward strand.
TCAGAGGAGGAGGAGGCCCTGTCGCTGATGCCATGGTTGCTAGGCTTTTCTGTTGTTGTCTGTACTGTACTTTATTTGTACCTGCATTTGGTTAGTACTAAACAACTTATATGTACCTGCATTTGGTTAGTACTAAACAACTTATATGTATGCATGTTTATTCACTTCAATTAAGAAAGAATAGAATTTCTCCTTTTAATTTTCAATTTTTGACTTTTTCCTTGATTTTTGTCTCATTTTTTTTCGATTTTTTTTTTCAAAGATGAACCCTTTTTATAACCACAGCATGCACAGCTGGACTAAGAGTCTCTCCAAAGTCGAAAAGATCAACTTGGGGAGGTATGGTCTTTCTCTTATCGTTACCCTTAGGGGAGTGGAAATTGACTGGGATTTTCTACGGGCCTGCATCAGACTTTGGGACCCGGAGGCCCACGTTTTTCGGTTTGGGGCCATGATGGAGGAGATGTGCCCTCTTTTTGAGGAATTCTGTGCTATTATAGGGTGCGATCCCAATGCCCCTTTAGTCAAGCATGAGGTTAAAATTGGGTATGTTCGGTCTTTTGAAAGCCTGTTTCAGTTCAGCCGGCTACAAGCTAGGGCCATGATTGTTGGTGACCAGAAAGCAATTCTGCTGCCCCTGATTGACGAATTTTCAGAGGTTCAATCAGACGACCCAGACCGTGTGAGGCTGAGAATGCGAGCCTTGGTTTTCTGCTTATTAGCTGGTTTCTTATTCAATAAGGACCCAGGCTTTGGGGATTTGCGACTCTGCCCCATGATTCGACAGATGGAGGATATGGGTTGCATCGACGGCATTGTGCTGGCAGAGACTATCAGGAGCCTTGACAGAGCTGCTTTAGGCTTCGATGACTGGACGATCCCTCCGGCTATTCTCCAGGTATTTCCCCTTTTCCTTTTTCTTATTTTTTTCTTCTTTCTTTTGGTTCATTCCTTTGTAATAGAAAGGATCCATTACTCAGGTTTGGTTAAAGGACCACCTCCAAGTGGTTGCTGCTCCTACTTTCTTGCCTTATAACCTCTCTTAGTATCGTATGCGGAGGATCCTGATCACTCATCTGTCTACTGATGCATGGACCTCATGGCTGATTGAGTTGCGTCCAAATGAGGTATTGTGGTACATTTCCTGGTATGACATCACCCGCTTTATCCAGGTTAGTTTCCGCCACACTCGGGTTTACCTTTTAGGCCTTACACACTGTACTTGGTACTGCGCTTCGCGTGTTTTGAGGCAGATGGGGATAGACTAGACTGTCCCAATTGTAGATGGCACTTCAGCTGATTCAGCTATCACTCCGGGTGTTACCCGAGCCGTCCTTAGGGCTTGGGTTAGAGACCATCACATGGTTAGGCCTTTACCTAATCCTGCCGGTGTTCAGACTTCTCCTGAGTATCGGACCTGGTTCATTGCCGTTGTCTAGCCGATTGAGAGGCCAAGGAGGAACTCACTGCTGAGTGTACTTGAGGGTTGGGCTCAGGCTGACGCTGATAATGAGATTAGGACTGATGAGGAGATTGTGTTGGCTCCTCGGACATGCGAGGTTGGAGAGAGTTCAGCAGCTAGGGATGACTCGGAGGATGTTGCTCCACGGAGGGGACGGGACACCTAGACTCTTATAGGCTTTTGGACTTTTGTTGTTTTTCCCTTATTTTGACTTTTTTGACTTTTTATTTGGGACTTTGACTCTGGATTTTGGATTTTGTTCTTTGGCTTTGGATGTATGTTTTGTTTTTTGGACTTGGACTTAGACTTCATTATTTATTTATTTTTCTTGGACTCTTTTGCTTTCTGCTTGACTTCGGACTGTTTGACTTTATTGCTTTAATTGGGAATGTGATTCGACTTTTAAGCTTTCCAAGCATTTTCCAACCTCATTTATTCAAGATCTAATTTTTGCCTAAGCCGCCCTTTCGGGTTTTCAACTTAGCGAGCCACCCATTTTTGCCTAAGCCGCCCTTTTCGAGTTTTCAACTTAGCGGGCCCCGACTTTTGCCTAAGCCGCCCTTTCGGGTTTTCGACTTAGCGGGTTTTTCTCTTTTTTTTTTTCACTTTTTTCTTTTCTTTCATCCCTTTTTTTTTTTTTGGCGAAGAAGAATGAATTATGAAATGATTTTTTTATTAATGTTTAGACCGCGACCAAAGAGGGTTGCCTACATATCTCCGATACTGTTTTCCCCCCCGGAGAAAAAGGAAGAATTTTTCTTTTTTGTTTTGAAAAGTGGTGACACAACCTTTGGGATATGCGGCGCCGATAAATCGGTCTTATAAAAAATTTTTAGTCGCCACCCATTATTTCGGCAATGGGACCGTTTTTGATTTTATTTTTGTAAAAGTGACTCCATTTTAACTCAATTTATTCAAGGCCTTCTTCTCTTTTTTTTGGAAAACTGGTCAGGCGAACCAATGAGGTTCTAGGTAAGGGAATTGGGTACGTCGGCCCGTCGGAAGCCGATGCCCGGAAAAACCGGCCTCTTTTAACCTACAATTTCTAATTAATTTTATTTTAGAAAAAGCCAATTATTTAAACCCAACCCGAATAAACCGAACCGAGTTCCTATATGGAAAATTAATCAACCGTCCCAATTAATTTCATCCATTGCATTCATCACAAATAAAGCATATCATCCACCATCCATCCATAACACATATTACAATAAAATAAAAGACCCGCTCTTGCCTTATGGTTAAAGGCGGGCCACAAACCGAATTTGGTAATATGATAAATAATAAACAAAGAGAAATAATATCCTAAAACCTCATAATCATTAATAATTGATTGATCTGGTTTGATTAAAACTCAGTTTACCCATAATTGATCATTTTCTGAATTAAGATTAAAGTCTACTTAGTAACATGAAATTAAAACGAAACGAGGAAATTATTCTGGAATTTTTAGGACAGTCGCGTCACGCAGCTGCTCCATGAAGAACAGTCGCGTCACGCGGGTGTTCTTATTGATTATGGAACTTTAGGACAGTCGCGTCACGCGGGTGTTCTATGAAGAACAGTCGCGTGGCGCGACTCTTATAATATTACTGGGAATTGGTACAGTTGCGTCATGCAGCTGTTCTATGAAGAACAGTCGCATGACGGAACTCCTAGCTGCGTGACGGAACTATTCGCAACTTATTAAAATTCTCCGTTTTAGTGATTGTTTATCCAAAATATCACATTAAATATGAATACGAGAATAAAAATATTCTGGGTATACGAGTAGCTGCGTCACGCAGGTGGTCCAGTTCAAATCTAAGACTTTTGGACATGAACAGCCGCGTCACGCAGGTAGTAGCTGCGTGACGCAGCTGCTCTGGTCCACAACTACCTTTCAAACTATCCTTTTTACGTTTCTTTCTTGTTAACAGTGATTTAATACAACTCAGAAATACTCAAAAATGGGCAAAATGACCTTTAACCAATACCAAACTAATCAACCACTTGAAAAATGAGATTTTAAGGAATAAAATGCTAGAAATGAAAGATGATGTTTAGAATGGTTACCTTGCCCTCAGATTCGAGGATTGCATGCGCCAAGATTGGCTTAAGGACGTTGTTTCACGATTCCAGGAATGTGATATCGAGATTTTCACAAAACAAAACGTTTTGATCTTTTCTTTCTTCTCTCTCCTTTTCTCTCACTGTTTTTTTTTATGCCTTTTGATTCCAAAACTAAACCGTTAAAGGCTTGATCTTCCTCAAGTTTACTCACTTGAGTTCTTGGGGAAGAAACCTTAGTCGTTTTTTATCAAAAACTTAGTTTAGATCTTTAGGTTTTTTTTTTAGAGAAAAATGAGAGAAAAATGCAGAGTCTGAAAAAAAGGTTCCCTTTTACTGTAAAACGATGTATTTATATGGCTAGGGCAACAGGGCAGTCGCGTCACGCGGGTAGGAGCTGCGTGACGCACCCGTAAACCTGCGTGACGCGACTTACTTTTCGTACAGTTGCCGCGTATCCATACAAACAGTGCAGGCCGTTGCACGGGCGCGTGCCAGAGGTGTCAGTCCTGTTAGAGCTGCGTGACGCAGCTAAGAGTGCCGTCACGCAGGTATTAGCTGCGTGACGCAGCCTTAACAAGGGTCAGGCTCTATTGGGCGGTTTGATTCTATTTTTGGTTCAACCACTCCTGATTTATCGTGATACCCCGTCCTTTGTCCTCATATCATCATTGGGTCAGGTGGAGGCATAAAACCACGCGTCAACAGTTTGCCCCCCACTTTATCATTAATTGTATAAACGATTAATGTTAAAGTGGTCTATTGACGCGCCTTCTTTCAGGCAATCATCTGGTCACCTCCTGAGCTCGGTTTGATTGGCTTTGTCGGCTTCCATGTAATCTGAAGAGACATTCTCGAAGCTCGGTTTGATCAGCTCGAGAAATGTTGATTTGTTGGCAAAGTCTTCGAAGCTCAGTTTGATCGGCTTGAAGAGCTTTGATCTGGCCACCCACTCAGCTCGGTTTGATTGGCTTTGTCGGCTCCAGTCGGTTTTGAAAAAGACATCCTCGAGACTCAGTTTGATCGGCCCGAAAAATGTTGATTTGATGACAAAGTCTTCGAAGCTCAGTTTGATCGGCTTGAAGAGCTTTGATCTGGCCACCCACTCAGCTCGGTTTGATCGGCTTTGTCGGCTCCAGTCGGTCTTGAAAAGGTATCTTCGAGACTCAGTTTGATCGGCCCGAAAAATGTTGATTTGATGACAAAGTCTTCGAAGCTCTGTTTGATCGGCTTGAAGGACTTTGATCTGGCCACCCACTCAGCTCGGTTTGACCGGCTTTGTCGGCTCCAGTCGGTTTTGAAAAAGACATCCTCGAGACTCAGTTTGATCGGCCCGAAAAATGTTGATTTGATGACAAAGTCTTCGAAGCTCTGTTTGATCGGCTTGAAGGACTTTGATCTGGCCACCCACTCAGCTCGGTTTGATCGGCTATGTCGGCTCCAGTTGGTCTTGAAAAGGTATCTTCGAGGCTCGGTTTGATCGGCTCGGGAGATATTAGTTTTACCCTGGTCAACTTCGCAACTCAACATCATTGACTGGGGGGAGAAGATTTCAAACAGCTTCGCAATACACCATCACTGTTTTGAAATTGTTCTGACTAGCTTCGCAATGCACCATCACTAATCAGTAGGACCTATCGGCTTCGAAAAAACCATCGCCGGTTGGCCTGAAAGAAATTGTTCACAAGAAAAAGACGAGCACTGTCCGTGTACGAACAGACCTTGCTTTCTGTTAGAAAGGTATTGGAACATCTCATGTTCCCATGCAAAAATTCTTATTAAGGTAAAAGGTCATACTTTTGCCCCCAGTCCGGAAGCCCAGCCTAGAACCAGAAGTATTCACTTTTTATAAACGCATTATTATTGTTTTTGTGAAAATTTTACCAAAAATTTTAGCAGGAAAGACTTAACAAAACTGTTACCTGTATTTTCAAGTATATTCTTTATGATATAGTGTTTAAAAGGGAACTTACCTGAGGGTAATCTGGACAATTTGATGCTCCTGACCCCGGTGCGGTAAGTTAATGAAAGTTGCAGCCGTATATGAGCCGTACATCGACGTCATGTCGTCGGAATGGGTCGTCGTGAGCTTGTTGGGCTCGAAAAGAGATAACAGGCCCAGTGCTCTTGTTGGGCCCAGTTGAATGGGCTTCGGTCCAGCTGGTTTTACTATAAATAGCTTCCTTCTCAATCGATTCAATTTTACTTATTCACAAACCCTAAGCAATTGGAAATTCTCTGAACTGTTCAACTGAAAGGATGTCTCAAATCTCAGAAATCCCTGCTTCTGCCTACACTCCGGAGATGGAGGTTCTCGGGGCCCTGCCCGATATTCCTACCTTTGACGGTGAGCCGGTGCCGGCTGACCCCCGGGACGCGACCATTGCAGCTCCTTCCGTTGCCGGGTTCGGAATTTCCAGTCCGGTACGAAACGAGTCAGATGCGTGGCTTTCGATCCGAGGTAAGTACAAAATTTCTTCAATTTTCTATTTTTACTGCTTTTGATCCGTAATTGTAGTAAATAAACTGTCTTTTGTGTTTGCGCCCGCGTCAATAGTCGCGTCACGCAGGTAGGAGTTGCGTGGCGCGGCTGTTCTACCATGAACAGTTGCGTGACGCAGCCGTTCTTGTGGGAACAGTTGCGTGATGCGGCTGTTCGAGACGCCAGAAACCCTAACTTGCCTTGAACCTTAGGATTAATCTCTTTTGACTGTGTTTAGACATTGATCTGTTAACTTTTAATTGTTGATAACTCTGGACAGCTTGATTTTGCCCTGTAATTGCACAAAAATAGTACAAATGTAGTAAAACAAAGTTAAAATTAAACTGCTGCGTACCTTCGACAGTTGCGTCACGCAGCTGTTCTTAGGAAGAGCAGTTGCGTGACGCGACTGTTTGTCAATGAATGAGGGTCTCGAATAGTTGCGTGACGCGGCTAGAGAGATGCGTGGCGCGGCTTTGTGGTCGCGTGACGCATCCGTTCTTGGGGCCACATATGTTGAACAGTTGCGTGACGCGACTGTAGAGTGGCGTGACGCGAGTGTTGAGATGCGCCACGCAGCTGTGCTTCTGATTGCGCAATTTGGGTAAAGCTGCATGACGAGACTCCGTAGACGCGTGACGCGACCGGGAGCTGCGTGACGCAGCTATGGTTCGAACCAGTACTCGAGTTTTTGTTCCTCCTGTCATAGAAGAAAATGAACAATTATTAGTCTTACATTTATCGAAATTGAAATTTACTTACAAGTTAATCTGGGCAAGGCCCGCTCAGGCGGATCGGCTACTGATGCTTCTGCTTTCTGGGATCTGCTGGACCCTCCTATGCGAGCTCGGGTCGTTGCTGCTGGTTTTGGGGATTACGCCGCCGGATTGCGCCGCACACAGCCTCGTTTCCCGCCCGCTATGCGATATGCATTAATGGAGCGGTGGAACGACTGCACGCACACTTTCGTGTTCGGGTTTGGAGAGATGACCCTCACTCCCATGGATTATGTTGCTATCACCGGCTTACGCTTCACTGGTCCGGTTCCTCCTCTAGATGCTCGGTACCAGACAGCTGCTATCGGAGCCCAGCTATTCCGTTCCCTCCTTGGTGTCACGACACAGACCCGATACACCGTGCAGGGGTGTATGTCTTACGAGACGGTCTTCCGGTTCTGGCCCGAGAGGATCAGGACCCGATTGGAGGCTTGGCGAGAGTTGCCAGAGGATGTCCGACCTGCTGCTCCTGCGTATACCCGCGAGGAGAGGGACCAGGCTGCTCGGTCCTTCTTGTTCTACATCATTTCCTCGCAGCTACTATGCACCTCCCAGAATAAGGGAGATCCTGCGGTGCTGTCGTGTCTTCGGGATCTGAGCCAGGTCGGGTCCTTCGACTGGGCCACACTTGGTTTGGCTCATCTTTATCACGGTCTAGACGTCTGGACCAGTGGTAGCGGTGAGTCGAACTGGCTATTCATCCGGCCTTTGGAGGTAACACACTTTCATTCTTACCTTTTTCTTTTCTTCTTTGATCCGTCGTTCTCGACTGTTCAACTAACTGATGTTATTTTCTGTCTTTGTTACAGGTGTGGTCTTACGAGTACTGCGTTTATCCGGGCGGTCCTAGCGGTGACTCACCCATCGAGTCTAGGAGGATTCCTCGCTATCTGGCCCACTGCCATCACACTTATGCCAGCGGCGAGGATCCCGAGTACTGGCGGAGCTTCCTTAATGACCGGGAGCTATCTGATGTGAGTACAGAAAGAACCTCTGAATCTTTAGCTTGTCTCTTTCTTTATTCTGACACACTACTAATGTTGGTTTCTTCTCATTTTTGCAGCTATCTTTAGAGCCATGGGATTGCGAGGCCTGGAGGACCTATCCGGGCCGGGAGGTGGCTGAGTTGCACACCCGGTCGAGGCTATTGATGTGCGGATACTGGGCCGACCGGTACTTCCTTGGCGAGAGGGTTTTTGACACTCCAGTAGCTCCAGCACGACGGAGAGTGCCTCACGCCCCTCCTCGGCACATGTGGCTGCTGGAGGGTTTGACACGAGAGGACCTGGAGGTAGAGTATAGAGGCTTCTCGGCGAACGATTTCCTGTCCGCCGGTGATTTTCCTACTTACTTTGCCTCTCGGATGCAGGCTCGACTTCCCGAGGTTCTCGAGTACATTCAGGTAACTCATCTGACCTTCAACTTCATTCACTGTTACTACTCCTCTTTTTGCCTCAACTTACTGATGGTATTACTTTCTTTGTAACTGAATGCAGGAGCGGAAGACACACAAGACCGCAGCTCACTACCGGGCTGAGGCAGCAGCTGAAGCGGGTGGCGTGGCGGCTCCGACTGGACCAGTCGGTGTTGTACTGGGCGATGTCCCGTTTCCGCCAGGTATGGAGGTGGTGTTGGATCCTGGCCTTGGCTTGGGATCTGGCATCATTATTCCTGCAGACCTGCGGCAGGCTCCTCCTCCAGTACAGTTGGACCCTGAGCACACCACACATGTAAGTTATAAACCGAATATACAAAGTTAGAAGTATCTTACCTGAATATTCCTTTTAATGGATTTTTTTATATTTGCAGGTGCCGGCCCGGCGATACCAGGAGATCTGCCAGCGGTTCGGCTTTGCCCGGTCCTACATCAGCCGGCTCTACTCCGAGCGACATGAGCTGGTATGAATTTTTACACATTTTCACCTTTTCGCTCCTTATTTTTTTGATGACCTTTCTTACACATGCTTGTCTTTGCAGGAGCTGGAGAACGGGAGACTATGGAGGCATCAGTCCCGTCAGTCCAGTGCCGTGAGCCGGCTTCAGGCGGAAGTGGAGCAGCTTCGGACGAGGCTAGAGGTTGAGGGCATCCCGCTTGACTCTTCTGATGAGGATGAGGGTGGCTCTTACTCCGACGACGGATCACCATCTCCACCCCCTCCGACTGTCGCTGGTCCTAGCCGTAGGCAGCGGTAGTCTTGCTGCATGACTCCTCCATTTTTTGAACACTTTAAACATTTTGAATTTTTATTAATTTTCTATTTATTCATTTTTGTGATTGTACAGTTATATCAGCATCTTATGATATTATTTACATTTTACAACACTTGGTTTTTTCATTACTTTATCATGTGTGTTTATGTTTTGCAACTGTGAAGTCTTGTCCCTGTAAAAACAAAACACGAACACAATACCAAATACAAAATAGCGATGTACCATTTATTCACAAGAATGGTTCACCTCACTAGCGATCAGTAAATCGACTTATTGTAAATGAATAAATGAAATAAAATAAAAATAAAATAAAATAAATAAAATAATGAACTTAACATAGAACATGATCAAGAATCACTTTCCAAACAGAGAGCATAGCGTAGTACTTACCTGATAGGGCGGTCCATTCAGTGAATGCGGACGTAATGGCTCAACTACCCTTTCTCGATTAATGCAATCATAAAGACTCAACTTCCTTGTTGTACAGGCCGTCCCTCTTATTGATCAATGCAGGTTTGAATGCTCACCGACCCGAATGGACTATTCAGGATTGTCCTTTCAACTACCTCTGACGGTGGACATTAAGTTGAGTGATGATGATGTTTCGCCCACTGGTTCCTTTACTCTTCTATAAATGTAAGTTTCGCTTCGCACCTCCTTCCCATCCAGTGTTCAAAGCACGTTGATTTCTTAAGTGATTTTCTTCCATGGCCTTCAAAAGCCGAGTCTCATCTTTCATCCAAACCATTTCTAACGACCTATGGCAAGTCTCTCCTTTGGATCAACTAGCCTGGTTAAGATATTTCAAAGACCTGAAACCTAACCATGGCTTCTTGTCTTGGCTCATTACTCATTTCAATCCGAACACCATGGTTTTCCGGTTTGAAGACTCTGAAGTGACTCCGACCTATGAAGAAATGTGCGCCGTGATGGATCATCATCCTGAACAAAACGAAACCCCGGCCTTGCCCCCAGGTCCTAGGTATGATCTAGCTGAGATTGTGGCCTTGTGCCCGGTTTACCTTCTTGACTGCATAAACGTAGATCAAGGTCTTCCTTTGGAACCTTTCTTGAACAGAGTTTTGTCCACTGATCTAGATCTGCCTTGGATCCGAGCCTGTTGCTTCTTGCTGCTGAATGTGTACGCCATGAAGAACCGTCAACCCGGAATTGGAGATTTCCAACTTCTGACCGTTGTTCGTGACATGCAATTGTACCATCGTACCGCCTTCATGATGATCATAGGAGAGACAATGTGTTGGGCCAGGGATATCGCCCTTCACATTACTGACTTCAATGTTCATCATCGCGGTTGTCCATTGCTATTGCAAGCCTGGGCTCTGGATAAATTAAGCCTGATTCCTCCAGTTCCAGCTCGCTTGATTCCAACTTACGGATCTGCTGTTTTTCAATCTCGGTCTCGGAGACGCTTCGATTTTGGTGATAACCCTATTATTCGATGGACCTGTCCTTGGTGGAGAATTAGACTGGCCACGATCGGAAGCATGAATCTTAATTATGTATTGTATGCCAGTCTGGACCGTTCCATGGCCTATTTCCCAGATAGGGTCAGTCGTCAGTATGGGATGATACAGCGTGTTCCCCGAGTCCACAACTTCGAGAGCGGCTTGATGACATCACATCTGTTGACTAATTTGGCCGATCGTTGGCAAAGTCGAAACACCATACATTTAAATGAAGGAATAATGCAGGATACTGTGACATCTGCATATGCCAACTGGTTCTTTACCCCACAATGATGTCGCGCTTTGTGAAGGCCGACCTTTGTTGATGTGTCTTCTTAGAATAATTGTTGTTTGTTGTTTTTCTTTTGCGTTCAAGCCATGAGCTTTTATCTAAATGTATCCGCTTTTCTTTTGATCCATGGTCTTGATGATTCTGTCTTTATTAATTCCTGCACACATGGGCAATGAAAGACAACAAAACTTTTCTTTCGAAATTATTTGCTATGTTAGTCATCTGGGGCTTCTACCCTCGGGTTAATAAATGAAAACTCAATAAAGTAAAAATTATTCTGTAAGCATAGGAATTTATGCTTGTGAACAATAAAGAATGAAGTGACTGTTTTATAACCTACACAAATAAAATAAAAATAACAAATGTAACTCCCCTTATGTATGTATGAACCAATGCGAATGTTAAGGTTTATTCACGGTTTTATATTGATCCTTCTAGGGAAATCACTGAGAAAATGGTACTCGTTCCTCTGATCAATGTCTTTTTTTTTAAAAGATTCAATGTTTAGGCAGGACCAATAGCCAGGACACTTCACACCAAGTGAGTCGATCTTTGCTTAAATAAACAGAGAGGGAGGTCTTGCATTCTTCGATCGTAATTCCAGGACAAAAACAAAAATTTTGAAAACACAAATCTTTTATTAATCTTACTTCTTTTCAACATTATACAGAAGTAAAGAAGGTTTATTCTAATACAATGGTCATTCGTTTCAACTACTTGATTTCCTATTCTCCTTCAAGTTAAGTTGATGGCATTGAGCAATCAGTCACTAATCTGTCACGAACGCATGGCATGAATTCTGCATTTAAGCTAAGCACCACGCGTTAATCCCAAGATTTTACTATTATTTTGCTTTTTTTTTTTTTACATGCTCTAACTTTTGCCTAGGCCGCCCTCGCGGGTTTTCAACCTAGCGAGCTCATTTCTTGCCTAAGCCGCCCTTTTCGGGTTTTCAACTTAGCTCTTCTCTCTTTTTTTTTTTTTTTTTTTTTTTTTTTTGAAATCATCATTTCAGACATAGAATCTTTTCATTTGATCTTGATTGACGATTCGATTGACAGGCTCTCCTTCCATAGTGACTAATTCAGCGGCGCCTTTAGGTAGCAGCTTCTGAATTCTGAACGGTCCATGCCAGTTGGGTTTGAATTTTCCCGCAGGATGATGTTGGGCTTCATGATCCAATAACTTGATCAACACCAAATCTCCATTCTTTAAAGCCCTTGGATGTACCCGCTTGTTGTAGAAACGAGCAATCCTCCTTTTTCTCATCTGATCCTGGAATCGAGCATTCAGTCTTCTTCCGTCTAAGAGTGCCAGATCTTCATACCTCTTCTTGACCCATTCTTCTTCGGTCAGACCAGCTTCTACCAAGACCCTGAGAGACTTCTTTTCGAGCTCTACCGGTAACACTGCCTCCATCCCGTATACCAATTCAAAGGGGGAAGCTCCATTTACTGCTTTGAAGGTAGTGCGATGCCCCCAGAGCGCGAAAGGAAGTTTCTCAGCCCAGCTTCTATACCTTTCGCACATTTTTGACAGGATTCTTTTGATCTCCTTGTTTGCAGCTTCTACTGCACCATTAGCCTGAGGGCGATAAGGAGAAGAATGGTGATGCTCAACCTTGTATCTATAAAGCACTTGGCCCACTTCTGCTTGAAAATGAGAACTATTATCTGTGACTATGTGATGGGGAACGCCATAGCCATAGAAAATGTTCTGTTCAATAAACTTTGCCACATGCTTGGCAGTTAAGATTCTGTAAGATTGAGCCTCGATCCATCTAGAGAAGTAGTCAACTGCAACCAATATATACTGATGACCATTGGATGCTGCAGGTGAGATTTTACCGATGACGTCTATGCCCCATGCAGAGAAAGGCCATGAAGGAGTCGTCGGATGGAGTTCAACAGCAGGTAAGTGGCTTCGATTGTCATGGTATTGGCAAGCTTTGCAACGACGCACATACTGAACACAATCGCCTTCCATTTGCATCCAAAAATAACCTTGCCTCATAATTTTTCTTGCTAAGCTCAGGCCGCTTAAATGAGTACCACAAACTCCTTCGTGTAATTTCCTCATTATGTCTTCTCCCTCTTTCTTGCTCACACATCTCAACAACATTCCATCCCAAGCTCTCCTGTAAAGTTCACCGTCGGCTAGAATATAACTTAAAGCCATTTTCCTGAGAACTGCACGGTCTTCTTTTGTTGCATCATCAAAAAAAGTACCACCTTTCATATATCTCAAAATATCCGTAAACCAGGGTTCTTCCTCCGACTCCACCTGATTCACATAATGTTCTTGATAACACGGGATATTGGCTGTGGTAATGATAAATAAATGGCTTCTTCAGAACTTTGCTTAAATCCTGCCAAGCCGAAGCTAAGTTTGCCAAGGCGTCTGGAATTCTGTTATAGGTTCTTCCTATGTGAGTAAAAGTAATCTTGTCAAATAGTGCTGCCTTCTTCAACAAACACTCAACATAGGGTTTCAATCTTTCTTCTTCTACCTTCCATCTCGCATTGGCGTGTTCAATAACCAGTAAAGAATCCCCTATTACTTCGACCTCTTTAGCGCCTGATGCAAGAAGAGCTTCCATTCCCATGATGCACGCTTCATATTCTGCCATGTTGTTAGTGACCGGGAACAATAGTCTCTTGCACATGGTTGTAACTTCGCCATTCGGTGCTTCTATAACAATGCCAGCCCCAGCTCCGTTTCTGTTGGCTGATCCATCAAAGTATAATCTCCAAGCTCCTGTGTCAATATTCAGCAAATGTTCATCCGGAAACTCCAATTCCCAAGATTCATCGTCTGTCACAGGGTTTTCTGCTAGGAATTCTGCCACAGCTCGACCTTTGACCGTCTTTTTTGTTACGAACTCCGCATCCACACTAGACATTTGAATCAACCACTTAGACAATCGTCCCTCTAGAGTAGGCGTCCTCTGCAAATACTTCAGTGGATCAATCTTGGAAACAAAAGTGACCTTGAAGGAATCGAAATACGGCCTTAATTTCTTTATCGACCACACTACTGCCATGCATGTTTTCTCAATCAGATTATATTTCTCTTCGATAGGCAACAGTTTCTTACTAATGTAGTAAACGGCTTTCTCTACTCCAGCGGCATCCGGCTGTACCAACATTGCTCCCACTCCTGCATCTTCTATAGATAGGTACAAGATCAAAGGTTCTCCTGGTCTTGGTGAACTAAGAACCGGTGGATTCATCAAGTATTTCTTTATGTGGTCAAAGGCTTTCTGGCAATCTTCATTCCACTTAACTGGTTGATTCTTTTTCAGTAATTTGAAAATTGGAGCACAGGTGATGGATAACCTTGAAATGAACCTGCTGATGTACTGAATCTTACCCAGGAAGCTTCTCACCTGCCGTTCTGTTCTTGGCAGCTCCATATCCTGAATGGCTTTTATTTTGTCCGGGTCAACCTCAATCCCGTTAGGTCCTACCACGAAACCTAACAATTTTCCCTTCGTCACTCCGAATACACACTTCTTGGGATTAAGTCTCAAATTGTACTGTTTGACCCGCGCGAAGAATTTCTCCAGCATCTCTGCATGTTCTTCCTGTGTTTTTGTCATGATCACCATATCATCTACATATACTTCCAACCCTTTATGGATCATATCATGAAATAACGTAGTAGCCATCCTCTGATATGTTGCCCCGGCGTTCTTTAGTCCAAATGGCATCACTTTGTAGCAAAATGTTCCGAAGTCTGTGGTGAAAGCGGTCTTATGCTTGTCTACTAAGGCCATCAATATCTGATTATACCCTGAGAATCCGTCCATGATAGAATAACACCCCATTCCGGCAGCACTGTCTATCAAAACATCTATGTGTGGAAGTGGAAAGTCATCCTTAGGCGAGGCTTTGTTCAGATCCCTGTAGTCGACACAGACCCTTATCCTGCCATCTTTCTTCAGCACTGGGACTATATTCGCCAACCATTCCGGATAGTGTACTACTTTTAAGAATCCTGCATCCAGCTGCTTCTGGACTTCAGCTTTGATCTTGTCCTGCCATTCTGGTCTGACCCTTCGCCTTTTCTGCTTTACTGGCTTAATATTCGGATCAGTAGGAATGAAGTGCTCTGCTATTGATCTGTCGATCCCTGGCATGTCCGCATAGCTCCAGGCAAATACCTCTGAGTTTCTTTTGATACATTCTTGAAGATCCTGTCTGAGTTCAGGTTTGAAGTCTGATCCGATTTCAATTATTTTAGGATCTTCAATGGTGCTTAAATTAAATGCGAAATTATGCAATGCGTTTATGTTAAATATGCAAGTGGTATAATCAATGCCATGAACGTGACAATCAGGAAAACAAGAAAATAAATAGTCAAAGTTCACTTCCATTGATTGAAATAAAAGAGGAAAACCATCCATAGTGTTCTCAAAACAAGCATCAGAAAAACAAAATACAGGATTAACTGCCTGTTCAATACATTCATTACAGGTATCTTTTATTGCCTGGATCACTTCGTCGGCATCTGCGCCTTCTCCTTCTTCTGCCGGGGTAGCTTCTTTCTTGGCCTTTCCCTGCTCTATCGCCTTCTTTGCCTTCCTCTCTGCCTCTTCGGCATCTTCAGCAGCTAGAACAGACTGGAGGATCCGTGCCTTGGCCTTCTGCTCTTGCACTAACTTGGAAGCTTCATCCCCAATCCCCAAAAAGTCTTCAAACTCAGATATCTTCTTCAACCAATCAGATTCAACACTTGCTTCTGTCATGCATACCATGAACTCGGTTCCATCCACCAGCTTTTCCAAAGAAGGTTCGGGCGACTTGACCCATTTCTCCCCATAATCGGTCATAAATATCTCCAAACCGGGATAGGTCTTTCCTCTGCTCTGAAATTCCCCTTCAGCTTGTGGAACAAAGAAAATCTGATTCAAGTTTGACCCTCTGACCGGAGATCGAATCTCATATCTTTCTTTCTTTCTATTTTCAGAATACCCCAGCCCGCGCCTGTCTTGCTGCCCGGATGCTGATGAAAGAGGCTCAAACCTTCCTTGCAACTCCCGGCCCAAACCTTTGCCGTATTGCCAATTCATCTTCTTCATCATCTTTCTAGAAAAAGGACTCATGCTGTTTACTGCACTCTTGTTCTTGGCGATGGATGCATTAATCACTGCCACTTGGAAGCCTGATAACGGTACCGCCAGTTCTAGACCATCCACTGTAGCCACATTAAGATCCTCCTGTGCGTTAATGGTCACCACGTCTGTACCCCATGGGATTTTTACTTTTCTGTGCAGAGTGGATGGAACCGCACTTAGGAGATGGAGCCACGGCCTTCCTAACAAAAGAGCATAGTTAGCTAGGATGTCAAGCACAATCACGTCTACCCAACTTTCCACTGCCCCCGTGGATATCTTTGCTTTGAAGGTCCCTTTTGCATTCCGCATAGTGTTATCATAAGCCTTGACCACCATGTTTGATGGCTCAAGCTCTGATTCTTCAATTTTAAACTTGGACAGCATTTTCAACGGACATACGCACAGTGCGGACCTATTATCCACCATCACATTCCTAGTATCTCGTCCATTGACGGCAATTTGAATATAGAGTGGCTTACAGTGGTTTCTTCCCTCTGGTGGGAGGTCTGAGTCAAAGAAAGTGACTTCTCCTATTCTCCGTTGTAGCACATTGATCATGTCGACGCTTTGAATTCGAGCTGGCACTCTGACGAAAGTCATAGCTTCAAGTAAAGCTTCTCTGTGCTCCTTCGATGCTATCAGCAAATCCCATATTGAAATGTCTGCTCTGGTTCTTTGTAACTGACTCAGCACCGAACTGGCAGTTACCCCATTAAGTGTCTTGTTCTGACTGGTTTCTCCTACTTCTCCAGCCTTCTTTTGCCCTTTCATTACCTCCTCCTCGTTCTTTTTCTCCTTCGGATTCTCCCCGCCTTTCTCCATCACTTTCTTCTTTATCCCCTCAACAATAATCTCTTTTCCCTTGGCCTGCATATTATTCTCAGGATTGTACACTCGCCCGCTGCGGGTCAAGCTCTGAACACCTACCTCATTCACTTCCTCCTCACTACTGTAATACCATTGTTCTTCTTGATCGACCAAACTCTTTTGAATGGCCATCTGGAGTTGCTCATCTTCATCTTCCGGCACGTCGCCTACCTTCACAGTGATACTTTTCTCAATTTCAATCTTCAGTGGCACCTTCTCTTCCTCATCACTGCTACAGTCGTCGCATATGTTCAACATGGCGCACATCCGCTCTTCCCATTCCGCTTCGGCTAATACCACTTCTTCTGGTAATCCACTCCCGATTGCATTGACTGATCCACCCGACTGAGACCTACGAGGCGGGTAATTGTACTGATATTGAGGAAGCGGATTGTTCTTAGTACTGGGCTTGCTCTTTTCCGAAGGTTTGGTAATTTTTCCACTGTCAATCAAATCTTGAATGTCATGCCTTAGTTTGAAACATTCATCAGTTGAATGCCCTTTGCACTGATGTTAATCACAGTTCGGTCCATATACCTCCCTCGCACGGGCTTAGTCGGATCGACTGGTAGCTTCGACAACACCCCGTTCTTGATACAAGATCTCAGTACTGTGCTCAAAGGTCTTCCTAAATCAGTGAACTCTCTCCTAGTTCTCTCATTAACTGCACCTATCACGGCATTACTGGCTCCTGACTGATTCTGATTACTGCTTCCGGCACCCCTGTCACCATAAGAAGTCTGGTAATTACCAAACCCTCTGTTCTTCTTCTTTTCTTCCTTATACAATTCTTCAATGTTTAACCCGGCGCTTTGAACCAAGGAAAAATCGGTGAGGGGCTGAGTCAACATCCTTTCCTTGAAAAAGGGCAATAAACTCCTGCTAAAGATTCTGATCAGCTCTTTGTCCTTTGGCCTTGTCTGAACTCTATACAGTTTAGTCCTCCACCTTCTGTAGTAATCAGAAAAGCTTTCATCCTTCCCTTGTCTCAAACTCTCTAGATCACGCAGACTGAACTCATCACTCTCTTCAGTCTTGAAATGTTTGAGAAAGGCGGTCTGCAGTTTGATCCAATTCTTCTGAACCTCCTCGTCTAAACCGTCATACCACCTCCGATAATCCTTATATAGTGTTTGCGGGAATGCTCGCAAAACATCTTCCTCGTTATACCGGTTCATTTGGGATACTCGGAGAAATTCAGACAAGTGAGAACGAGGATCATTATCCCCTTCAAATATGGAATGCTTGAAGGTTTTGAAAGAAGCCAAGCTGGTCGGGTGCAGGACATACTCAGTTATGTGAAAGTTGGTGACCGGGTCTTTTTCCTTTACTGCCACCATCTTGTCGAACCTTTCTTTCAGATCGGCGAGTTGCTTGAGCATCTCATTTTCAATCGGGACAGTGTTTCTCACGGAAGCCTAATTACTCGACACAGGTTCCGGGATCGGTCTCTCTTCAGCCACAGGTTGGCTACCTGAAGGAGGAGTATTCTGATTTTGGGCCCTGTCTTGAGCAAGAGCCGCAGCCACAATCTGTGCAATGGTTCTTATCTGAGCCTCAAAAAATCCGGTCTCACCTTCCATGTTATCGGTCATTTCTACTGAATCTGAATTGGGTTCTGAATCTGATGAACTGGACTGATTCACGGAGTTGACTAGAGCAAATTCGGGGATTGGGGACGTTCTGATTAAACGCTGACCAGGATGCCGATTCCAAACTCTCAAAGTGGTTTCCCGGGAAGGATCAATTCTGACAAGAAAAATTCTGAGTTACAGGGGGTCCTGCATGTATGCATGTGAAAATGAGAGCACATAGGATGGAGAATGCGTTTCTAATGCGCTAAAGCCGGTGTGGAGATAAGATCTCGATTTCAACGATCGGATCAAAAATTCAGTATGAATAATGCATCAATAACTTATTTTGTAATTGAACATTTCAAGCATTATCTGTCGTCAATCGTTCCTTTTGGATTTACAGTTGACTATTTTCTCTCGAATCCCTAACTTTTGCCTCGGAATGAAAGGATTTCCGAACGGGATTTTACTTTTTGTTGTTTATTATTTTTTTTGTATCCTTACTTTTTCCCTTGGAACATATGGTCCCAAGCAGGATTTTCTGTTATTTTGTTACAGAACTTTATAATCTCTCACTTATTTTCAGATAATGCGAGAAATGTTGAAATACAAAGGAACTGTAACCCCCTTATAACTCCCTTTTCTTTTGGGTATTGATTCACTATAAGTGATTGCATTATATTATTCATAATGAATTCGAGATCCGGTCTCAAAATCAAGATCAAATGTCCATACCGAGCATTAGCTCTTATTAATGCATGGCTGAAAAAGAAAGTGTTACATGATGCATGAATGTCACAACATATGTACAATTTATATCAAACAGGGGAATGGGAGTTGGGAAATGCATGCCTTCCAACCTTATTCCTCCCACACACGGATTCCGTTGGTATAAATTCCGACATCTGTTTCCTAGGTATTGGTCTAATCTCGACAACCAACAGGGGGTTTTGAGATTGACGATATAAACTCTCGGAAATGAATGCGGCATTACAACAGCAAATAGCATCGGGTGCACCTTAGGGGAAGTAACTAAGGCTTTGAACTATGTGCATGGGCTTTAGTCTTATTGGGCTTAACAAAGTCTGGGTTCCGCAAACAGGATTCGGGCTTTTGTTGGGCCTACTCCTTTCGACGCACCTTTAAGGTACTAGGCTTGCGGTTGGTAATAATGTTAATCCTCGGATGGATGCACCTAAATCGCATGGTCTAGGCTAGATCCATCGTCAAACTTAACACCAGTACCGAAGGGTGATACAGGTAGAATGAGGTGAGAAGAGAGAAATGCAAGTGAATGCAAGGACCCTAAAAATATAAGCAATTAAAACATATATGGACGATTAACTATTTTCCATCGGCTTTTTCTAACCAATTTTTATTTAGAAATAGTAGGCTTTTTAGAGTCAATTCCTAATTGCAACCACTAAATTGTTTATTAAAAACAACCGGGGATTCTGGGTGCAAAATCCCCAGCAGAGTCGCCAAACTGTTTTCCCCCCCGGAGAAAAAGGAAGAATTTTTCTTTTTTGTTTTGAAAAGTGGTGACACAACCTTTGGGATATGCGGCGCCGATAAATCGGTCTTATAAAAAATTTTTAGTCGCCACCCATTATTTCGGCAATGGGACCATTTTTGATTTTATTTTTGTAAAAGTGACTCCATTTTAACTCAATTTATTCAAGGCCTTCTTCTCTTTTTTTTGGAAAACTGGTCAGGCGAACCAATGAGGTTCTAGGTAAGGGAATTGGGTACGTCGGCCCGTTGGAAGCCGACGCCCGGAAAAATCGGCCTCTTTTAACCTACAATTTCTAATTAATTTTATTTTAGAAAAAGCCAATTATTTAAACCCAACCCGAATAAACCGAACCGAGTTCCTATATGGAAAATTAATCAACCGTCCCAATTAATTTCATCCATTGCATTCATCACAAATAAAGCATATCATCCACCATCCATCCATAACACATATTACAATAAAATAAAAGACCCGCTCTTGCCTTATGGTTAAAGGCGGGCCACAAACCGAATTTGGTAATATGATAAATAATAAGCAAAGAGAAATAATATCCTAAAACCTCATAATCATTAATAATTGATTGATCTGGTTTGATTAAAACTCAGTTTACCCATAATTGATCATTTTCTGAATTAAGATTAAAGTCTACTTAGTAACATGAAATTAAAACGAAACGAGGAAATTATTCTGGAATTTTTAGGACAATCGCGTCACGCAGCTGCTCCATGAAGAACAGTCGCGTCACGCGGGTGTTCTTTTGATTATGGAACTTTAGGACAGTCGCGTCACGCGGGTGTTCTATGAAGAACAGTCGCGTGGCGCGACTCTTATAATATTACTGGGAATTGGTACAGTTACGTCACGCAGCTGTTCTATGAAGAACAGTCGCGTGACGGAACTCCTAGCTGCGTGACGGAACTATTCGCAACTTATTAAAATTCTCCGTTTTAGTGATTGTTTATCCAAAATATCACATTAAATATGAATACGAGAATAAAAATATTCTGGGTATACGAGTAGCTGCGTCACGCAGGTGGTCCAGTTCAAATCTAAGACTTTTGGACATGAACAGCCGCGTCACGCAGGTAGTAGCTGCGTGACGCAGCTGCTTTGGTCCGCAACTACCTTTCAAACCATCCTTTTTACGTTTCTTTCTTGTTAACAGTGATTTAATACAACTCAGAAATACTCAAAAATGGGCAAAATGACCTTTAACCAATACCAAACTAATCAACCACTTGAAAAATGAGATTTTAAGGAATAAAATGCTAGAAATGAAAGATGATGTTTAGAATGGTTACCTTGCCCTCAGATTCGAGGATTGCATGCGCCAAGATTGGCTTAAGGACGTTGTTTCACGATTCCAGGAATGTGATATCGAGATTTTCACAAAACAAAACGTTTTGATCTTTTCTTTCTTCTCTCTCCTTTTCTCTCACTGTTTTTTTTTTTTTATGCCTTTTGATTCCAAAACTAAACCGTTAGAGGCTTGATCTTCCTCAAGTTTACTCACTTGAGTTCTTGGGGAAGAAACCTTAGTCGTTTTTTATCAAAAACTTAGTTTAGATCTTTAGGTTCTTTTTTTAGAGAAAAATGAGAGAAAATGCAGAGTCTCAAAAAAAGGTTCCCTTTTACTGTAAAACGCTGTATTTATATGGCTAGGACAACAGGGCAGTCGCGTCACGCGGGTAGGAGCTGCGTGACGCACCCGTAAACCTGCGTGACGCGACTTACTTTTCGTACAGTTGCCGCGTATCCATACAAACAGTGCAGGCCGTTGCACGGGCGCGTGCCAGAGGTGTCAGTCCTGTTAGAGCTGCGTGACGCAGCTAAGAGTGCCGTCACGCAGGTATTAGCTGCGTGACGCAGCCCTAACAAGCGTCAGGCTCTATTGGGCGGTTTGATTCTATTTTTGGTTCAACCACTCCTGATTTATCGTGATACCCCGTCCTTTGTCCTCATATCATCATTGGGTCAGGTGGAGGCATAAAACCACGCGTCAACAGATACATAATTTATTTTCTTCCGAGGAGAATCAGGTCTAATGTAGCTCTTTTTTACATCATGCAATGATTACAATTACACATAATATCTTTTAACTGATCTAAATTACATGGATTCGTGAACTCCAAACCATCTAAATCAGTTAAAATGACGACTCCGCCGGACAATATTCTCTTTAGAATGTAGGGCCCAGCCCAATGAGGGTGAAACTTCCCACGTGGGTCTATGACTGGTTGTCTTTCCTTCAAGACCAAACAACCTTCTTCCAATTTTCGGTCTTTGACCTTCTTATTAAAATGCCGAGCCATTCTCCTCTGGTAAACCTGCGTTCGGTGGATCGCTTGTAACCTTTTCTCATCAACACCCAGGAGTTGGAGATGGTAATTCTGGACCCAATCTGCTTCGCTGATTTGGCTTTCCCGGATGACTCTTGCCGACCGAACTTCCAGTTCAACAGGCAGCACTGCCTCCATACCATATACTAAGGAATACGAAGTTGCTCCGGTGGGCGTTCTGATTGAAGTCCTATATCCCCATAGGGCATTCGGTAACTGTTCATGCCAAGCTTTGTGCTTTTGAACTGTCTTCTGTTGTACAAATTTTAAATCATAGGCTGCGAGCACCGACACCCACTTAGCCATCTTACTGTCAAGAACCAGCCTCTCCATAAGGAATTTCAAGGGGTTCCATTCAGAAATAACGTATGTGGTGTAGGACGAGAGGTAGTGCTGCAGCTTTGTACAAGCCCAAACTAGAGCCAGACACAACTTCTCTATCTTATTGTATTTTAGCTCGTAATCTAGCATCCTTTTGCTGAGGTAATACACGGCATTTTCTACCCCTGTATCTTCTGCTTGTTGAGCTAGCATTGCACCCATCGCTTCTTCTGTCATTGATAGGTACAATAGCAAAGGCTTTCCTAGCCTTGGTGGCTGTAAAACTGGCGGGGATAATAGATATTGCTTGACTTGGTCGAAAGCTTTCTGACAATCCTCATTCCATTTGATGGCTACTCCTTTCCTGAGTAATTTGAAAATCGGACCACAAGTATTGGCCAATTGATTGATGAACCGGCTGATGTACTGTAGCCTTCCCAAGAAACCCCGAACTTCTTTTTCCGTCTTCGGTGCTGGCATTTCTAAAATGGCTTTGGCTTTTGAAGGGTCAATCTCTATGCCCTTCTGACTGACCATATGCCCTAGAAATACTCCGGATGTAGCTCCAAACAAACATTTTGCCGGGTTGAGCTTTAAATTGTACTTTCGAAGTCTGAGGAAGAACTTCTCAAGTGCTGTTGTATGTTCTTCAGCTGTTTTTGATTTAACAACCATATCGTCCACATACACTTCTACTTCTTTGTGAATCATGTCATGAAAGATGGTCGTTGCCATTCTTTGATAGGTTGCCTCGGCATTTTTGAGCCCGAAAGGCATAACCCTGTAGCAGTAGGTTCCCCACTCCGTGATGAATGCCATTTTCTCTTTGTCTGGCAAATGCATCATTATTTGATTGTATCCAACAGCAAGATCGGTTAAGGAGACCATCTCGTGTCTAGCCATTCGGTCCACCAACAAGTCAATATGCGGCAGGCGGAAGTCGTCCTTCGGACATGCTTTATTCAAATCCCGGTAATCCACACACATTCTGACTTTGCCATCTTTCTTCGGCACCGGCATAATATTTGCTAACCACGTCGGGTAGGCAATAGGTTCTATGAACTTATTCTCCAGTTGCTTGGCTACTTCCTCCTTGATTTTCAAGGACCATTTTGTTTTCAGCCTTCTTAGCTTCTGTTTTACCGGTTTAGCCTCAGGGTATACTGGAATCTTGTGCACCGCTATTGCCGGGTCAATTCCCGTGATGTCACTTGCCTTCCACATGAAGCAATCGGCAAACTTTTTCAAGCATTCAATGACCTGCTTCCTGTTCACACAGTCAGATGCAATGTAAGTATGTTCATTTTCTTCTTTGCCAATTATTATTTTTTCTTTTTCATTTTTTATTTCGTTTATTTGATTTTCATTATTTTTGCTTGGAAATGCTTGGAAAGATAGACACGCGGGGTAGTCAATAATTTGCAAGCTCTTATTGATTAGGACGGAATCGTCCTCAAAAATTACATCAATTTTGAAGTCTGGATTTTCTAAATTCGACACAGACGACTCAGAACTGGAACTGGACTCTGACTTGGTTTCAGACTCGGGGTCAGACTCAGACTCAGTACAGGACTTGATTACAGACTTTGACTCTAGGTTTGACTCGGGAGGGGGTTTATCAGCAGCGCGCTCCTTCTCGGCGTACCAGTTGGTGAGAGGCCCTTTGTACGGCTTGATCAGGCTCAACAGGTCTTGGTTCCCATCATTTCTTGTAATGACCGCAACCTCGTCAAAGAGACTGGGCTGCATGAAGTCTTCCACTTCCAGTTCAGTTATCGTTTCGGGCTTGTTGCCCCAGACATGAGAAAATATTTCTAACCCAGGCAGCATCTTCATACCAGTCGGGCAGTAAAATGGTTCTTGGAAGCCACGATAAGGAATTGTTTCTCTCAGTTTGCAGAAATGACCATTCAAAGTCAAAAAGTATGGCAGCATCTGTGTCTTTCTCCTTCTTCTCCTGGTCCTTCCAGCCAGGTTTATAAGGTTTTGGATGTCAGAGATTGATGCCATTGATGCAGGTGGGGTTGTTGGAGCTGTAGGTGAAGCTGGCGTAGCTGGTGAAGCTGGTGAGGTTGGTGAAGCTGGTGAGGTTGGTGATGGCATTGTAGGTATGACTGGAACTTGGATAGGCACTCGAACAGTGGGTACCTGCTAGGATAAGGGTAGCTGGATTAGGGTACAGTGGTTAGTATTGTGTATCAGGGTAGCTGAATGTGAGGTAGATTGACTCTTTTGTCCAATTGTGCATGACTAAAAAGAATATTTTGTGTTCTCTTTTTAATGTTTTTAATGTTTATGAAATGATATGTCATGAATGCGCACAACATCACGTCATAATTCGTCTTAATGATATGGTTCGCATCATTGAGTGCATATAGCCCTAAAGGATAGGTTCTATAGGCTATGACACAAATAGAGAATTGGCTCATTAAGGGACCTTTGAACCTTGAGTAAGGATATACCTAACCACATGTGAAACAAAGAGTTTCGCGTGGGTCCAACAGTACGCATACTCATGGGCCACCCCCAAAAGGATTAGGGATGGTTTGCGGTAATAGGGAGGACGCTTTGGCTATCCGTCAACATAATCAAGGAGACCTGCCGATCAGCGCTACTTGCTATCCAGACTCAGAAATTTGAACAGAAGAGAAGAAATTCATTTGAAATTCGTTTTTTATGTAATGGAGAAAAAGATTCTCAATCGTGCAAATAAATCAACAAATTTAAATGTTTTAATTAAATTTTACAATTAAGTCCCAAATCCCTTATCAAGCATTCTTAAAGAAAGAACACTTGATTCGTGTTAGAGTACCCTGCAAAACAAAGCACAACAAAATAGTACCCTTAAGAAGGTCAGGTTAGTTTATACAGCAATTGTAGTCCACTTTATGCAAAAATGATTACATAGAGTCCCCAGCGGAGTCGCCAAACTGTGAACCCCTCCCCCAAAAATAGGCATATAATGAATATGACTAAGGGCAGAAATGCACGTGAATGTGTGAGTCGCCACCTTGTTTAATTATTTTAGGGTAAACTAGGAAAAAACCCTAAAGTGACTCCAATTTTAATTAACCTAATTACTAGATTAATTATCCCAATGTTTAAGGCATAGTTTGCGAACCCGAGGTGGATCCCAAGACCATGTCATGTTGATGAACTAACTAATGAATGAATGCTTTGCAAGGTAAATGATATAATTGGACCAATGAAATGTTTAAGTGATTTCGACTTGCCGCTCGGGGTTAAATCCCAAACGTGCCTACGTACTTCCGTTTGAATGGAAGATCAAAGTCGACGTAGTTCGATAGGCCTTTTTAAAAGGGCTTTGAATGGGTATGCTTAATCCATGAGTGTGTGTATGCTTCGTGCATTTTGTTTAGGCATTTTGCCAAAGAATTGATTGATTTGATTAGGCGTTTGTTGCCAAAAGTGTTGATTTAATGCTTTTAGCCAAAAAGATTGATTTAGGCAATTTGTTGCCAAAAGTTGATGTGATTAAGGCGATTGTCGCCAAAATTGATTATTTGAAGGCTTTTAGCCAAAATGGGTTGATTTAGGCAATTTGTATGCCAAAAGTGTTGATTGGGCGATTGTCGCCAAAATTGATTGATTTAGGGCTTTTAGCCAAAATGGGTTGATTAATTCAAGGCATTTTGCCAGAGCTTCGATTTAAGCGATTTGTAGCTAAAAATGGTTAATCTTACTTATAGGCAACTTGTTTGCCAAAAGTGATCAGTTGAATTGCAATATAGGCAATTTATTGCCAAGAAAAACGTGGTTAATTAAGGCTATGTAGCCACAATTATTGATTAATTGAACTTAAGCCGGACTGTTCGAAATAAAGGCGATTATACCATAGTCATTAATTGACTTAGATACTTTAGCCAATATTGTCGGATTTAGGCTTTAACACCACGATTATTAATTAACCGGGCATTTAAGCTCAATCATATTTAATTGAGGCAGTTTATTTGCCAAATTGATGACGTGAATGCATTTATGCAGCAGTTTAATTCAGAATTGGAGTAGAAGAGAATATGCACAAAATGCTGAAATTAAATGGGCAGAGTTTCGTTATTACCTGAGTTAATCGGCGGCCGCTTCTTAGCTTCAGCTTGAAAATTCCAGATTAAGCTCCTCGCTTGGAGAATATTAATTAAAATTAATTCAATTAAGTGACCAAATATCACAACAGCAGAGTAATAAAAGCCTACACTAAATGCAGAAAAGCAGTAAAAGAACCGTAAGGAGCGTAGGGGAGAAGAGAGCGTCCGTCAACACAGACTGAGTGCCTCAAACTGTCGATTCGGAGCTGTATTTATAGGGAAAAACAGGCTGGAGGGCGGGTGCTACCACCGTGGACGACCGGCGCTACCGCCGTGTACGGCGGGCGCTCCCGCAGTGGACGGCGGCTGCTGTCACCCTGTCCTGTCCACTTGCTAGTTTTTCGTTCCAAAGGCTTTTTCGAGAGTTCCATACCTTCAAAAAATATTCCGGGACCAGTTCTGCGATCCTCGTAGTTTTCCAGACGTTTCAAGCACCATATTGATATACTTTCGGTGAACTTTCCGAATGGCCTCCGGTCCCGCTGGACTGTTTGCAGTTCGAAAAAATAGGCTTTTTGAGCCTCGAAATTTGAGTATTCACAATATGCATTTGCACTTTGGGATCTGTCACGCCTGACTCCAACCACCAAAGAAATTGTTCGCTTTGAATCAAGCTAATTCCACCCCATACTTGATTGGCAAGACTCGTACCCATCCTAGGATTTCCATTAAGCGAGCACGCTTAACCTTGGAGTTCTTCCAACTCTCCAAGCCATTCCACCAAAAGGCATCTCTGATGATTAGTTTCCCTCTTTTCGATATATGATCCGATTCATTCATGTGTTCCGCATTTTACTACCTATAGCTAGCAATGCCATCCTAGAAGCTAGCCAGGAGCTTTGCTCACCTGTCCTCTTAGGATCGTTTTGTCGGGTCGGGATGTCACAGGATCTTTACTAATATTGTGAGCAATGGAGATCATCCTTCTGCATTCTATAACTTATTTATAGGGCCAATTTTGGAGAGAGATGGCTACTTCGCGTGGTATTTCTTCTTTAGTATGATATATTCCTTACCAAGTATGCATAGAACCATTCAATCCAAATCCATTGTTCAACAATTTAACTCAAACAATGACGTTTCTCTCCAAAAGTGAATTCAAATTAGGTGATATTGTACCATGAACCACTACGATTTTCTCTCAATTGACAATCGTGTTGGTCTCCGCCGGCATGCAATTCCTATATTATAGTAACCATATCCTTCCAACTGGAACCATGCTCTGATTAGTTGTCATAAGTCTTGACTAGTACTAAGTATTAAAATATCCACCAATCCATTAAATGTAGATGGAGCTGCAGGATTTTTCGTATTATGGCTATGGATGCGTGGGATGGTGAAGTTGACCAAGAAACACTGAATTTCAAGGTGAGTCGAGAATTGTCTATGAATATCTTGGTTTCCTTTTTCATCTCTCTTTCTTTCTTTTTTTTTTTTTTTTGTTCCCATGATGAATTTTCCTTTTCATAAATGAAAAGGACATGTTAGTGAACTCCGTAAGTGCCTGTGTGGTCGTGTAATTCAGAGCGACTTCAACAGAGTTCGCGATATTATATTACCAATGATTGCAGGGAAGTGAAATCTTGATCTGGAAAAAAAAAAACTAAGAGCTTAACATTTTAATCCATGTTTTGTATGTTTGGGATGATTAGGTAAGCATTGAACCTTTTAGTGCTACAAATTTTTTGGCCTACTATTAGATGTTGATGGGCATGCAGAATTGTAAATATATATAACTTTTATGCTGCAAAAAAATACTGTTTAAATTTTGATCCATGATATTATGATGTTATGATCCAAATATAAGATTATGGGTAATATGTTATTAAGTCGTTGATACGAATTCGCTACCACTCAACCATAGAGCTCAAGGAAGCATGGAGAACAACAAAGGAGATTTGTTGGTGCTTCCTAGTGGACCAATTACAAGAAGTCATACAAAGAGATATGAGGCAGCATGTCCTTATATGTTCAAGACCAAGTTACACAAGAGCTTCATGATCTTGATTACAACAAGTGTTGTTTGTAACTTGAAGGCACACCTAGGCTTCTTACATTGTTGGAGGCATATGTTGATGGTGTAGCACGCCCTAGCCGTACTAGAGCCTAACTTTGGCGTAATAAGTTAGCCCATTTGTGTTAGTTTTGAGTTGTAATGTTGTTAATGGGTTGGGCCACCAATAAATTGGGCCACCCTTTTATTTTTATCCTTAGTTGGTTTGGATTAATTATTCCTTATCCTTAGTTGGTTTGGATTAATTATTCCTTATCCTTAGTTTGTTTAGATTAGTTAATCCTTATCTTTAGTTGGTTTGGATTAGTTATTCCTTATCCTTAATTTGTTAAGATTAGTTATTCTTATCCTTAGTTGGTTTAGATTAGTTAATCCTTATCCTTAATTTGTTTGGATTAGTTATTCTAAATCCTTTAAGGATCAGGTCTTTTAGATTTAGTATAAATAGCATTGTTATGTTGTTAAACAAATCGTTCAATGAATTAATAAAATTTCAGATTTGTTCATGCTTTTGGTGTGTTCTTTGATTAGAGTGATTGTGAGATTGCTTTCCTCTAATTGCATCAAGAATCAAGGTAAACTTATCAATTTATTTGTGGCGTTTATCTTATTCTTTTACTCTATTATTGGTGTTCTTACTTCCTTAAGCTTTGGGTGCTATAGAGGGGGAGTTTAGCTTGATCTTTGAACTATTCCAAATCTTGTCATAGAGTTCTTGGAATTAATTTCCATAGGGTTCCGAGTCAGTTTGTCATAGAGTTCTTGGAATTATTTATCTTAGTTCTAGGGTTTTAGAATTTCTTGTTTTCTTAAGTTCTTGTGTTTGCCTTATTCTTTTGATTAGATTTTAATTCTGAATTTGCGTCATTGTGCTTTCTTAATTTTGTTTTTGTTTCGTTAAAAAACAAATCTGGAAGTTGTGATCTTAGATCTTGCTAATTAGATTTGTCAAAAAAAAATAAATAAATAAAAAATAAAATTTCGTCTACCATTGAAGGTTGAAGTGTGTTGAGTGGATTTTGTTCCTAATTCATAGGGATTTGACCTTATTTTGTGGAGATTCAGTTTATCCACTATAATTTTTGATAAAATCTAATCTTAACTGCTTTGTGGATACGGTAACAACAATTATTTGACCATATCTTTTTGAGATTTAGCTTATCCACTATAATCCTTATCAAAATCTAATCCTAACTAAATTAGGTTATATTGAAAGGATAAAGGAGGATACAAGTCAGCACACCCGTGCTTCATAACAAGCACACCCGTGCTAGGCTCTGACTCTCATTGTCGGACCAAGATATATAAGCACACCCGTGCTTCCATCTAGCATGCCCGTGCTCAGTTCTAACCTTATAAAAAAAAATTTTTTTTTCTTTGATTGCTTGCTTTGTTTTGGGTAGAATTAACTAGTTCCATATTTGGTTTGCGTTGTAGTAAGCTAAATTCATATATTATATCCAGAAATTGCCTTTTAAATTCTAGTTTCTTTATTCTTGTTTTGAGCTTTCTTTTGCTTCTCTACATTGTTAGGGTGTGTTTGCTTATTTACTACACTCTAATTGATAATCAAGTAGTACATTGTTTTGTTCTTGTGTTGCTATCCATTTCATTTTTAAGTCTTCTCTTTAGAATTTGTGCTTACTTTTATTATTAAGGTTATTTCCTTATTTCTAAATGTGCTTTTGAGTTGGTTGGTTGACCTAAGTTTCTGAAGTACAATTGGAGGAATTGCAAGGAGTGATTAAAGAGTGTAAACACGTGAGGGAGTGCTTTACTGTTAACTCAAATCTTTTCGTGTTTTCTATTTTGAATACTAACCATGAGTGCAGGCAAGTGTGGAGATAATAGTGGGGATGGAAGTCAAATAGAGGATCCCTAATTGAAACTTTTAATGGAGTCAATCCAAGGGCAGTTTAGAATCCACAACAGTTTCCTCCAAGATATGAGAAAGGAGTTGCAAGAGATTAAAGCCACCCAACGCTCTAATACAACAAGAGCTCGTCCTAGTACTACACCAACTAGATTTCAAACTCCTGAAGATGAGGAGGTCGATAATCCTGATCATTACTTTGGGGATTTTAACAATAAGTTAGGAAGGGTGTAAGGAAGGAAAAATGTGGATTACCTCAATAGGTATTCATTCACAAAGGATGGGTGGGTGACCAGTCTAAGATCATTTTCCTCAAAAGAAGTGTATGAAGACCAATGTAGAAAGCAAAAGATGAGTTTTGAGGCTGTCAATAAAGAAAAAGAGTGTAAAACTAAAATGAGTGAAAATATACTGAGTGCAAATAAAAAGAAAGAGGGAGAAGAAAAGGAAAAACAAATTCAACCTATATTTATACCTTTGTGCAAAGAAGTTTGTTTGACCATCAATGATCCTAACCCATCTTTGCCAAGTGTGTTTATTGATCCTTTGCAAGAATTTGAAGTATATGATGACCAAAAGAAGCTACCTGAGAAAGTGGCCTCAACTATGAGAGAAAATGGGAGTGAGGCTTCGAGTTCAAGAGAACCAAATTGTGAAAAGAGTGAAGAAAAAGAGGAGAAAGAGGCCATAGAACAAACAAAACAAATTAATGGCCTAATGGTGAGTGAAACATCGAGAGAAGAGAGAAAGAAATAAGCCTTTTATGCGAGAGCTAGAGAGGTTAAGAGTGCTATCGCCTTTAGGCAGCCCGTGTTGCTTATTAGGTTCAAGGATGTTTTATTTTCTAATACTGACATTAACCTTGATATTTGCCTTTCGTGTTTGTTTCTATGTTGCAGGAATTTTCTGATGTCTTTCCTAATGAGTTACCTAGTGATTCTCCACCTTTAAGAGGAATAGAACATCAAATTGACTTCATTCCTGGCTCCACCATTCCAAATAGACCAGCCTATAGAAGCAATCCAATGGAGACAAAGGAGTTGCAAAGGCATATTCAAGTTCTAGCAACCAATGGAGTTCAATATGGTCTAAAAAGGAGAAGAAAAGCACATGAAAAGGCATGGATTCCAAGGAGAAGTGGTCGGATTCTAGCAAACAAAAAGGTACCTCAACTTTTAACTAAGATTCAAGGAAGAATCTTTTCGAGGAAAGGGGGAATGATACGGATTCGCTCTCACTCAACCATGGAGCTCAAGGGAGCATGGGTACCTCAACTTCTAACTAAGATTCGAGGACGAATCTTTTCGAGGAAAGGGGGAATGATACGAATTCGCTACCACTCAACCATAGAGCTCAAGGAAGCATGGAGAACAACAAAGGAGATTTGTTGGTGCTTCCTAGTGGACCAATTACAAGAAGTCATACAAAGAGATATGGGGCAGCCATGTCCTTATATGTTCAAGACCAAGTTACACAAGAGCTTCATGATCTTGATTTCAACAAGTGTTGTTTGGAACTTGAAGGCACACCTAGGCTTCTTACATTGTTGGAGGCATATGTTGATGGTATAGCACGCCCTGGCCGTACTAGAGCCTAACTTTGGCGTAACAAGTTAGCCCATTTGTGTTAGTTTTGAGTTGTAATGTTGTTAATGGGTTGGGCCACCAATAAATTGGGCCACCCTTTTATTTTTATCCTTAGTTGGTTTGGATTAATTATTCCTTATCATTAGTTGGTTTGGATTAATTATTCCTTATCCTTAGTTGGTTTGGATTAATTATTCCTTATCCTTAGTTTGTTTAGATTAGTTAATCCTTATCTTTAATTGGTTTGGATTAGTTATTCCTTATCCTTAATTTGTTAAGATTAGTTATTCTTATCCTTAGTTGGTTAAGATTAGTTAATCCTTATCCTTAATTTGTTTGGATTAGTTATTCTAAATCCTTTAAGGATCAGGTCTTTTAGATTTAGTATAAATAGCATTGTTATGTTGTTAAACAAATCATTCAATGAATTAATAAATTTTCAGATTTGTTCATGCTTTTGGCGTGTTCTTTGATTAGAGTGATTGTAAGATTGCTTTCCTCTAATTGCATCAACAATCAAGGTAAACTTATCAATTTATTTGTGGCGCTTATCTTATTCTTTTACTCTATTATTAGTATTCTTGCTTCCTTAAGCTTTGGGTGCCATAAAGGGGGAGTTTAGCTTGATCTTTGAACTATTCCAAATCTTGTCATAGAGTTCTTGGATCCATAGGGTTCCGCGTCACAATGGAGTCCAATATGGTCTAAAAAGGAGAAGAAGCGCACATGAAAATGCATGGATTCTAAGGAGAAGTGGTCGGATTCTAGCAAATAAAAAGGTACCTCAACTTTTAACTAAGATTCAAGGAAGAATCTTTTCGAGGAAAGGGAGAATGATACGGATTCCCTCTCACTCAACCATGGAGCTCAAGGGAGCATGGGTACCTCAACTTCTAACTAAGATTCGAGGACGAATCTTTTCGAGGAAAGGGGGAATGATACGAATTCGCTACCACTCAACCATAGAGCTCAAGGAAACATGGAGAACAACAAAAGAGATTTGTTGTTGCTTCCTAGTGGACCAATTACAAGAAGTGATACAAAGAGATATGGGGCAGCCATGTCCTTATATGTTTAAGACCAAGTTACACAAGAGCTTCATGATCTTGATTTCAACAAGTGTTGTTTGGAACTTGAAGGCACACCTAGGCTTCTTACATTGTTGGAGGCATATGTTGATGGTGTAGCACGCCCTGGCCATACTAGAGCCTAACTTTAGCGTAATAATTTAGCTTGTTTGTGTTAGTTTTAAGTTGTAATGTTGTTAATGGGTTGGGCCATCAATAAATTGGGCCACCCTTTTATTTTTATCCTTAATTGGTTTGGATTAATTATTCCTTATCCTTAGTTGGTTTGGATTAATTATTCCTTATCCTTAGTTTGTTTGGATTAGTTATTCCTTATACTTATTTGGTTTAGATTAGTTAATCCTTATGCTTATCCTTAGTTGGTTTGGATTAGTTATTCTAAATCCTTTAAGGATCAGGTTTTTAGATTTTAGTATAAATAGCTTTGTTATGTTGTTAAACAAATCATTCAATGAATTAATAAATCTTCAGATTTGTTCATGCTGTTGGCGTGTTCTTTGATTAGAGTGATTGTGAGATTGCTTTCCTCTAATTGCATCAAGAATCAGGGTAAACTTATCAATTTATATGTGGCGTTTATCTTATTCTTTTACTCTATTATTGGTGTTCTTGCTTCCTTAAGCTTTGGGTGCCATAGAGGGGGAGTTTAGTTTGATCTTTGAACTATTCCAAATCTTGTTATAGAGTTCTTGGAATTAATTTCCATAGGGTTCTGCGTCAGTCGTTTCTTAACTACGATTGTGTTTACGCATATAAGATAGTGGATGATACCTTCACTATAACTCACTAGAAAATATTTCAACCGCATTAATAGTTTCGACCCCCTATCTATGCTAATTCATTTGAGTGAAATATCGGTTAGTTGTGTGCATTTAAGCCTTGGACTAGTAAGACGCGTTTAATGACTTGGGGCCATATTAAGGTTCAACTAGAGCGGATAGTATCTTTGTGCTTCTAATGTGGATGTGAGTTAGTTGAGTCTTACCAACATGTAAAGACACGTTTTGGGCTTTGAACTAATCCATGCGAGCTTGCGTTGGTTCGGCCCAAGGCAGATAATATCTTACTATGTCTGGGCCTACCGCAAATGTTTATATTTAATATTTATATTGAACTCGTGCAGTAATACCTCTAGATCGACCATGTGTATATTGAAATACTTATATTAAATCGTACAGTAAAACCTATCAATTGACCACAAATTTATTGCAATATTTATATTAAATGGGTGAGACAAAATGTTATCTATACGTGTATTACTGTAGCGATTTTAACAATTCCACTCTATTGTTAATAGTGTTACTGACTAAAAATAACTATCAAATCCCTCTCTTTAGACGGCCCAGTCAACCAAACTCACAACATCTTTAGACGACCCAATAGACCAAATTCACAACATCGATTACTTCAAAATATTATATACACGTGTGGCCATTTTAATAATTTCACTCAATTGTTAATAGTGTTACTGACTAAAAATAACTATCAAAGCCCCCTCTTTGGACAGCCAGTGGACCAAACACAAAAAATTAATTCATTCTTGTCCAATATTGAAATCATTATCAATCTTTGTCGTGTTGATATGGGCCATCTCAGATCGAAATACTTTAAACCCCATCATTTGGTTACCAATCCAGTTACAACTTGGGATATATATTTGCTTTAATGTTTTTCCAGTTTTAAGCTCAAAGCTCAGTATTTAAATGTGGGCCTTCGCGGGTGGTGAACTAGTTTAAAGCCCATAAAAAAGTTCAACATTGCTTGCTCATGTGCTTGCCCAAAGATATACATGGATAAAATTTTTTCTCAGAACTAGTATCACGGTTCCTTTTTCATTCTTCAAAGCTCAAATGTTGCTCCTAATCAAAAGATTCAAACACAGATTAATTGAACAACTGGATTTCAAGCTAAATTGCAACTCAGACAGTCATTTCAACATGAAACTTTAGCAAGGCATTGACTAGATGACAATAGCAAATCATCATATTGTACTGGTAAAATTTTAACTCAACTGCAATATAATTTCAGCATTCTTGGCTTCTCCATTGGGATTTAAGCCATAGACGGGTAGATTATATTAACTAAAATTTATAAATGCAAATACATATACCAAAAAACATGCCAACAAAAAAGCCAGCTATCAAACTTAAGTACTTTCCCTCCCTACAATTTATAATTGCAGATTCATCCTTTGCTTCCGCTTCAGCTTCGTAACAATCGGTATTGTCAATGGTCGACAATGGATATTCAATCTCTTCCTCGATTCCTCCTTCAGATATTGCCATGCTTGATTTCAAGTTCGCTCCTGCATACCCAGTTAGGGATAAACTCGACCTTGATGACCTTTGAACTGATAGAGGTGCAACGATTAAATCGAAGAACACACGATATGCTTTCACAACATCGTCCTTACTTTCATAAGATCTGTACAAGGCATTGCTAATGCCTAATACTCGAGATGCGAACTCTGGCCAAGAATCAAAAACCCCAATTTCAATTTTGCGGAAAACTACATATACCTTGGCTTTCTTATTTTGTGGATTCGTGTCACTATAGCAATTCTTCTTCCCAGTGGCGTCTGTGGAAGAAGATGAAAGCCTTTGTTGGGTGAAAACATTTTTGGGGGCTAAGGATGTTAGAGGAGAGAGATTGTTCAAGCAAGCTATTAAAAAGGCAGTTTTGGGACCTATGGTTTTGTCATTTTATCTTTATTAAAATAGGAGGGAGAGAATAATTTTCAAATTCAAATTTTCAAAGAAAAATTTTTATTAAGGGCAATGTGGACATTCTATGTGCAGAGATTCTCCTTGATTCTTGTTGTGTCAAGCTTAGCATGAGCCATTTAGCATTGCTCTATAGATATTTAACAAAGTGAACATCTACACCTGCATATAGTTAAAATAATATTCTTATTATTTAAATTTTATTATTTATATTAAATAATTATATTTTAAAAATTAATATTCATTAACAATAATAATATATATCTATATTTCAATTTGAAATTAATATTTTTTATTTGATCATTTAAAATACTTTTTATGTTTAAAAATTATTATTTATTTAAAATAATTAATTATATTTATATTTGAATATTTATTATTTTTTAGTTTTAGATTGAATTTTTTAATTTTTTTTTGTCCTTTATTTAGGAATAATTATCTACTTTTACATCATATATCTTTATTTATAGATGGAATTATTTTATATGCCTTTTAAATTTGTAATTCTATATATCTTTATTTATAAGTAATGCTTATTCTTTAGGGTTTTATATTGTATGTATTTATTTACTCTATTTTAGTTTAGTTTATATATATATATATATATATATATATATATATATATATATATCTTTTATAATTTTTTTATTTGCTTCTTTTAATTTCTTTGAAGTTGTAGGATTTATTTTTTTTATAAATATTTATTTTTATAGGTGCAATAAAAAGTAACATATAATACAATGTACAATAATAAAGTAATAAAGAAACTCACGCAATGCGCAAGCCTCCGCCTAGTCTATATATATATATATATATATATATATATATATATATATATATATATGAAAGCTGAAATAAAAAGAAAGTTTGAGGTGTTCTCTTTGTTCAGCATTCTATTTTTCTTTTTTTAGAAAATTTTAAGATTTTATCTTATTTTTCTGTATTTTGATTCGCCAACTCAGATAATTTTTCAATTTAGTTGGTATTTAATATGGGTAATTGATAAGTTTTGAAACCTAATCCAACTCTTATTTATTTATTTATTTTTTTGTATTTTAATTGGCCAAACTCAAATAATTTTCAATTTAGTTAGTATTTACTATGGATAATTGATAAGTTTTTGAAACCTAATCCAATTAAATTTTAACTTATAACTTTTCTGTTTCTAAGTGATTATATTCCTTGCTCGTATGTGTATATAAAGTTAAAACAACGTGTTGTCTTTGTAAGACGATGCAAATCAAGACCCTGGCTGGAAAGACCATCACTTTCAAGGTTGAGAGCAGTGACACCATTGATAACGTCAAAGCTAAGATTCAGGTACTTTTTGTTTTTCTTCCTTCTTTTTCGTAATTTATCTCTCTATGGCTCTTTATTTATCTTTCTAATTTATGGGTCTTTTTGCTTTTGATGGAAAACTTCTATTTGATAATAGTTTTTAAGTAGAATTTTCTATTTTCTTTTGTGGGTAAATATTTTCCAGAACAAAAAGTTAGGGTATGTGCTGTTCATTGATTAAAAAATTGAGATTTTCCACGTTGGTGTTGGTGTTGCTATTGTCGTAATATAATTAGAGAATTTTCTTGCCGAGCTCATAATCTGTTTCTAGTAACCTTAACTTGCCAATTAAAATAGACACTCAAAATTACAACAATATATTTTGTATTTATGGATGTGAACTTTGGTTTGCTAGGAATGATTTATTATGGCAGCAAACTTGGACATCTCCATTTCAAGTACACACATCAACATGCATTTACATGATGCGAAAGTGGATGTCGACATCATCATTATTAGGTGGTCTTGATGTCCAACGTGCTCCTCATGCATCTGCTTCCATGGCTCATTCAAGAACAAGTGGTTCTAATCCAAATTGGCATGCTTTAATGGATGGGCCAGTTTTCAAGCACAGGACATGGTTGGTTTTGGTGCTATTTTTGAAGATATAGAGGGGGCTTTTTTATGTGCTGTGTCGGGTTTTCAAGAAGGTAATGGCGAGTCCAGTATGCCATTATCTACGTTATGCTTGCGACAAGCTTCCCAGTAATGATATTATTTTTTTAGATTGCCAAGTATTAGTTCATGCCATTAATTCGTCTAGATTGAATATTATAAATTTAAAATTTTTTAAATATTTTCTTATCTGTATCTTTGTACCTGTTTAATCTAATCTAAACAATTAATCACCCATGAATTTTATAGACTTAATGATACACATATTTTATATTAGCTTAACGAACAAAACTATAGTTTTTTACAACTTGGTTTTGTGCAGCTTTGTTTTGTGCTTCTTATAGAGTAATAAAAACGATAGGTTTGTAATACATTGCAGCGATTTCAACATATAGTAAATTCATGGATTTTTCTTTTGTATTTTGATAACTTTGAAATTCCTTTTGTACATTTATTAGTTAATTGATACTTGGCATGTTTGCTAATTGAATCTCTACAAGGGTAATAAATTATTTCTTTCTTATTCTTTTTCCCTATTTGATTCAAATGATATTTTAAGTGATTTGAAATTTAAATTCAATGCCCTAGAATTACAATTTATGGTTAAAAGATGTAACTAAATTTCATTTTTTATGTGTTTTTTGAAAGGGTAAAGTTGATTTCAATTTGTCTTGGCTCCATTAATTGCCCAAATTACTAGACTAATTACAAATAATATTTGGTGTTTGGTATTAGAGTTACAAAAATAGAGCTTAAGTATTTGTCTAAAGCATAAAAATTATTATTTTAATTATATTATTCATATTGAATAATTTAAATAGAACTTTATTTGAATAATTTAAATAGAACTTTATTTGAATAATTTAAATAGAACATTTAGGATAAAATAATATATTTGAGTTCTTTGAATTGTACATTCTAATTAAAATTTAGCTAGGATTAGTTAAATTGTTTGCACAAAGTATTATACTTTTTTTTTTTTCTATATTTTAACGCGAGACTTATTTTTTAATTTAAAAATTAATATTTAGTAGTAATAATAATAACTTTAGAAATTTAATTTGATTTAATCTATATACTTTACATTATTCGTAATTTTTTATTTAAGTAATATATCACATTATGTCTATTTACACCATCATACAATTAGTAATAAAATTCAAGAAAATTTTGCTATTTGAAAATGATAGGTGCGAATCCATATTTTTTTTAATGCTTAGTAAAAACTAGTGTTATTTATTTTGATTTTTAAAAGAGGAATACTAGGACTTGAAAAAATTAATTTGATCTTTGAATATTTAAATAAATAAGGATTAAATATTATTAATCAAAACTTTATTTAGAACATTTTTAATTATTTTTATTCACAAATGAAAAAACTTCTAAAAATAATAACATAATTCAATAATAATATTTATTTAAAAAATATATAACACTCGTGTGGAAGCATGAGATTTCGACTAGTATTTATATAATCCTAAAGCAAAAAACAGTTTCAAAAAACTGAGTTGGCACTTTACTTATTGAGTTTTTTCATTTTTCTTTTTTTACAAATTTTCTAATTTATTATAATATTTTTAATTATTTTAAAGGCTTTCATTAATAATAACTATAATTTTTTTAATTAAATCTTTTCTCTTATCATCAATCCTTATCATCAACAAAATGAAAATTTGAAAATCTACTAGACGTTCATCTCTTTAACAAGGAATAAAAATTGTAGCCTCCACTTCAACCACGACATTCATTTATTCTTTATTGTTTGTTTGCTTTCTTTATCTTTTTTTTATTACGATTTTACATCCTTTTCACGTGATTTTTTCTCAATCTCTCTATTCTTTCGATTCTACAGATTGTGCAAGTGGCCACATGTGTTTAGCTAAAAACTATGCTGTAAAGGATTAATGCATGATTTAGTAATTTTTACTATTTTTCACGGTTTATAAATTGCATGTTTAAAACTTTTTTCTCATGATTTATCCTCAGTTTCTCTAACCTTTGGACTCCAAGATTGTGGATACAGTGGTGCCATACTGGAAACAATGCTAAAGAGGATTTGGTTGTGGTTATGCCAAAAAACAAGTGTATCTGATTTGAATTTTTCAAAATTTTTTTAATATGATTTTGCTACCTAGAAAGCATCCCTAAAAAGTTAGTTGAATTTCAGGTGTAATTATTCCATAAAATCATTTACTAAATTCTTCATCAATTTGTTGTTTATGGTTGGGTTATTGTTGTGAATTGAGCAATAAGAGCACACAACAATATTTTTACATTGATCTAATCGATTATTTTCACCAGGTTCGTTGGAAGTCCTACTTGAATAGTCTGAAGAGCAATCAAAATGTTGTCATGATAATTGAGGTGATTTGTAATACTCTTATATAATTGGTTACTATTGAACTTCTAGTTTGTAAATATTTCTCTAACAG
This sequence comes from Jatropha curcas, assembly GCF_041381405.1. Lineage (NCBI taxonomy): Eukaryota > Viridiplantae > Streptophyta > Magnoliopsida > Malpighiales > Euphorbiaceae > Jatropha > Jatropha curcas. Next base: position 16,217,197 of record NC_143160.1, read on the forward strand.
GATTATGAGGCTAGGAGTTATATCGATTAGAATAGTTGTGAGCCTTCATTACTTTCTTAGTGAAATGAATTGTAATTTTTTTTCCTTCAATATAATATATTTGTTCTTTCTATGGAAGTGTTTATGTAATCAATTTGATGAAGTTTTACAAATTATCTTCATCTAGAAGCAAAAGAGTATACTCCCATCATCAGTACATCAATGGAGCCATAAGACTATATCTAGATACTATTTACATAACTTGTTTAAATTAAAAATCTCTTGATTTTCCTCATATTGGATGGTATATGTTCAATGTGAAGTAGCATGAAACAACTTTAAATGTCTACTATCAAATGAATTAAATTTACACCTTTGAATGTGTAAACCTTTGAATTGTAAAATGCACTTTTATGCTAATATCAAATTTGAGTGTGGCTACATTGATTGTCGTTAATTGATATTTTAATTTATATTGACAATAGAATTATAATCTATTGTAATACTTTTAGTTGGAAACCCCTCAGCGATTGATTCTATTTTTAAATAGAACTACACGAAGGCCCATGCTTTGCGCGGTCACTTTATTATCATATTATATATCATGTATTTTTTAGATGAATAATATTAATTATTAAAAAAATGAAAGATATATTGAACTTTAAATAAAAAAACTAAAAATGCAAAATTTTAAATTTAAGTATATCAATTCATGCTCTTGTTAAAATTCAAGAAAATGAACAACATTTGTTCATAGTAATTGAAACGACTCGAAAATTTAATTTTATAAAATTTTCATTTAAAAACTAAATTTTTATTCCAGCTAATGGAATTCAGCAGAAAATATTTTATTATTGCTAAACCAGACCTATAAACCAGTTTGAATTTCTCGAAAACCAAGTGAAAAACCCGTAAACTAAGCAAAAATCAAGTCAAATCATTAAATCGAGCCAAACTGGTTTGATCAAACTAGAAAGCTCTAGAAAACAACCTTTTCTTTTTCTTTCTTTTCTCTTCTTCCTCTTCCTTCTTCTCCAGCGAGCCAGTGCCATTCCTCCCTTCCCGTTCTCGGCCACCGCTTGACGAGAGCGAGGTGGCGATGGACTCACCTAGAGCTGCTGGTCCCTTTTCCAGCTTCCTTCCATGCTAGCAGAGCCTTTAGTGGAGCAAATCGAGACTGTCTCCATCGACAGTTCTCATTCTTCGATCTCCGGCGATACTAGGCAACTCCGGTGATGTGAAGCTTCAAAGTGAATCTCGATTGACTTAGCTCATTTTTCTTCAAATGATTCCGGCGATGGGGCATGGAGGATGAAACCACAGGAGCGGTGGCGAGAGGATGACTGTCAAGCCCGTTCCGGCTAGTTAGGGGACTAATCTCGCGCAACTAATGCCAAAAACGGACTCCTGAGTGAAAATCAAGCCAGATGGTGTGAAGAGTGCTCGATTTCAAGCAGCCACAGTTTTCCAGCCATTGTAGATGGCGGTGGTTCGGTGATCGGTCGGTGAGTCTCCTGCGAGACCCTAAGAGGAAGAATCATCTCCTCTTCATGCGAATCGTGGCATTATAGTTTGATTTTTGATTGGTACGCTCTAAGACCCAGTTCCAAATTTTTTGGTATAAATTCCAATTGTTACGCTTTAAAATTTTTAGTTGTTTAATTTGATTTCGAACAAATAGATAAATATACTTAATTTTGAAAATGAAGCATACGAGTCATTGAGAATATTTTGGCCTTTATGTTAGATTTGTTGAATATTTAAGTGGAATTAATTAAATAAAAAGAAATTAGATTATTTGAGTAACTTTATATATAAATAGAATATTTTAGTCTTTTATAAATACATTAATTTTGATTAGTTTACGGTATTTCTAGAAGCCGATTGTGATTAATTATTTAGTTTAGGATTTAGAATTATTAAGTACATATATGTGTGTGTGATGGTTGATACATGTTGTCTAAGGCGGATGGGTTGATTTGATTAATTACCCGATGGATGGGCTGTGTGAATTCAGTAAATGTTTAGATGAATTAAAAATGGTTATGGCGGACGAGATTAGTTGTTGTAAATTTCCTGAAGGATGGGCTTTGAGAATCTATTGTTGAATTGTAGTCTTAAGCAGGTGGTTTAATCCAATTTTAGAGGAGGTTCTGCCGAAATTTCGCTAGAATTTATGTTAGATATATTTAATGGTTAAGTTAATAGGCTTATTTGGAATAATTCTTTAACCTGATATATTTAAGATAGAGTACTTAATTCAATTCAATTCTCTCCTCTCCTTCATGTGCCATTTCGTTTAGATCGATGTAGTTGTTCACTGCTTCAAAGAGTTAGGACCTGAAATTAGGCTATTTTTCCCATTTAGCAATGTAAGTAATAATAGTTAGTATATATACCATATGCATCATACATAAACTCATTACTATGCAATGCTTCGTCTTTATTTGTTTATTTATTTATTTACTTGTTTACTTATTTTTCAAGTATTAATTATTATATTATAGCATTTGCTTCTGTATATTTATTAGTACCTATATGTGAATGTCTAATTGTGCACTTGCATTATGATATTTAATTGTTTGATGTACTTGCATATAATTGCACTACTTGATTACATATGTTGTGATAACAATGTTCCTTATTTGTGTGGAATTAGGATGAAGTGGGTCACTATGGGTTTGTGAGGGTGGTCAGCGATACCGTCGGCCAGGTATAGGGAGATCGGCGACCCTGTATGCATCTGATAATAAATGATATGGAAAACCACAGGGTGGCCTCCTGATGGTATGGAAAAGAAAAGAGAGTGTAAAAAAATGGATGAATGAATGAATGAAATGAGAGGGCTAGTCAAGTGAGGATTAGACTGGTCGGCCAAGTATGAGGGATTGGCTCGTTGGTGCACACTCCCTGGTGCACACGTCATGAGAGGATGGGCCATGCGTGAGGATGGCTCATTGGGCGTTCCGGTGACACCACTGACCAATCTCCACGTGTTTAATTACTTGAAGGTGTTGTTGGTGCTGATGATGTGTCATTTGTTTGATTGGATGAGTACTCATTTTAGTACTTCAGGAAGTATTTTGTGTGAATGCTTGTGTTATGCATTAGTTATTATTCATTGTTAAGCTCACATTTCTTTTGTTTAAATTCTTCCAGGAAGTATATTCTTTTGCCCGGTCAGAGCTCTGTCTCCTTCCCCGTAAAGCTAGAAAATTAACCTTTAGAATTAGCAGTTATTTTATTATGTAGCTATATGTACTAAAACTTATATATAATTATCTATTAGTGAAGTCCGCAGTTGTAGGATTGTAACCGATAAACTCATGAGGAGGTTTAGTCATTTATTTATATGAATGCATGAGATTGTTAGCCCACATTAAGGATGTTTCATATTGTAATTGGGCCTGAACTATGAAATGTTTAAGAAGTTAGATTTAGGCCAAAGTATAATATAATTATGAGATTCATTTGGTATGGTTGCATTTTAGTGGTTCAGGCTTACTACGGGCCTCGGGGGCTTTAAGCTTATTTGGGCCCTAAGGCCGGTGCGGCCCATGGAAATGGGTCGTGACAAAGTTGGTATCAGAGCTTAGGTTAGAATTTTAGGACACAACTACGGAGTATCAAGAATTTCTTTATGTTGGGATCGATCGTAACCAACATAGGGAAAGAAACTTGGGGATTTCTTTCTTAGGGATGGTGGATGCACTAAACCCTATGAAGGAAAAACCCATATCTATTGTGTAAATCAATAAACTATAGAAGAAGTAGTTAGGGATTTGAGTGAAAGTAGTAAACAATAGGATAAAACTATCACAATACTTATAGGTGCTAAAGTAGGTATTAGCCCTTAGGCTTAGGGAATAGAGTAATACCTAGATGGTAGTGGATTGGCTTGATCACCCAATGCACTACTTTTCATGTGAACTCTATTCCTGTCGGTGAGTAGGATTATGTAGAGTATAAATAGGATTTTCATTTATATGGGAAGAGTGAATAACTTTAAGGTAATTAAGAATCTGTGTTCAAGTATTCAGCTCAGCTACTGAATTTCTTTAGAGTTTATTCAAAATAAATTTTGTATCATTTTATTTACTTGTTCTTTGAATTTAAAACCCCATCTCGATTCTGAATTTAAATTGTATTATGATAAATAATTTAAAATTGACTATTTATATAGAAAATCGTTTTCAGAAGTTGTCTATTCATATCATGGGGCCAATTGGATGAGATGATAATATGAAATGATCATGAGGGTAGTTAAAACTTAAAAGAAGATTTGAAGAAGAAGAATAAGGTAAGAGATGATAATGATGATGATGATGATGATGATAACAATGATAACAAGTAAGTAGACTGTTAGTAGTCAAGTTAAGAACATGAACGTTGGAAAGGTTTGAGAAGACAATTGTGGTATAGAAGCTAAGTTGCAACCAGATTTAGAGTATACGACTCTTTAATGTTTAAATGAAAAGGATAACATTAGGAATGGGCTTGGATAATTTAAGGGTATGAGGAATAATATATAACACGTTGTAATATATATATATATATATATATATATATATATATATATATATATATATATATATATATATATATATATATATATATATATATTAGGGGCAAATGGTAGATAAAAATTAGAGGAAATTATACATACCTTGCTAGACTTGAATAAGGAAAAGATTGATCTACTATAAACAGGTGAGATAGGTAAGTTGATATACGAATTGAAGTTGAAATAGGTAGATTATTGCTTCTGTTGCAATTTTAGTATGACAGCAACTATTTTTACCATTAGCTTGAGTTCTAGATATAATATGAAGGAAATAGATATTATACTTTAATACTTTGATGAAAATGAAACAATTAGCTTATGTACTATAGATGCTAATTAGTAACTTTGCTATTATTTCTTAATTGAGGTATAAACTAAAATTCCATATAGAAACGAATAAATTATTTAGTTTAACATAGAATTTGGTAAAGGAAATTGAGTTATTGATGTCTATTTATTTGATGCAATGTTTGGATGGTAAAGCAGCTGGATGGTAAAGCAGCACTAGGTCGGGATTTAAGAAATTTTATTGAAGACCTTCGTGTTGATGGGTATTAGGTGAAAAGTGAGTATTTAGGGTAAGGAATAAATATTAGATCGAAATACTGGTAATTAGATAAATCATGAATAACGATGATTAGTTAATAAAAAAAATGTGCTTTTGCGACCGACTCACATCGGTCGCAATACTGCGATGATATTACGACAAATTACAATGGTTGGGAGGTGGAATATCCATTGACGGATTTGTGACCAAACAGTGACACAATTTGCGACGGATTTGCGACCGACATGATATCTGTCGTTAACTTTAGCACTAATAATTCCCGCCAGTTTGGTTTTCAGTTGGCGACCCCGTTGCGACTACTTTGCGACCGATTCTGCAACGAATTTGCAACCGTTTAGAGGCCTGTCCCAAAATTGCGCGCTGCAGAAATTTAGCTTTCATTCTGCAACCGATTGGCGATTGATTTTCGATCGATTTTTTGCGACTAATGAAGTCGGTCGCAATTTTTCTGACCCAAAAACGACATCGCATGATTAAAAATTGCGACTGACTTTTTAAAGAATTGTCGGTCGCAAAAAAATAGGGCTTTATAAGCCCTTGGTCGCCTTGCGTGGGCGCAGCTCGCCTCCTTCCTTCCCTTTCTCCTCTCTGTCGCATCGTAGCCCTTCCCAGCTGCCTCCTCCTCCACTCTCTTGCACGCTGGTCGCTGGAGATTCTTGCAGGAGCTTCGTTTGTGTTCGCCTAGTCAGGTACACCTCTTGCTGTCTTTTTTTTTTTTGGTTTTTTTTTCTATGGATTAATTTCATTTTGCAATGTGAATGCATTTCGTTTTTTTTTTTTTTTTTTTTGTTATTATTGTTGTTTTTTTAGTCATTTAATTCTATTAGTTCTATACTATTGTTGTTTTTTTTTTTTATGATTATTTTTATGTGAATCTGTGGTTGTTTTAGCTTTGCAATTTTAATTTTAGGAGGTAAAATTTGTTATGGGAGGCTGTTAGATTATGGTTTTAGGTTGAAGTTGATCTTTGAATATTTATGAGTAAATTGTTTTAGGCTGTTAGATTTATGAAGTTGGTCTTTGAATATTTATGAATAAATTCTTTCTCAAAGTAATCATAATCACTATTTACATATCGGTATTGTATAAAAATACATATACAATTATACAAAAATTAAAAATAAATAAATAAAAGAAAGAAACTCATCAAATGAACAACTTAAATTTGTAGCTTTATTTCATTTTTTTCTATTTATTTTTTCTGAATTTAATCAACTTTTAAGACAACTCAAAGTAATCATTCTATTTCACAAGTCCAATCTATCTTTTGAATTGTAAGGCTATTTCATGTCTTATACCTCATCATAAGCAGTTAAAATACAGTGCTTCTTATTTTTCTATGAAAAAAATATACAACAAAATAATTAATGGTCGTATTAAATAAGAGCTAATAATTTTTTTATGGGAATCTTGTTTTAAGGTTTGTGACTGTCTTTTTAAATTTTAGAGCTTCTTATTTTTCTATGAGAAAAATGTACAACAAAATTATTAATGGTCATATTAAATAAGAGCTAATAATTTTTTTCTGGGAATCTCGTCTTTTAAGGTTCGTGACTGTCTTTTTAAATTTTAGAGAAATATTGTACTAAATTTAAGTATGTCTCATCGTTTAAATCAATTTGAATATTAGACTCTGCAATATTATATAAAATAAACCGCTACCCACTTAAAGCAGCTCTTATTATTGAAAATTTAAAATATACTAATTTTTTTTAAATTAGTTTATGCTGATTTGTGTTTTTTATTTGATTGGAAATGAAATGAATGATATGTTTGAGTTGGAATGATGTAGAAGTGTTTATATTAGTGTGTTTTGACTTGAGAATTGATTATATTATGCCGAAATGCTGCCGAAATTTTTATAAAAACTGATTATGTTATATATAACCTTTGTTAGAAATAATGAACTTAATGAGTTTACATATATAGTTACCCTTATTGTAGAAATAATCTTAGTAAGTTAGGAATGTAAATGGAACATTACTTTTGGCATGTTTTAAGGATGGTTTAGGACTAATGCAATTACATATAATTTTCCCTTTATAAATAGAGTATTATTTAGGTAAAAAATGCAGACTAATCGAGATTGGATGTACTGGAGGTACGAGGTCAATGGGATATTAAGACAAGAATTCTTGCAAGGATTGAAATCGTTTATACAGTTTGCAGTTGGTAATCTCAATCGTATAGATGGTAATAAGTTGAGGTGTTCATATAATCACAAGAAGTGTCAAAATAGAGCCTTCCTAGATATCGATACAATTAAACTTCATTTATGTAAAAATGGGTTCGTGGAAAATTATTACGAATGGATACATCATGGTGAACCTCGAGTTTCTAGTGGGTCAGGCCACTCTATTCCGGTAAGTTTAGAAGGTTAGCCTTATTAATTTCAGTATGGTAATCGATGCAATGATACGAAAATCGATCCGGGTAGAGTAGAATTTCATTGGGATAATATGAAGGAATCGCCAAACTATACAGCACAACAGTTGTTTGACATGCTAAGTGCAACTAACAGTGAACTGTGGCCTGGATGCAAGAATCATTCAGTTCAGAAAGGTGTTATGATGATTTTGTGTAGTTAGCAAAAGAAATATTGCCTGAAGGCCATTCGATGGTTGATAATTTTCACCGGACAAAAGGCTTGGGAGGATCTTGCATTCAAGAGAAAGTGTGAGATATTTGCACAAAACAGGTGCAGTGAGACTGGCGGTGATGGAGCAGGACCTTCTCGACATACAGGCGGATCAATATCTACTATAGAGACATCTTGATTATTAGTGAGTCAACTAGTCACAGTTACAAAACTGATGTTTAATGAAATGACACCATATTAATATATCATGCATAAAAATTCATTATGGGCTGAAAAATATGGTCGTGAGCCCACACCGACGGAGAAGTTTACTTACACTCACACAAAGGACCATGATTGCCATACATTTGTCGATAGACGTGCGTTAAGCGTCAATGTAAGTAACAATGAAGAATATTTACATTTACCTTCTAGTCCTTTCATATGTGTACAAGTTCAATATAATAAAGCTTGCAACTGCATTGATTAATTAATTTATTATTTTCAAGAGAACTATAGTACAGCTCGCGAGCTTCTTATTTCTTCTCAGGCTGAATCTAAAGCTGAGTCAAGAATTGATGAGTTAGCACTTCATCTGGAGGCGGTAGTGGGTGAAAAGAAGAGGAAAGCATATGGCATCGGGTCTCAGGCATCACAATTTTACTGCGTCTCAGCATCATACGCTTCTGCAGCTAGCTCAGGACCACATCCCGACCACAGTGCCAAGGAGATTACTGCATTACGGGCTCATATTGATTAGCAGGAAGACAGCTTATAGCACTTAAAGCGCATGTCATGCGAACGTCCAATCAGCCTGGTGCGGATGATAAGAAGAGCTTAGCTTGAGCTTAGTACCTGACATCTTAGAGAACTCCTGCCAAAAATTTGATGTGAACACTGGGTCTCTATCACTAACAATTGATCGTGGTACACCATGGAATTTCATGACCCCATTAATAAATAATTCAGCTACTGCCTTGGCTGAAAAAGGATGAGAAAGTGAAAGGAAATGGATTGACTTGCTTAACCTGTCCACGACTACAAAAATTGAGTTCTTTCCTTGAGAGGTGGGCAATCCCTCAATAAAATCCATGGAAATGTCTTCCCATACTTGGTAAGGAATGGGTAGCGGCTGAAGTGAACTAACTGGTGACAAAGTTGCTGCCTTAGCTCGCTGGCAAACATCACAGGCTGCTACATATTTTGAACCATTTCATATATGGACGGCCAGTAAAAAGTTTGAGATATTCTCTTGTGAGTACACGTGATGCCCGAATGACCTCCATACACCGAGTCATGATTCTTCTTCAATAATGCTGGAATAAGTGAAGAGTTAGGAGGAGTAACCACTTTGCTATCACGAATGATAAATCCATCCTTCCAGGTATACTTTTTGTTGTCTGTGTCATTTGCCATCTCTAAAATATGCTCCATGTAGGGATGATTTTTGGTTTCCAAGCGAATTTGATCCTAAATTGCGTCACTATAAGTGGACAAGGTCAGTAGCAGGGCAGTGTCATGTCGTCGGGATAAAGTGTCGGCACCATTATTGTCTCGACCTTATTTGTAGATGATTTCATAGTCGTACCCATGAGCTTAGCAACCCACTTCTCCTACTCCGGTGTGGTCACCTTCTGCTCCAATAGAAACTTTAAACTTTTTTATCAGTTTTGATATAGAATTTGTTGCCGATAATGTAGGCCCTCCACACTCGTATGGCCGTAATGATCGCTAACATCTCGCGAGAATATATCGACTAAGATTTTTTAGAAACTCCTAAGGTTCGGCTGACAAATGCAATGGGCTTTCCATTCTAGGTCAAAACAGCCCCAATTCCACTTCTGGAAGCGTCTGTCTTGATGGTAAATGGAGCTGCGAAATTTGGCATCGCAAGGACTGGAGTAGTAGTCATGGCATTTTTAAGGGACTGAAATGCACTTTCTGCATCCTTTTGCCAATTGAACTTCCCTCGCTTCAGTAAATTTGTCAGTGGCCAGGCAATCTCTCCATATCCTTTAACGAATTTCCTGTAATATCCTGTAAGGCCTAGGAAACCTCATAATTCTGAAATGTTAGTCGGTCGCGGCCATTCAAGCATAGCTTGAATTTCGCCTTGATCTACCTTGATCCCATTTGGAATGATAATGTGACCAAGGTATTCAAGTTGTTGCTGGCCGAAAATACATTTACTCAACTTGACAAAAAACTGTTTATGCCTCAGGATTTCAAAAGCTTTATTAACATGTTCGACATGCATCATCCAAGTAGGACTATAAATTAATATGTTGTCAAAGAAAACCAAAATGAATTTTCGGAGGAAAGACGAAAAATGGTATTCATAAGCGATTGAAATGTAAATGGGGCATTTGTGAGGCCAAAAGGCATTACCAAGTACTCATAATGGCCATTGTGTGTGCGAAAGGCAGTTTTATGAATATCTTGATCGTGGACTCTAACTTGGTGGTATCCTGTGCGAAGGTCAAGCTTAGTAAAAAAATTGGGCTCTGTATAATTCATCTATCATGTCGTTAATGGTGGGGATAGGAAATCAGTCTTTTATGGTGACGGTATTTAAAGCTCAATAATCAGTGCAAAATCGCCATGATCCATCCTTCTTTTTTACTAGCAAAACAGGTGAAGAAAAAGGACTAGTACTTGGTCTTATAAGCCCCATTGTCAGCATATCATTAACTTGTTTTTCAATTTCAGCTTTTTGAAAGTAGGCATACCTGTAAGGTCGCACATTGACGGGCTCCACTCCTTCTTTGAGAACGATTTGATGTTTGATCTCTCGTTTTGGCGGTAGCTTAGTAGGCTCCTGGTAAATGTATTGGTAGTGCAAGATTACATCATGCAAATCATCACTTACTTCCTCCTGCTTCTCACTACTTCTTTTGGACTTGCACAGATAGCAAAAAGAGTTTGGCCATACACATAATCTCGTGAAATCTCGTGAGTGTCAATGGCTTCCAATGGTGTTGGACCGACTTCCCGAATAATTTGCGGTTGTCCTTGATAGACAAATTCCATCGTCATCTTACTCTAATTACAGGCTACAGTTCCCAACTGCTTCAGCCGTTGCACACCTAACACGATGTCCAATCCCACTAGCGGCAGAGCATACAAGGTGAGGTGAAATGGAATATCACTAATAATGATTGGAACCTTATCATACCTCCCACTACAATGAAGCGTCTGACCATTAGCGATTTTAGCCTTGGATGGTGCAGTTGGTTGAACCCCTAGCTGCAAGATCTCCACCAATTTTGCATCTATGAAGTTGTGGGTTGATCCGGAGTCTACAAGAATAATTATGTCTTTGTTTGCCACTTTTGCCTTAACTTGCATAGTATTATTGATGCTCCATTTAGTGAAGGCGTGGAGAGATATTTCCACTTCCTCATCATCAATCTCTATTCCTTCGTATGATTCCATTTCCTTCGTCGAGCCCTCCATAATCAGCAGGTATGGTTTGAGGCAGTTGTGCCCTCTGACAAACTTCTCATCACAGTTAAAACACAAGCCCTCTGCTTGTCGTCGCTGCATTTCAGCCCAACTTAACCTTCGTATTGGAGTTTTAGGTGACAAAGGCGAACCCGCTCTATTGCGACCTCCTGTTAGTGAGTTGGATTGGGTAAATAAATTGTTCCTGCTTATTTGCCTTTGTTTCTCTATCTGCTTATCCTTCATGCAAGCTAACCCAATCGCTTCCTTTAATGTCTTAGGTTTAAACAGCCGTATGCCGTCAGCAATATCATGCTTTAGGCCACCCATGAACGTGCCCACCAAAGCCTTCATCGACCATCTGTGCACCTGATTAGCAAGTTGCTCGAACTCCCTGATGTAGTCCATCAAAGAGCCAGTTTGCTGCACATGGGAAAGGGCTTCATCAAAATCTTCCACGTCGGTTGGTCCGAACCTGGCCCATAATTCATCATGGACTAATTACCAAGTTATGACCTTCCCTTCCTCCTGCAATGCTCGGCGAAGCCACACCCACCATTGATTAGCTTCTCCTTCTAGATGAAAAGAAGCTAATGCCACCTTCTCCGATTCGCCAGTACCTTGATATTCGAAGAATTGCTCAACTCTAGTGAACCATTCAGTTGGGTCATCTCCAGAGTATTGAGGAAAGTCCAACCTTGCCAGTTTGGACATAAACAACTGGAGCCCACCTTCTGTCGTTCCCTCTCAGAAGCTATGATGTCGGTTCACAGGTGGTCCTATAGTACATCAGCCGAACTGCTCGCCACTGTACTGCATTGCATAGTTACAGCCTCCGAAATTTTACTTAAAGCTTCGTCAAGACTGCGCAACTTTTCATTCATTCTAACTTCCAAGTGACTGAAGGTATCTTGCAACCCTCCAAGACCAGCTTCAAGTTTGTCGATTCATTCTTTGTTCGTCATCATGCTCTGATACCACTGATGCGGTCCCAATCAAAGTACGCAAGAACGTGGGGTTAGATAGTATTTAGGATAGGTGTTCTTTTAAGAAAAGAATTTAATTGTAACACTTGTGTGGATGTAGAAGTCTGTTTACTTCATTATTTTGAGCTAAATTTATACAACTAAAACATCAATAAATATCCCTTAATGTATGGGATTTACAAACTGGAAATTGAAGTTAACAAACTAAGAAATAAACGGATTTAGCTGTAGACTCGTTCTTCTGTGTTATTTTCTCCATCATGGTACTGTTCACGTAGCAATAATCCAACATGGCACTATTCACGTAGCCATACTCCAACATGGCACTGTTCACGCAGCTGCTTCCTCCATATATTTAGGATTTGGTTTTGCCATTCTTCTTGAACGATGTGGCGCGGCTTCAGATGCTACAGCTGGCAGCACATGTTGCTGCTTACATGTATCATTAACTGTCACTAAGGTTTCTAATTTCAATCACATTTATCGTATATTATTGTGATAATTGGTTTTCTTTACTTTATATTTTAGCTTACAAATCAGTTTATACTATAAGATTGCCATGTTTAATCAAGAGCAATAGGCTATTGTTAATGGCAATTTAAGGTTTCTCTCTGTTTGTTTTCTTTGGTGTGAATAAATTTAATTCCTAATAGTTACTTCCAAGCACACCAGAGAATCAACCTAAAGTCTCAAAATTACATTTCCTGTTGAAACATGCTTAATGACAATGTGTATATATTTTTGCAGCCTGGGGATGGATTGATATATGAAGTGGTGGACGACATTTTTACTGTTCTCCTTATTTTACCCCCCCCCCCCCCAAAAAAAAAAAAGACTCCTTCATTTATTTATATTTATATTTGATTATTATAATTGTTCCATGTATTAATTTGTTATACTCTCTGTATCTCTCTCTATATACATTATAGATTTTCTATATTTATAATTTTTAAATTATAATACAATAATAAAGCAATCTTTTAAAAAATAAAAAAAAATCCGCGGACTTTCACTTAGTTATTCTAATTACTATATCTCTGTTTCTTGTGAGTTAACTTAAAATCTAATTGATTTTATGACTTTTGAGAGAGAACTTTGAATTTATTAATTATTTGTAATAATTTTACAATGAGAAATTATTTGAATATATTTACTACATAACCACACACACACAGACATAATACACTCATTTTTATTTCAGGGTGTCGAGTCCCTATATTTCTCATATAATTATCGTAAGCAAACGGTTGGTTTGACTCGGTTGAATCGAATTGAATTGAGATAGAAAATGAAAACTAAACTGCCCAAAGTTGAAATTGACCCAAACTGAACTTGTCAGTTATGATCAATTTTTGCCATATCAGTTCATTTTTAAATCTAACCGGTTAACTTCTGCAAACTCGAGCCAAACCAACAGTAACTTCGATTCAAATCAATTAAAACCGATAAACTGAACTTTCTTACAAACAGATTGAATTGAATCGAAATGGATAAATTTGATTTTTGATTTGGTTCGGTTCAGAGATTTTGCATATAAATCATATCCAATATCTCACCAACCATCCATAATCAATATCTCACCTACGCATAATCCATCTTGTCACGTATCACGCCTCACAATAGTAACGATTCCCAATTTATGCACTATCCATGCAATAATATATATAAACATGACATAAATATAATATTATAATTACATGGAAGTATATATATATATACACACACACACACATGAATGGTAGAAAATTTATCACATATAATCGATAAACTGTAATTTACCCTAATTTGGATTGTATACACTCAATTTGATAGGTCTAGAAATTCTAGTTATCGTGCTAATTAATATTATTCGAAAAGCTAGAATAATCAAAATTATCATAATTTTAATATGTAGGACTATTAATTGGAAATTATAATGCAAATTAAAATTAAATTATGTCATGAGAATTAAATTAGAATAGGGTTAAGTATGTGAAGTTTCTCAATCAAGCATTTTGGTCTAGTACTTAAAACAATTAATATTTAAATAACCAAGGTGTTAATTAGGGATTTAATTATTACAATTAAATTATTAGTACTTAAGGAATGATTAAAGCTAAGGAAATTAAAAAAAAATAATAATAAAAAAGAGAAAACAATTAAGATAAATTGAATTGTGGCTAAGGTAGGACATGGAAGGAAATTATAAGGAAGCTTAAGTTAGTAACTATAAAAACACTACAAGACAAATCCCACCTCTTCCTCTTTTGCAATAAATTTGGCATATCCTTTCTTTACTCCGACGAAAGCTTCTTTCTTCTTCTTGTTCTCCATATTTGGCCAAGCATTAAGGAAGGTAAGGAGAGCTTGATTCAAGAAGAAAATCAAGAAAAGAAGTTAGAAAGGTCAGTGATTTTCTTATAATTCATGACTATATGATTTAATTCATAGAAATATATGGTTTTAGTATATTAGATTTTAATATTGAAGTTGAAATTTAGGAGTTTTGTAATTGAATGACTTTAATTATAATCAAAGAGGATAATAAGTTGATTGAATTGGTTTAACGATGAATTTATATTTGGAATTAGAAAAAAAAAAGGAAGAAAACTCATGAATTGGTCTTGTAAATGATTTGGTCAAGTTGTATGACCTTGAAAGGATTATTTGTAGTGGCTGCCTATATAGTCTAACAACAATATGAGATGAACTAATAAAGGTTATAGAATTGAATTTAATGATTGATGGAAGGAGATAACAAAGGTAAACTCATTGAAAGGTTAACCCGTGAGCTGCCTGAAAATTCAGTCACAAAGATGGAATTAGTTAAATAGGTAAATGAACTCCAAAAATTATGAAATTTTACAGAGAATTATGTTAGGATGTTGAAAAGGTTGTGGTAAAAGTGCTCGTGCAGTGGATGAAGAGAATGGAGTTATAATTAAATGAATGCAGTCTGCTCAATGGACAGGCTAACTAAAAATCAGGTACTATTTTTAGATTATTTGGCTATGCAAATGAGCTCCAAAATTCATGAAATTTTATATGGGAGTAGTCTGAGATGTGAGAAAGATGCTATAAAAATTTTAGGATAAATGGATTTAAGGAACTAGAGATATAGTTGAAGGAATGCAGGCTACTCATATGATGGAAACCTTGTATTCCATTAGTTTGTAAAGAGTTTAGCTTACTTTTAATATGTTATTAAGTCTCATTATTTTAGTTGTTATTTTTATATTTCTAGGATGAGATTAAGTGTTAGAAATGAAGTAATTCATGCCTAAATGAAGGTCATATGATAGTTGGTTAAGCATAGTGAAATTGAAGGAAAAGCATCAATACTACATTTCAATACTTAATTTACATTCCTATGATAGTATGTGTGTGTTTATTGAGTAGTATGGAGTTAATATAAATATTAATTTTAAGCTACAGTATCTGAGAGAAAGGGATTGGATGATAAGTCAATAAGTAGAGGAATAAGATTAGGAGAGCCTTTCAATTCAGGTTAGTGCAAAATTCCTTTCTTACTTCGTTTCAAATCAAAATGTAGACAATATGATGTTCCAAATTCATAAAATGATTTATGAATAAAAAGAAATATTGGAATGCAGATTTTATGGATTTTAAAATAAAAGAAATATGATTTGATATCCTATGATCTTAAAGATTTTTACAAGTTAAATTGAAAGTTATTTTTATGAGGAAGGAGGATGTTGGCCATTTGTTATCTGTAATAGGGCAGCAGTAAATGAATGTTTTTAATAGTGTTTGTAGGAATTGGATTATTGCCTAATGTGTTTTCAATTATACTTAATATATGAAATGATTTATAGTCTCACAACAATTGACAGACATGGTTATTGCCGATATCACTTTATTTGTTGAAGTTGATATTGTGATTAATATTGTAAATGAAATTGCAAATGATATCATTCCCTCCTAGATGAGGTTGAGATTGTCCCTCTTTTGTTGATATTTATACTACAAATTGAGGTTCAGATAGCTTTGTCTTAATGAGCTCATAGGACATCAATGGCCCTTCAGATTGGGTCTATTTAGGCTACTAAGACGAAACTGTATAATATCAAATTTCTTGAATTGATGTATTTCCTATAATTATGATGCTCTATAATCATTTTCACAGAAAGATAGTTAATGATTTTTGAGCAAAAAATTTCTATCATTATTATTGATATACTTTCTCACTAAAGTTTTAACTGAGTTGAAAGAAAGATTGATTTTCAAGTAAGATTT
Source organism: Jatropha curcas (assembly GCF_041381405.1). Taxonomy (NCBI): domain Eukaryota; kingdom Viridiplantae; phylum Streptophyta; class Magnoliopsida; order Malpighiales; family Euphorbiaceae; genus Jatropha; species Jatropha curcas. Next base: position 16,233,552 of record NC_143160.1, read on the forward strand.
AATGAAAAGGATTTTCATATGAAGTTTTAATTACAGTTATGGTTAACATTGAAAAAAATGTGTATTTACGCTTGATTTTATATATATGCACCACTAAGCAATTTGCTTAGCGATAGTGTTTTCTATACTATCGTAGGGAAATAAAAGGAAAGGAGAAAACAGGAGAGTGAGTCCTATTAATTGTGGGATTTCTTTTTGTTTAATGTAGATAAATGAGCTACTATTGTAGCTATTGTTTATATTATTTCTTTTTGGGATTTTGTATGACGTATAAAAACAATAATAGAATAGTCAAATATGTATGAGCAGACATATGTAATTAAAGTTTATGTAAACTCTCAGCGCTAGTATTTATTACAAGCTATATATATATCTATATATATATGCCTTTATTATTACTTAAAGTAATTTACTCTTACTATTACTTATACATGAAAATTAGATTGACCCAGTATGTAACTGCATTTCAATTGGGCTTATGAGTTATGGAACCACTTGCGATGAACGGACTTGCATAACTGTAAAACAAAAAATTTATGATGTTATAAATACCTTTCCCTATATATATAATTTATATTTTAAAAATGGAAAGAGCTTTTGACCCTACTTCTAAATAATATTTTTGAAAATAATTAGCTAATAAAGATGTATTTTTATTTTATTTAAGTCCCTTTAGTATGTTTACTGAGTTCTTATTTAGAATAAGTGCTTAAGAAGCATATTATGAGTGACATGCCACGTCTTACAGTGGGGTACGGTGTGACATGGATTCTAAGCATTAATAACGATCCTAGGTTATATGATAAAAGAGGAAAATAGAACGTAAAAAATATATTGATAAACACCCACCTTAGCGAGATCTCAGGGCCATATAACGACCCAAATAACAAAAAGAATATATAAACATGATATTAGGAGATAATGCCTGGATATTTCTCCCCCATCATCTTGGTAACTAACATTACACTAAGAACTTGTATATAAGGATAAGTTTATCTCCTGGAACGGGTTAATGTCAATTTAGATTGTCAAGTATAGCCAACACACTGTCACTTTCTTAAGATTGTCATAGTTTTTAAATTATCAAATTGGTGTGGTGAGCGTGGGCCGAGCAAAACCAAAAAATCTTTAGAACATTCACTCATCTCTCTCACCCTATCTAGCATTCGAATGTCGCCCACAATGCAATGGAAAAAATACCCGCTGCGGGAATTGGAGAACCCAATAGAGTCGGCAGCTCGATTGAGAAGTTAATACCCACACTCCAGACTTGTCAACACTGGATCCGTAGGCAGCTGCCCTGCTCACTCAGGCTTATAATAACTTTGTAGCTGTCCATGGAGAGGGTAATGGCTAAACCCAAGTCTCAAATTCCCCTTGAGAGTGGGCGCCACGTCAACATCGTGATAGATGAAGGCAATATGGTGAATAAAATTGTAGGAGAAGAGATGGGAGATGAAGAATCCTCCTAGTACACAGACACCCAGAACAAAATGCAGACACATGTGCAATCCACTCCTTTGCTCAGATATGTATGTCATAGTAATGAGGAAGAAATTTGGGCAAAGACTTTGCAAATCTTGAAAGACTTCGCAAATCTTGAAAGACTTCCAAGAGGCAAGTGACAATATTGATTTCGGATTGAGAAATGATTTGCCATGAACCCCAGAAGTCATGTCAGTACACTTCCCACATAAGTGCAGATGCCTACTTTTGAGACGTATGAAGGGACCACTGACCCAAGAAGCCATTTGTTGAATTCTCGCATTGTGATACACATCCAAACAACCGTGGACGCGTTGGTATGCCTAGAATTCCCCATAATACTAAAAGGACCAGTTAAGACAGGGTCCATAGGTAGTTTTGCTCAGTTCATAGCCTCATTCAAATCCTGGTTCATCACAAGCATACCGAGCAAGAAGATATCATCCAACCTGATAGACTTAAAGAGGGCAGAAAATGAATCCCTTTGAGACTAAAACTGAAGTAGCCATCAGTGAAATGGCCAAAAACTGTAAGTATAATAAGCTCTTTCATTCGCTGAAGATTGACAGGCCTTACTCTTTTATAGAATTGATGTCCTGAGCTAATAATTTCGCTTGGCTAGAGGAAGCCTAGAAGGCTCAGCAAGCACAAAGCAGAGATAGCGAATCCAAAAGAAGGTTAGATAAGCACAAAGGATTTTCCCCTGCATGAGCAAGCAGACCGAATAGAAGTCGATCGAGCTACTCCATACAGTCACCTTACTCGCACACCAGCACCTCAGCCATAAGAGAAGTCAATTTCACCCCCTTTTTCCAAAAGTCAGACAAATATCCTGTGATGGCTGAATGGAAACCGAGAGGAAGTTCACTTTAACTACCCAAAAAAGTTGAGAGAAGAGTCTGCATGTCAAAGAGATAAAAAAAACAAGTACTGTGAATTCCATAAAGATGTTGGCCACGAAACCAATCACTACTAGCAGTTAAAGAAGGAGATTAAGTGCCTAATCCAATGAGGAGTCTTGAAGAAATTCATTAGGAAAGGAGGCCAAGAGAATCTTACTGAACTAATGGCAGAGTCATCCAAAAGAGCAGGAAAACAACCGGTAAGAGCCATACCTATCGGTACTATTAATATGATTTTTGGTGGTGCTATAGGAGGAGATATTACCTCTGTGAGAAAGAGGCTTGTAAGGAAAATTTACTCAACCCGAACTGAAAGGCCAGCAGAGCCTTTATGCAAACCTATCACCATCTCTAAAGAAGATGCAGAACAAGTCCATTTCCCACATTCTGATGCCTTGGTGGTGGAAGGTGTAATAGAGAACTATAAAGTCAAAAGAATGTTTGTGGATGATGGCAGCTCGGTAAATCTAATAACCTAGAAGTATTTAATGCCTTAAAGCTCGACGTCACCAAGCTAAACGCAGTTCGGACACCCTCAGTAGGGCTAGCAGGAAGACAGGTGTCTGTAGAAAGGAGTATGGATATACTGATAGAGCTCGGAGATGGTAAAATAACCGAGCAGAAAAGGCCAAGTTTTTGGTGGAAGACATCCCTTTTCCATACAATGCCATTTTAAGTCGTCCGTTGCTCTACGCCCTAGGCGCTTGCACGTTAATCAGGTATTTAATAATGAAATTTTATTCTAACTCAAGTGACATTGTGGTAGTCAGAGGCAACCAGAAAGTCACTAGGGAGGCATATGTAGTGGCATTAGAGGCGCTCAAAGGAGTACAGCCCACCCTCCCCCTCTAGATGCCTCAAGATCCTAAACCAAAAGAGCCAATCATAGACCTAGATGAGTCACCAATGGCAGAGCCATTTGATATACCCTAAGACCGAACAAAGTTGATTCTTAAGCTTGAAGGCAACCTGTAAGACGATACAATTGAGGATGGAAAAACCCTGAAGGTAGGAGTAGACCTCTCAAACCATATGCTTGCGGCTATAGAAGATGCACTGGAAAGAAACAAGCAAAACTTTGCCTAGACAACATCAGATATCAAGGGAATTGATCTAGAAATAGTAAACCACATACTCAGTATCGACCCAAGCACCAAGTCTATCAAACAAAAGAGGAGAAATCATGCACCTGCCAGAAAAAAGGTAATAGCAGCAGAAATAAACAAACTTATCAATGCAGGTTTCATCAAAGAAGTGCACCACCCTGAGTGGCTGGCAAATGTGGTCCTTGTTCCGAAGCCGAACGGTAAGTGGCGTCTATGTGTTGACTTCAAAGATTTAAATAATGCATGCCCAAAAGATCCTTACCCTTTGCCAAACATAGACCAACTAGTGGACTCAATGACTGGTTATGAAAGATGCAGCTTCATGGCTACTGCAGCAAGCTACCACTAGATAAAAATGAATCAGCTCGATAAATAAAAAACAACCTTCATCACTGACCAAGGAGTATATTGTTATGAAGTGATGCCTTTTAGCCTCAAGAACACTAGAGCCACATACCAGCAATTGGTCAACATAATGTTTAAGGACCAAATAGGCAAAACAATAGAGGTGTATGTGGACAACATGATAGTGAAATGCAAACGAGTAGAATAAAATCTCAGAGATCTAGAATAAGCATTCTAGTTATTATTTAAATGTAACATGAAACTTAAACTAGAAAAGTGTGTTTTTATTGTAACTGCAAGAAAATTCTTGGGTTTCATGATATCCCAAAGAGGAATTAAGGCTAACCTAGAGAAAACAACCAAATCAATGTCACCTCCGAGAAATATTAATGAAGTGCACTAACTGAATGGGAGAATCACAACCTTTGGTAGATTCATATCTTGCTTAGCTAAAAGGTGCAAGCCGTTTTACCAAACTCTGAAAAATATGAAGCAGTTCCAGTGGTCCGAGGAATGCCAAAAAGCCTAGAAGTATTGAAGATATTTTTAAGCTCTTTCCCACTACTCAGTTGACCATAAGAAGGAGAGCCACTATATTTGTGTCCGTTAGTCATAGAAACTATAGTTTTCTCAGTATTAGTTAGAGAAGGAGGAGAGCAGTTTCCCATATACTATGTCAGCAAAGTATTACGAGGTGCAAAACTTAAATACCTGAGGGTTAAGGAGTTATCATTTGTAGTACTTATCGCATTTACTCGGCTAATAAATTACTTCCACATATCATTGTGGTCAGTACAAACTTCCCTTTGCAAAATGTACTTCATCAAATAGAAACTTCAGGAAGAATGGTCGAATGGTCTATTTGATTAGGGGAGTTTGACATACAATACACACTATAAGAAAAACGGGATTTAGCGACCGCATCTGCTACTCACTTGACTTTGAAAGGACAAGCCTTAGCTGATTTCATGGCAGAAATGACCATGCCAGAGATAGCGAGCGAACCAAGTGCTTAATCACCATAATGGAAGATGCATATAGATGGAGCCTACGAATCAATAGGCACTGAGGCATGCATTATCTTAGAAGTGACCAACAGAATACGCCTCAGCTATGCAGTGCAATTAGCCTTCCCTTGCACCAACAACATGGTCGAATGTGAAGCATTGATTACTGGTCTCAGAATAGCTATGGAAATCCAAGCAGAAGATATACGAATCTTCTCAGATTCACAGTAATAGTGAATCAACATATTGGAAGTTCGTGACAAAGGAGCTTTCTATGAATAAGTACCAAACTCTGGCAAAACACTTGTTAAAACTAGTTGGAAAAAAGGAGAAGGTAGTTAAGAGACCAAAAAGATCATCCGATCAGAAAATCATGCAGCCAAAGCAATTGCCAAAGCCGTCGCCAAAGATGAAGTAATGCCAGCAAGTATTTTAGTTAATAAGCAAATATGCCCGAGAATCAACGACGAAGAGGCTTTCCCCTGTTGACCAAACCAAACTAGATGACCCTAATAATAAAACATCTAAAAACAGGTGAGCTACCATCTGGGTGTAATGAAGTATTAAAAGTTAGCAGCCAAGCATCAAAATATTCTTTAGAATAAGTTATACTATACCGAAGATCCAAATCACATCCTTGGGTAAGATGCCTAAACGAAGAAGAAGCCAATGACGTCACTCGGGAGGTACACGAATGTTTCTACAAGGTGCACGAAAGAGCAGATGCTAACATAAGGAAACTCCCATTGTTCAGTTACTTTTGGCCCACCATGAAGAAAGACGTGTGACACCACGTACAAAGATGCATACCCTGCCAAAAGCACAGTAGAGTACCGACGAAACTAACCACAAACATGCAACCAATTGGGAGCCCAATGGGGAATAAACATCCTGGAGCCTTTTCCAGTCATTACGGGGCAAAGAAAAAATTCATAGTAGTGGCAGTAGACCATTTCTCAAAGTGGGTGGAAGCAAAGGCCCAAGCGATGATAACCCCAACCCAAATCATAAAATTCTTCAAGAATTAAGTATTATTTTGATATGGAATACCGAGCAAGCTGGTGACAGATAATGGCAAACAATTCGACTGCTCGGCATTTTAAAGAGTTCTGGATTGATTGGATATTAGCCTGCACTTCACCTCGGTAGCACATCCACAGACCAACAGTTTAACTAAAGTCATGAATAGAACTATTTTGCAGGCATTAAAAAGAGGCTAGAAGAAATAGGAGCTAGTCAGGCTGAAGAGTTGAACAATGTATTATGGTCTTAAAGGACCACCCCTAGAAACTCTATGGGCGAGATACCATTCTCACTGGTAGACAGAGTAGAAGCTATCATATCGGTTGAAATCGGGAAGCCAAGTAGGAGGGTACAATTTTATAGCGAAGACCAAAACTCTGAATCCCTGCATCGACTTAGACCTAGCCCAAAAAAGGAGGAATGAAGCAATTTTTAAAACGGCCACCCGACAGCACCAAATGGGAAAATACCATAACCTGAGAGTAGTAAAATGGACGTTCGAGATAGGGGACCGAGTATAGAAAAAGAAAGAGATAAAAGCGAGGTTCACAGGAGTTGGCAAATTAGGTCCAAATTAGGAGGGCCCATTTAAGATCACACAGAAATGGGGGCCAAGCACTTTCAAGATTAAAATCAATGGATCAGAACTCCCCTAAATGTGGAATCCAAAAAATTTAAAACATTATTTCTTGTAAACACACGTCATTTCGCTTAAAAACTACTGTAAATTCCCAATAGAGGCATTTTGATAAAAGCCAGTTTTTTTCACTTAGCTTTCCGAAGCCTATAGGAACATGGTGTACATGGGTGAGCCATGGGGTTTGGGAATAGTACAAATGGGCATTGCAAAGCTAAGTTTTTTCCTCGGCTTTTACGAATGAAAAGAAGATGAAAAGAATAACTGAGAAACACTAGAGTTTGAGCAATCCTCACAAAACCACAAGTGTCTAAGTGTACAAAAGATTGAGCATGTATCATTAACCTAACAACCTCTATAGAGAGCATGTAAAAGGCAAAAAAATGCCTAAATATACAAAAGGCCGAGCCTTATCATTCACCTAACAAGTTCTACAGAGAGCATGTAAAAGGCAAGGAAATGCCTAAGTATATAAAAAGGCTAAGCACCTATCATTAACCTGATAAGCTCTACAGAGAGCATATAAGAGGCAAAGAAATGCCTAAGTATATAAAAAGGCCGAGCGCTTATCATTAACATGATAAGCTGTACAGAGAGCACATAAAATGCAAAGACATGCCTAAGTACATAAAAAGACTGCAAAAAAATAAATAAATCTAGAAGGTCAGAATGAAGACAAATAAAAGGAATATAATGAAACAAATTGAATAAAAAAAATTGAATAATGAAGACAATCAAAACCATTAATTGGTAAGTTGTCTCTGATCAACAGGTGCGTAAGGACTTGCTACTGCTACATTATGCTTAACAATAGGTGCATAAGTCTTTTACGTATCAGTCTATCTCTAATAAACAAAAGGACAATTGGTGCGTAAAGGTTTATTACTAGTATGTAAGACTTAACAATGGGTGCACAAGCCTCTTACATACCAGTCTGTATCTAATATATATAAAAAAAAAATTTCAACGTTTTTTGAGCACACAGATCGTTCAACTAAGCCACAAAACAACAAATTCCTCATTCATATTAATGCCAAATTAATTAAAACATCTCATGTTCATTCTTTTTAATACACTACAAAAAAAATGCTCAATTGCGACCGATTTTTGCGACCGACTTAATTCGGTCGCACTTTTGCGACCGATTTGCGACTTATACTCCATCGGTCGCAAATTTTGGCGCTGAAAATTCCCGCGAGAATGGTTAATGATTTGCGACCTGTGTACTACGGATTTGCGACTGATTTTGCGACCGATGTGCAACTAAGTGTTCTTCTGTCGCAAAATTTCGTGCATCAAAAATGGGGCAAAGTTCTGAGACCGATTGGAGACTAAATTGCGATCGATTTTTTGCGACCGATATATTTAGTCGTATATATAATGTAAACATTCTAAACTTGACGTGGGTCATTTCAAATCATACTTATGCTAATATGGTTCGTTGATAAATAGGAAATATATCAATCTTCTGCGGCTTCAAAATCTCAATTTGACTGATACTGCAGTTGATGCAAAGCTGGACACGGAATTTGCAGAATGATTCAAATATTATGTAAGTTACTTTCAATGTACACAACACGGAATGTACATTTATTAAATCTGACTCATGTCATTACTATTTCCCATAGGCTCGAAGCTCGGAAAGCGATATTCGTAACAGATTTATTACGGATCTGGCAAAGGGGCCATTACCGGTTGCTAATGCCTACTCTGGCTACTTTGTAAACGGTTACAAGTTTCACACTGAGGGTTATGGGAGAAGCAGAAAGACAATGAACAGCGGTGTGTGCATAAAGGGATCAAACTACAGTGACGTGTCAAACGATTTTTATGGGAAATTGGTTGAGGTTTTGGAGTTAGAATATCCAGGCCTACCAATAAAGTGCACAATCTTATTCAAATGTGAATGGTTTGATCCTACGCCAAACATTGGCACGAAGGTTCATCCTAAGTATAATCTGGTTGATATTAATCAAAGAAGAAGATATACAAAGTATGAACCTTTTGTTTTGGCAATGCAAGCTGCACAGGTGTACTATGTCCTATATCCATCGTTTAAACGAGATAGATGCGATTGGATGGCAGTGTGTAAAATCAAGGCTAGATCAGTTGTTCATGCACTTGAAACGAAACAATCTTCTTCACTCGCAGTATCGAAGGCATTTCAAGAAGTTAGGGTTGAAACGCAACCGATGCAAGTTGTTGAAGATTTAACAGATAGATTGGACGATGAAAGTCGATCTTATGTTGAAATAGAGCATCAGATGATGAAGAGGAAGAAGATCAAATCATCATGGGTACCTCAGAAGACGAATATGAAGAAGAGGAAGCTGATGAAGAGGAGGAGGAAGCAGATGATATTCAAGACACTTAAAACTTAGAGCAATTTTACTGTTACAAATTGATAAATGTATATGTAATTAATATTATTAATGAAGAATTTCAATGGTATTCACTTTGTTTACTCATATTTATGGCATGTTCTACAATTCATATAATTGTATAAATTCATTTTATCTAGGTTCTGATATCTGCAGTACAGATGCCTAGAGGTAGAGCCTTTGATTCTGATGCGTCCGGCAGTGGTTCGCGTGGAGGTTGTGGCCCTGGACGCAGTGCCCGTGGACGAGGAGGGTCGATCCCTCGTCCTTCGTCAGGTACGTCTGGGGCTTCATCATCTGCTCAGCGACCAGTGCTGCCGCCATCACATCCTTCTTCAGGTACGTCTAGGGCTTCATCCTCTGCTCAGCGTCCAGTACTGCCGCCATCACAGCCTTCTGCTCCTTCCTCTTCTGCTCCTTCCTCTTCTACCCTCGTTTCTGGACCAGTACAGACTCCACTAGCTGCACAGTCACCTACTGTGCAAGGTAATCATAAATGTCATAACTGTCATTTTAATTATATATTAATTATCTAAAAATTTATAACATTTGTCATTTCTTTTGCAGCTTCATCAGATCCACGTATCACCCTCAGTTTGGTAGCGGGACAGTAAGTACTTATTCAAATTTTCTGCAGGCATATTTTGTAATTATATTTTGTACTTATTCATAACTCTGATGCTTTCGTGTAATTATATTTCACTTCTGTTTTTTTTTCAGCATATATCCATCTTCTCGAGCAGCGAGGCAAATTTTGAAGATAATCAAGCTACAGCTGCATAAAGAAGGATACACATGGGATGCCGTACCATAAGAGGCGAGAGACTTTTATTGGGAGGAGTTCCAGGTACTCTTTGGTTTAAGTTATATCATCATTCAATGTTTACAATTCAAGATACATCCTTAGTGTTTAAACGCTATATTTCATTTTTTTTGCAGAAACATTTCATATGGGACGAGGCCATTACGGCTATGCTGAAAGTAGCCTGGGAGAAGATATGCGCCGATCGATACGCTGACTTCACCTATAGGATGAGAAGAAGCGGTAAGAAGCAGCAGTGCGTGTCTCAAGAGATATGGGAGAGCTGGCAAAAGGCTTGGGAGGATCCTGCATTCAAGAGAAAGCGGGAGATATTTGCACAAAACAGGCGCAGTGAGACTGGCGGTGATGGAGCAGGACCTTCGCGACACACAGGCGGATCTATATCTGCTATAGAGACAGCTCGATTATTAGTAAGTGAACTAGTCCCTTTACAAGAAACTGATGTTTAATGAAAGGACACTATATATATTAATATATCATGCATAAAAATTCATTACAGGCTAAAGAATTAGGTCGTGAGCCCACACCGATGGAGGTGTTTACATACACTCACACGAAGGACCACGATCGTAATACCTTTGTCGACAGACGTGCGCTGAGCGTCAATGTAAGTAACAATGAATAATATTTACATTTACCCTCTAATCATTGCGAAGATGTACAAAGTTGAATATAATAAAGCTTGCAATTGCATTTATTAATTAATTTTTTGTTTTCAAGAGAACTATACTACAGCTCGGGAGCGTATTGTTACTTCTCAGACCGATGAATCTGAAGCTGAGTCAAGAATTGACGAGGTAGCGCTTTATCTCGAGGCTGTAGGGGGCGAGAAGAAGAGGAAGGTATACGGCATCGGGTCTCAGGCATCACAGTTTTACACTGGCTCAGCAGCTCACACTTCTACAGCCAGCGCAGCACCACAGCCGAAGCACACTGACTCGCACTATGATGATGATATACGGGCTCAGCTTGCTGATCAGCAGAGACAGATTGCAGAGCTTAGAGCGCATGTGATGCGGCTGTCCGGTGAGGACCGTGCTGGTACTTCTTCCTCTGATCCTGCGCCTGCTACAGACCGACATGTTTCGACGTCTCAGCAGCAGCCACTATCGGCTCCTGATCCCGATGCTGCAGACGATACCTTGGTCACCCCTCCTGGCGCTACATCACATCCAGCAGGTACTCCTCCCGGCGATCCGACATCGGGAGATCCGACATCGGATCCTGCAGATGAGCAGCAGCATATATAGATTTGATTTTGGACCTTTTTAGTTTTTCATTTGTATTTTCATATTGTAATTTGTTCAGAACAATAAAAATTACATTTTTATACTGTTATTGAATTGCGTGTGTGATATAATTGCATTTATGTCAATTTTCACAGGTGCAGAAAAATTTTGGTTTCAAAATAATATTTAATTTTTTTTATTTTTTTTCAATTTTGCGACCAATTTGATACCAAAAATAAAAATTTTGAATTTACAATTTGTGACCCATTTGAGACCGATTTCAAAAAATTGCGCCCGATTTTCTACGACCAAATTTGGGACTGAATTTCCAATTAAACCACAACCAAAAATTGCGACCGATTATTCAGTTTTGCGACCGATGTTATCGGTCGCAAAATTAGTTTGCGACCAGTATTTTGGCGACCGACGTATGTCGGTCGCAGATCGGTCGCTAATTGAAATTAGCGACCGATATTTGCCATTTTGTGGCCGATTTGTCGGTCGCAAAATGGCTTTTTTTTTTGTAGTGATATAAAATCATGTTTAAGCAATTACTTTAATAAAAATCATATTTAAACCGAAAAACAAAACCACATCAATGCACTCTTTCAAAGCTACTCAAGAAAATGAAATATCTTTGGTTTAGATTCCATTTTTGAGTTTTAGAACTCAGAATCTAAAGCACGTACTAGGTACTTTTTTTTATTGTTATAAATCACAGCACATAAACCATAAATATAAACGATAAAAATGGTTTGGGGCTCTCAGTTTGTGACGTTATTAATACCTTTTAGTATATTCTTGAATTGTTTCTCGTGTTTTCTTATTTTTTTTGCCTTCTTTTTCTTTCCTCTGCTACCTTTTTTCTTTTCTCTATTTCTATCTCTCTCTTTTTTTTTTCTTTTTTTTTTTTTTTTTTTTTTTTTTTGCTTTTTTCCTCCTCTAGACTTCACGTTTCCCTCTTTCTTTTTCTTTTTTTCCTGCTTCCCTTTTAATTTCTACAACTCTTTTAGCCTCTTCTCCTCTCCTTTTTAATATGTTAACCCTTACTGTTTATAAGGTCTTTTTATTTTGGGCTAACACTTACTATGGACTTATAACTTAAATTAATTTTGGGCTAATATTAAATTAAACTAACCTTTAATTAATTTTGAGATAATATTAAACTAACCTCTAATTAATATTAATTTTGGGCTAAACTTTAAAACAAAATTTAGGCCAAGATTTCAATTCTATATATAGTCCAATTTAACTCACAAAAACCTGATATTTTTTTTTTACCTAATAAAATTATAAAATGAATAATCCAGAAAATTAATATCAACACTAAATTAATTAGAGAATCGAAGGATTTTCATCATTGAGCATAAAGGTAAAAATCGAGCGTTAACAATATTCATGCATAATATTAACTGTTCATTAAAATTATTTTCGTATAAATCTTATTTTAATTTTAAATCAAACAAATTATTGCTTTTATACCGAAAATCTAATCACCTAATCCTTCTTGGTTTGGAGTTTTAATGCAGCTTCCATTGGACAAATATTTTTCCGAGTCAAAATCGAGATTTTATCTTAGGTTTTCCCGTAATAACTAAACCTAAGGTGGCGACTCTTTTTCTTAAAAGCAAAATTAATTAAACATGTTTTTTTCATGTAATTCAAGTCCAAATAAGAGTTTTAATTTCTTTAATTAGAATCTTGGCTGAGATCTCACACTCCATGACAGATTCCGATTAATTTTTTTTTTTAGAAATTAGCACTTTGGGTATATTGATCTTCAAGGCATTGACATATATAATTTTTAGTGTAATTTATAAATTAATTCACATCTATCCACTAGAAGAACAATATACACTGTTTAATTGTTGGATAAAATTGATACTAAAGTGAAAGAATTTATATAAATTATATGTAAAAATCTTTTGGTAATTTTATAATTCATGCAAAAGTTGAAGATAAGTAAAATCTTCATAACCTCATATATTGACGACTTGAACATTTATTTGTCTCGCTTTATATGATATTGTAAATACGTTACAACAGAATAAATACATGAAATCACGAATCAAGGTTTAGTCTCTAATATGAATCTTAAGGTTCAATTTCTGGCAAAGTCACACACTCGTAGAGCCCCAGAAAAGTAGCATATTGATTGTACACAAGTCCAAATCCACGTATTCAAAAGTTTTCATTCAAGAACGTTAAGGTTTTTTTGTTACAAAAATTTAAACACAAGCAAACATTACAATATATATATATATATATATATATATATAGTGAAATATGAAAAACAATAAAACTTATCCAGAAAAAACATCTTCCTCAATGTAAGTGTTGTCTCCTTGGCCTTTATTCAAGTATTCAAAGCCCAACCCAAGCACAGGTACAATAGCTGTAATGGCCTTTGACAGATTAGTATTTCTATTAAAATGCTTACGCACCAAAGGAGCTCCCTTACGAGCAAATGTAGTATTCATATACAAATGTGCATCCCACAACACTTTCTGCAAATACGACTCTTTCAAAAAATCTTGACAAACTCCTTCTCCAATTCCGTTAATAAGTGTAGCCACATCTTTCTTGCTTCCTGAAGAATACTGAATTATCTGCTTTTTATGTAAAACCTCTACATCTTCAACATCGTTAATCAGTTTATCAAGAAACACCAAATAGGTTGAGACCTGCGGTTTGCATCCATGGTGGCGCTGTTCAAATGCCACCATATTTCTAAATAAAGTTCCTTTGTAATCGTCAATATAAAGGGGAGGAATTACAAGAGCCCTTCCTTCTGAATGTATATCTAATGGAAATAAACCCTTTCCTTTCTCAATAAGCATTCCAGCCTTTTTTAGCTCTCTTATTGATCCAATCATATCTATTGTATCCTCTCCTTCTATTGTTTCTGCTTCTGTTCCTAATAATTTTCTTGGTAATATACTAAGTCGAAAAAGATCAAGGAAATGCTTAGCTGACTCCAACTCTTGTGTTGATGATAACAATGGCATGTTTCCTCTTCGTATTAAAGGGGAAAAGAACTTAAGAGCAAGATCTTGCAGCGATTCATGCGAGTTATAATTATTTCTATTTGTTGATTGAAATAACATTTGCAGAACAAATAGCGGAAGTTGATTCTCCAACATCATCAAGTCACGGCGTAGAACAGGCAACATCCATCTTTCTATCAAGCTAGACCCATGTGTAAACTTGTGCCTTTTTAACTCTCTTAAGAGCTCCACAATAAAACATCCATCTAATAGAATTATTTCTACAAATTCTTCCTTGCTTAGTTTGACTTCATCTGCATAATGGCTTCGTGCTTCCTCCTCCATTCTTCCCAAGGCATTTATAACATCTTCTAATTGAAGTATCTTTGAATCGACAAGTCTGTGCAGAAAATTTTTCTTCACTTTCTCCATCTCTTGTAAGTGCCATGATGATCCATGATGGTAAGGGCCAATGGAGATAATGTTGGGAGTATAAGCTTTGGGTTCGACTTGACGCATATTGATGGGAACTCTGTATATAGAACAGGGTTTGGAGGTGGAGTAGTCTTGAGGATTTTTAGGGTAAGTTTTTATCTTCTCTTTGAGAGAAGCTTCCCAATTTGGAAGACTATGGAGTCTTCTTGTGTATATGTTTTGAAAGAGCAACCTGCATGCAGTTTTCTTGATTCCCATTTTTTTCAAGTTGGTGGAGAAAAGCAATCAACCTGAAATCGGAATGCTCTTGTTTTGAATTTGGTAAAAGAAAGTATTTGTGTTATATAAAGGCACATTAATTCCAAGGTCAATGGATTTTCAAAAAAAAAAAAAAAAAAAATTCCAATGTCAACGATTTATAAGTCAAGTCTTTCTTTTATTTCATATAGTAGGTACAAACTAATCTGCTGATCAATAAACAAAGACCTCTCGGTTGGAATTACAAAAAAACTAAAAAAAGACCTAACGGTTTACGGTTGGGTCTTTGAAAAACATTATTAGCTGTCTAAACCACAAGGACCCAAAAGAAAACTAAACTATTTGATGTATAGATCACCTAATTTTGTCGGTTTCTTTTTTCATATGAAACGACAATGGTGGCTTTTCTCTTCACATTTTAATATCATGTTGAATGAATGTACGCACAAGGCTAAGTTTGATACACAGAATAAAATGAAATGAAAATAAAAATAAAAATAAAAATTTCCATTCTTATATTTCGTAAACAACATGAAACAAAATTTGATTTCATTCCTTTATTTGGTCATAGGCTGGAGTATAAGAGATATGGAATAAAATTAAGAATAACTTATCTAAACCCAATCTATGATTCCATCCATGGTTCAAATTAATAATTTTTTTGAAAAGTATTTTTGATTATTCACTAGTAAAAACTATTAAAAAAATTTTTTACTGTAATTAATTTATTCTATAAGTGGATCTGTAGACTAAGTCTAGGTAAATTTTATCATGGAGAATTACTAAAAAAATCAAAATACGCAAGTAACTTTTATATAAAAAATTATTTTTTAAAGACTCTGACTTTGTTTTGTTACATTACACTTTTTGACTTTGCCTTCGTTAGATTATAGTTCCTTTCAGCTTATTTCCCTTTTCAGTGCAGACAGAATTTAGAAGTCCACAACTCTGCGGAGAAGATTGCAGAGCTTCAGTCGAATCAGCTGCTTCCTAGTACCTGGGAGGTTTAGAGAGAAGGGGATGAGTTTTGCAACTCAGTGAATAATAATAAATAATACACACCACATACAGTCAAGCAAAATGCACCCTAGTATACTGAATGAACACACAACAGTCAATCATATGACATTACATCAGCACCCACAAACAATATCACCTTCAAATAATCACATCACGTGGAAATTAGTCAGTGGAGTCACCGAACCCCCGATGAGCCGTCCTCCCACATGGCTCATCCTCTCACGTGTGCACCAGGGAGCCGATCCCTCATACTGGCCGACTGGTCTAATCCTCACTTGACCAGCCCTCTCATTGTTTTTCCATTCTCTCTTTTCTTTTCCATACCAACAGGAGGTAACCCGGTCGTCTCCATCAAATCTAGATCATCAGGTGCTCACAACAGGAGGCCACCCTGCGGGCTGCGATCAAATCTAGATTATCAGGTGCGCCCAATAAAGAGACCAACCTGTGGTTTTCCATATCACACAGATCATAGCAGTAGGTGCACACGGGGGCGCCGATCTCCCATTTACCCGGCCAAATTTCATATCATATTCAGGATCCATATCACATATACCATTTTCACAAACCCATGGTGACCCACTTCATCCCAATTCCACACAAACAAATCACAGTATAGTCATAGCACAAATAATCAAACAATTCATTCATCATAATACACCAATTTCATCCAAATGCACAATCATATATAAATATAATTATAGTGATCGTAGCATAATATATATGATAAAATACTTATAATATATTGTAAATATGTAAATAAAAATATAATGTTTATAAATAAATGTTATGCAAATGTAGTGTTGATATGCATTATTTATTATTACTCACAGTGATGGAGAGCGAAATTCTAGTTTTGATGTTGTCCTGGAGGAGCACTAGATGGACCCGGGCGATCTAAGAAATTTAAAGAATGACACAAAACAAAAATAACTATATCAGATAAAAATATTTCTTTACCACTCTAAGAGTTTTATTTTCTTTTCTATAATAAATTTTTATTTTTCTACCAAACTCTATTTTACTTATTTTCTTCTGACTTCTATTTTATTTCCTACCGAAATTTATTTTATTTTCTACCGAAATTTCGGCAACATCTCCCCTAAAAATTGGACTATCTACCTGTTAAAATATCATCAGTTTATCTAATAATTTCAAACCACACAGCCCATCCATCGGGCAATCAATCAATTCAATTTTCTCATCCTCCATCCGAATATCAATATCAACATTACATTTAATTCTCAATTCCTCATTTCATTCCATTTATAATATTATTATCAAAATCCCTCAATAAACTATTTAATACTGAATTTAATTTTTAACTAACTAACTAACTATATATATATATTTTAATCAATAATTACTTCATATTAATTAATCAATAACTAGTTTGAATAAATTTTAACTAACTAAATAACTAAGATTACTAACTAACTATTCTTATTAGTCAATAAATTAATACTACTTAAATTAATTTCACTACATAAAATTAATTAACTACACAAAATAACTAAAGTTAAGTGAACTAAATTAATTTACTACAAAAATAAAATTAATTCAAGTAATTAAAATTATTAAAGTTAATTTTTACCCCAAAATATAATTTTTGTTGAATTTTTGCTAGATCGGGAGTTTTTACGCATGCCGGATCGAACTACGCGTGCTGGAAACTGCAATTGGTCGCCGGAAATGTACTGCAGCAACGGCAGAGCTGCTGTGTCATGGTGGAGACGACCGATCGGCTTGCTGGAGCGGCGACAGTGGCAGCGGCGGCTTGACAGGGCTGTGCTGCTGCTGTAGGCGCGACAGAGGAGCAGCGATCTGGGCTTGCCGGCGCGACGTGGAGCTGCTGGAGGTGGCGCGCGGAGGAGTCCGATCGAGCTGGAGTTGTCGCGCGGCGCTGCTGCTGCTCTGTCTCACCAAGGACGTAGACGCAGTGAAGGGAAAAGAAGAAAGAAAGAAAGAAAGAAAGAAAGAAAAGAAGAAGAAGAAAGGAAAGGAGGGAGGAGGAGGAGGTGGCGCGGTGGTGGCAGTACCGGTGGTGGACGGGAGGCGCAAAAATGAGGGAGTGAGGTGAGCGTTGGAAATAAGGGGAGAGGGGAGAGTTCTAGAAGTGGTTTGGGCTGGTTCGGTTCGGTTCCGGTTCGATTCAGCCCAAATCCCGATTTTCATTTGATTTTTGATTTTTCAGTTGATTTTCGGTTCAGTTTATCACTGTAGGAATTATTAATTTTGCATTTAATTAATTAAACTCATTTTCAGGCTGTCGATTTATTAAATTTAAATGGAAAATCTTTGAAAGTAAAAATTCGGGTTGTTTCAAATACAGATAAATATGTTTCCATATTTTTCAATATTGAGTCTAATAATAAACCATTTATACAAAGAATAAAACAAATACAATCTTGATTTGAAGTATCAGATTGAGTTGACAGAATATAATATTTATTCCATCGGCGATCACTTGCTCCACTTGGTGGCTGTTCATGGGACTGTTCAACTCCATGTTCTTTCTACAAATCCGATTTGATTACCTTCAAATTTCTTCCAGAGATTCGCACTTCTTTCTGCACAACTATCTAAATAACAAAAGACGCTAAATAAAATCATCATAATTGTGACAACAATAACTCAGAATTAGATTTGAGAACAAAATCTCAAGATATGAGCGACGATAAATTCCAATAATTACGCGACAATAACTCAGATTTATATAAAGATATGAAGATTATTCGTAAAAAAAAAAAAAAAAAAAAAAGAAAAAGGCGAAGAACTTTTAGGTTTTAGGTTTTGGGACAAAAGAGAGAATGGGTAGGTGGTATTTTTTCGTGTATAAAATAATGTAAGTAATAAGTAAAAGTGCTCTCCTATTTTTCAAGGAGCAAAAAAGTGCTATTTGTTAATCAATAATCAAAGACTTAAACGCCTAGGTCTTAAAATAAGATTTTGCAAGAAGTCTACTTTTCCTAATTTTTTTTTTTAAAAAAAAAAAAAAAAGATCTTTTGCTAATTGGTTAGTCTCTTGTTGCTTAGTAATTAAAGACTTAACAGTTGGGTCTTTAAACAAGATTTTGCTAACTAACTTTTGCTAATTAATTACTCTCTTAATTTTATTCGAGAGATAATAAATCCATAGAAAATACATTATGATGTGCATATTTAGACTCCGTTTGTTTCTGAAAAATAACTTGTGAAAAATAACTTGTAGATAAAAAATATTTTACAGAAAAACACATTATTTTCCGACGTTTGACTTTACATAAAACTTTCTTCAAAATTATTTTTCAACATTTGATATAACATTAAAAAAATTTAATTTGTCTTCATATAAATAATGCATTTACACCTATTATATTATTCATAAGCAATCTATATTAAATATAAATTTAATAATTAGATTTTCTATTTAAAATGTATTCTAATAGTATAAATATTATAATGATGATTAATCTATTCTAATAATGTGATTTAATTTTTTAATTAAATTATTTAACAATACCGTGTATATCATGTTAAGATAATTTAACAATATATAAGTATTATAATTACTTTAAAATATATTGCTAAAATATATATTTTAAATGGTATAAGCTTTAATATATTTTACAAATATATTGTTAAAATAATCATGTTGCAAAAAGAAGCATTTTAATAAATTATTTTAAACATCCGTTTCAAAAGAAAAAGTCACTTGGCACATTTTTTACACTTTCAAAGAGATTGCGAGCCCATAATTGCATTACGGGTGGCCTTGACTCCCCTAAATTTTTTTTTCAGATTTTATCCATAAAGTATTAAAATTTATTTATTCTACCCCTTAAAATAATAAATTTTTTCATTTTCAGCCCTAACTCCTCAAATTATTTTCAGTCCCTCACTTTAATTCCTGGTTTCGTCACTGTGTGCAGGTGAAATGTTTCTTGGTGGACCAAAAAGACTAGTTTTGGATTATGAAATAATCTAGGAAAATATTTTCCCATGTAAACAAGGGATTTTTGTTAATTGCTAACTTATTTTGCTTGACCAATAACTTATTTTCTTTTAATGTTCCAAATAATAAAAAATTATAGAAAATATTTTCCTGCAAGTTATTTTACTGAAACAAATGAAGTTTTAGTAAATAAGTATTCTCATTAAGCCAAATTCTCTGGCTACAAAATATATTTTATGCGCTGCTTCTGTCAACAATTTGTGTTTTCAAAATGTCATTTTGCAGTTTAAGGAGCTCATGTCTTGCAATTGGCAAGTTCGTATTCAATGTTGTTACCGTGAGGCTAACCAAGTAGCGGATAAACTTGCTAATTTGGTAGTAGAATTTATCAAGCTGCTGCTAGTTTGGTGATGGATCTTCTTCCGTTAGATATGCAGTATGTGGCTTGGGCACATTTGATTTGTTCCTTTGTATTAAAAAAAAAAAAAAAAAAGGCTAGATTCTTTTTTCAGCTCAATATATATATTCATCCCTATGCTTTTCATAAAATAACTTGTGGCATTCTCAACTTTTATTTTGACCCATCAAAAACTTCAATTTATAAAAATGTACCTATTAAATACTTTATTTGATTCATTGAACACCTTAACTTATAAAATTAGATCGATTGAACACTTAGAAAATTAAAAAATATAAAATTATTATTCCAAAAGTTGTATTAACCACATATCAAACCAACATTTTACATATAAAGCCAAAAAATCTTAAAATTTACTTGTAAGGAGGTTTGGAATTGTTGCAAAAAAGTGAAGTTCAAGATATTACAAGATTGATTTTATAGTCAAAGTGTTTTTGTCAAAGTTTAGGGGTTAAATGATGTATTTGGCTCATCAATTTCATATACCAAGCTTGCATGATGTATTTGGCTCATCAGTGAAAAGCAAACCGATCAAAACGTAAGTATCAAGCATCTCTTTTTATTTTGCTGCAAACACATAAGATAAATTTTTTAAATTGATGAGCTGCTATATCACTATATCAAAGAAAGAATCATGTAGTAAATTCCTACTAATACAAACAACCCGGCCAAGCCAACTATAACCTTCAGCCCTACAAAATTAAGCTTTTGGAGGGTTATTAAAAATTAACATTTTGGCCCACAAAATTGCCAGGCTAAAATTTTGGTGGAGATTATACCTTGCCTTCCTAATGTTGGCTCAAGATCATTTATCCTAAGATTTTGATAATTAAACAAATCAAATAAATTTGATATTTTGTATGTGCTAAAGTGATTTTATGCATTAATGATAAAATTATTGAAGAATTCAAGTTCCTACTACTCAAAGATTTTTATTGAAGACCATGAAAACAAATAAAAATTTTTATTGGTTAATATATTTATGAGTCTAGGAAAATTGTAGGATAGAGACATAATATTATTATAAGCATAAAATATTTTTTTATCTCTTTTAAAATTATTTTTAAATATTTTAATTAAATATCTTAGAGGGAAAAGGCCTTAATAATTGCCCTTCACGTTAATTCAAATGAAAAAGGTTTTTGGAAAAAACACTTTGGAGGCTATTAAATGTATTTCTTTCCAAAAGCAGTTCTGTTTCTCATGGAGTTGACACTTTCTGATGAAAAGGAACACAGTTTTCTAAAACTAACTCTCTGTCTCCTAGTTTTGTGTGCGTATTATAATTGTATGAATTTCTTGATTTGTATTTCTGTATCTCTTGTATATATAGATTACAATAGATAAGCTCTACCTATTCAAATACATATTCAAGAACAGAAACAGCTGTAAGTTAGTTACATATCCTTATCACGCCCCCTGACAGTGATTTTCGCAAGTGTACGAAATCGCAACAAGTAATATAGAGTAAGAGAGTATCGTATCCACAGGGATTGTATATCAAGTACCAAAATTATGTTAACCTATTATTATTTAAACGATAATAAGAAAGAATTGCTGTAAGGAAAATAAATTTGAAAGTAAAAACAGAAAGAGATTAAGCACAAAATTTAGGAGAAAAGAAATCAGGGATTTAAACTACTAGGGAATTTGATTTCACTTAATTCTATCCAACTTATTCTATTAGTTCATTAATCAATTTTAATTGTTCAAGTAGGAGAAACAACCCTAGAGTTACTAACAAGCTCTTCCGATGTATTGCTAGCTATTCTAATCTAGTCTAATTACCTATCTTCCACTAGTGAAATCAAACATAGATTAGATCTTTGAGTTTTGTGGTTGTTTTGTGAGTTTATAACCTAAGATCATTAACTTATGAAAACCCCCCTTGAGTCAAACCATATAGCTTCCACATCAAGTTATTATTCTCAAGTAATTTATTATCTTTTTCATATCAAAAACTCTTCTCCCGATAGCGATTATTGAAATAATTCAACCCAGGGAAAAAATTCTGCCTGGAAGCTTTAAGCACAATAATAAATTATAACAAGAACAATGAAAAACAAATCTAATATTATAAATTGGAATCGAATTAAATTACATCAAATCCCTAGTATAAGAGTTTAGCTAGACATAGTAATTAAATAAAACTCAGTCATACTTGAATCAATCATCATACTTAGTGATAACAATGAAAAGAAAAACAAGATGAAGAGTTTAGAGATAAAACTAGATCACAGCTATGTGGATGGCTTCCTTGAATCTTGGCACAAATCTTGGATGCTTGAAGTCTTTTAAGAGAGAGAGAATTATGCAGAAATTAGCCCAAAAATAAGATATCCAACAATGAGAAGTTCCCCTCTTTATGTAGAGCTCCTGAAGGCAAATCTGACTTCGTTTAGGAAATAGAATCCTTATTTAGTGCAAAATTTTCTATAGGAGATCATGACTGTAGGCCTTGGATTTCTTCTCAATTGGGACTCCTTTCTCTTCCAAAATAGGTCTAGGTCTTGTTTAGTACATTTAGGAAACTCTCCGAGGCGGCCCATGTGAGGAAAAGATTGATTTGTGTCTTTAATTCAGGCTAGTTCTGCCTTTGAAGCACGGGCATGCCATTATGCACGGCTGGGGCGTGCTGAAGTCTAGAAGTTTGGCTAGTGGAGCACGGGGTGTGATAGGCAAGCACACCCTAATGAGTCTTCGTGGCATGGGCGTGCCTTATAGCACAGGGTGGGGCGTGCTTTTTTCTATCCTTCCCAGCTAGAATTGTCATGGGCGTGCTAGACTTGACACGCCTTAATCCTCTTTTGGGCATGGCTGTGCCCAAAAGCACAACTCAGACCGTGCTTACTCCTGACTCTCCCTTGATTTCCTTAGCTTTTAGCATGGTTGTGCTTTTTAGCATGGCTTGGGTGTGCTGGAGGCTGAGTATCTTGCCTTGTAATGTTCTTTTCTGTGCCAAATTCCTACAATTTTCTCTTAGATCAAGCGGGTTAAGATTCAAGGAAGCTTTGAACAAAATTATACTAAAAATGAATTTAAAATCAAATCAAAGTGATAAAACTTACTAAAATTCAAATAAAAACTTTATTAAAAATACTATAAAATTAACACCTATCAAAATTCTCCAAACTTAAACCATTGCTTGTCCTCAAGCAATAAAACTAATTTTAAGAGAAAAATAATTTGATAAAACTAGCTTACCATGGTTGGAGATGATTTACAAGATATCATGATTAGTAAATAAGTGAATAAATCAATTGCTCCCTATGCTACTTACATTTAAGCTTGATTTCAATTTTTTTTTTTAAATAAAGCACGTTCATTGAATAAAATATAAGTTTAAAGAGATTGTCAACACTAATACTCATTCAATTTACGATAAATAGGACATGAATCATCCCAAGAATTTTTAACCTTTCAAAATAAGACAATTGATAGTGCAAATGTGGCATTCCCATATGCAAAATTAGTTAATTCCTTCTCCACAATTTAAATGCATACTATTAAAAGATCAAAAGGTCTTTATTTTGGATTGTAATGGGGCTTCCGAGGTGTAAATTTTCGATTAATCAAAGAAAAAGGATAAAAGGTAGACAAAGAGTACAAAAGAATGTATAATATCCCGAATTCTATTTTTAATCAAAATTTTACTGGTTCCAGGGAGTGTCTGTTTTGAACTTCTTTACTAGCTAGAGACATTTTGGCAAGGTCTTTTCATAGTATTTTGGTACTTTTCTTCCTTGCTTTTCGAATTCAACTTGAATCCTTTTTTTTTTTTTTTTTGATTGCCTTTTTTATGTGTCTCTTTTTGATTTTTCTTATTTGGTAAACTTGCTAGTATCATTGAAAAATTCTCCCTTTTTGTTGCTATATTTTAATTAAAAGTCGAATCTTTCAATCATGCAATCTTTTGTACTTAGGGTAGGAATTTGAAATTGGTTTAAGGGCTCGGTTTATTGAGGGAGAACAAGAAAATTTTATGGTTTTATAGGCTTCAAAATTGGTTGCAAAGGTCATATTTTTAACTTAGGTGGTCTAGGCTAAATATGGGTTTCAACAAAAAATGCCTAAATCATCTCTTTCAAGATGTAAACATTTAAAATTTTTCGCCTCAAAGGGAGTTCTAATTTGTTCTAGGAATGCCAAGGTTTAAATAACTTTAGATTAAAACACACCTATATATCATAAATTTCATAAAAATCAGTGCTTAAAATCTTAGAAACAGATAGTTTAGATCAATGAACATGTTTAAGTCAAATTTTCCAAATTCAGAGCTTAAGTATACTAGAATAGAGAATCAACTAAATTTATCACCTATTACTAGATCATGACAATCTTCAAGCTTGCTTGTGATCATTCCAACAATTTTAAGCAAAAACAAAATTTTAACTAAAATTTCCTTCCCCCAACTCAATCAAACACATTGTCCCCAATGTGTACAAAATAAATTCCCCAAACTTATTGCATTACCAGAAGAAAAGCATTAAGAGAGCGGAAGAGACTTTACCAACATTGTATTGAAAAATACAATAGAACAGGTGCTGGAACATGTCATAGCTAAAAGAGCAAAATAAACATAAGAAAAAAGAAACTACTAAAAGTTATAAGAGTTTAAATAACAGACAAACTAAAAATAAAAAAAATAAAAAACAACCAGATCAATGTATTAGAACCAAATTAAAAATAGAAAACAAGTGATAAGTGAGAAATCCATTAATGCTTCGGTGGTGGGGGTGGCTGTAGAAGCTGGAGAATGGTCTAAAGCTGGCCTTGCATTGTATCCATCCTAGAATCAAGGCTTCCGTTCATAATTTCGATGGACTGGAAACGATCTGCAATCATCGTCTCCATCCCATTAAGGCGTGTGTCAAATATGTCCATTCGAGACATCATCCTTGCAAGGACTTCATCGTTGGACATGTTTGACGTACCTTGAAAGGATGGACCAGCACCGGATGTACCTGCACCAAAAGAAGAAGTGAAAGGGGGAGGATTATCCTCCTCCATGTCAGCACCACCTGCGGCCTCAGCCTTTTCATCATCAAAATTATCCTCTCGAGCACCTACTACCCGATATGCATCTCCGACTTTTTCAATTAGTTTCATGTGGATCATAACATCCAAATCTAGTCGGGTGCCCTTTCCTCCTCCAACACTATCATGTATTGGTCTAGTCGGGGTCCAGACCTGTAAATATCTAGCAATGCGGGGCACAAAACACCCTATCATTATAGCCCCTTTGTCAGCTCTAGCCACCCTCGCAAATTTTTGGCACAACCAATATCCATCATTGAGCAAAATTCCTCTTTCAATTGCCCATAAAAAGTATAATTCATTTAAACTCAGGACTCCATCACTTTCACTCCTTCCAAAGATAGTATTAGATAAAAATTTATGCACGTATCTTAGGGCAGGATTTTTCAGTTTAGAGGCTTTTGAATATCTAGGATTATAATTCACTTCATCAGTAAAATGGTTCCAAGTATTACGTGTATTAAAATCACTGGATATTTGTATTTGAGCATTTTGCGTGGGGAATCCAAAAATATGGCTAACTTCATTCACAGATAATTCAAAATTTCTACTCATTAGCCTAAAGCGAATTTTGCTCGGGGGAGATGTAGGTAAAAACTGAATGAAAGAGGAATAAGAACTTAAAAATTCTAGAGTTAAAGGTGCATAAACTAGATCCTTCATCTCTAAAAATTGACCCCATCCTATACGCCTAAGTTGTTCTAGCACAATATCCCAAAGACCCATTTGTGCTAAAGCAGCCTCATCAATAAATCTATTTGGTAAAATAGGCCGAAGGGATAGTTTATTGTACCTTTCTTGTTGCTCGGGTGAGGCGAACTTAAATGGAAGTGCAGGCGTTGAAGGAGGTTGAGGAGCCGTGGAGGATCTTGCAATTGGCCATTTTCTAGCGGCAACTGAGGATGCGGGTCTACTGCGTTTGTATCTAGGAGGCATGGTTGAGGTTGATGATATGAAAGTTTGGTGTGGAGAGGGTTTGATTTGAGAGAAAAGGGAGAAAGAGAGAAAATTTGGGAGAGAAGGGGTTGGCGGCTAGGGCGTGCGAGTGAGGGATGAGGAAGTTAAGGCGTGCTCTTTAAATAGGGGCGCCAATAAATGCTCATGTCTGATAGTGGCACGGCCATGCTAAATGGCACGGCCAGGGCGTGCTTTCTTCTGACCTGCAAGACAAAGATGGGGCGTACCTGGCACAGGCGTGTTTCCAAGCACGGCGCGGGCGTGCTTCTTTCTGTCCCTCTAGCTGAAAGATTTTCTCGCAGATGGCACAGGCGTGCTACCTGGCACGCCTGGGGCATGCTTGTCCCTGACTCTCAATGAGTTTTTCCTCTTTCCTAAAGCACGGGCGTGCGGATGGGCACGGTGCAGGCGTGCTCTCCTCTGCCTCTCAAGCGAATCCATCTCCTGAAGCACACGGGCGTGTTGTAGGGCGCGCCTAGGCATGCTGATTTCTCTCCCCATGGCACGGTGTGAACCCCTTCCCAAATATCAAAGTATAAGAATGCATACAGATGCATGTGACTAAGGAAGAAATGCACGTGAGTGTGTGTGTGAGTCGCCACCTTGTTTAATTATTTTAGGGTAAACTAGGAAAAAACCCTAAGTGACTCCAATTTTAATTAACCTACTTACTAGATTAATTACCCAATGGTTAAGGCATGGTGTGCAAACTCGAGATGGATCCCGAGACTATGTCATGCTGATGAACTAACCATGAATGAATGCTTTACAAGGTGAATGATGTGTTTAAGGTGATTTCGACTTGCTGCTCGGGGTTAAATCCCAAACATGCCTACGTACTTCCGTTTGAATGGAAGATCAAAGTCAACGTAGTTCGATAGGCCTTCTTTGAAGGGCTTTAAAGGGGATGCTTTATGCATGAGTGTGTGTATGCTTTGTGCATTTTTGTTTAGGCATTTTGCCAAAGAATTGGTTGATTCGATTTTAGGCATTTGATGCCAAAAATGTTGATTTTAATGGCTTTTAGCCAAAAAGAGTGATTTAGGCAATTTGATTGCCAAAATGATTGATTTTAGGCGATTATTGCCAAAATGATTGATTTTAAGGCTTTTAGCCAAAAAAAGAGTGATTTAGGCAATTTGATTGCCAAAATGATTGATTTTAGGCGATTGTCGCCAAAATGATTGATTTTAAGGCTTTCAGCCAAAAAGAGTGATTTAGGCAATTTGATTGCCAAAATGATTGATTTTAGGCGTTTGTCGCCAGAATGATTGATTTTAAGGCTTTTAGCCAAAAAATTGATTAATTTAAGGCATTTTGCCAAAACTTTGATTTTAAGCGATTTATCGCTAAAAAGTGGTTAATCTAACTTATAGGCAATTTATTTGCCAAAAATTGATTGAACCGTAGGCAATTTGTTGCCAGAATTGATTGATTAAACTGTAGGCAATTTGTTGCCAAAATGTGATTGATTAAGGCTTTTTAGCCACAATTATTGATTAATTGGACTTAAGCCAGGCTGTTCGAAATAAAGGCAATTAACCGTAGTTATTGATTAACTAGGTCTTTTTAGGCCAATATTGTCGGATTTAGGCTTAAATACCACGATTATTGATTAACCGGGCATTAGCCTAAATTTATTTATTGAGGCAGTTTATTTGCCTAATGATGACATGGATGCATTTATGCAGTTGTAGAATTAGGAGGAGTAGAAGAGAAACATGCATGAAGTGCTAAAATTAAATAGGTAAAGTTTAGTTTATGTACCTGATTTAATCGTCGGCCACTTCTTAACTCCAGGTTATGCTCCTTGTTGAGGGAATATTAATTTATTTTAATTTTAGTGACCACTTAACAAAAAGAAAGCAATAATACTAAAACTAAAAATGCAGAAAAAGCAGTAAAGAATCGCAAAGAGCGTAAGGGAGAAGGAGCGTCCGTCAACACAGACTGAGTGAGTAAAAACGGAGGCCCCCGGGCCAATTTTATAGGAAAAAACGAGACCCAAGGGCGGGCATGCCTGCCCTTGAGGGCGAGCTGGACCGCCCTTGAGGGTGGGCTGGCCCGCCCGGGGGGGGGGGGGGGCGGGCATGCCAGCCCCATGGGGCGGGCGTGCCCACCCCTGAGGGCGGGCACATCGACCCATGTGCTTTCTTTCTCGTTCCGGAGGCTTTTTCAGGAGTTCCGGACCTCCAAAAAATATTCCAGGACCAGTTCCGCGATCCTCATAATTTTCCGGACATTTCAAGTACCATATTGGCATACTTTCGGTGAACTTCCAAAATGGCCTTTGGTCCGGCCGGACTGTTTGCAGTCCGGGAAAACTGGCTCTTTGAGCCTCAAAATTTGGGTATTCACAGGCGACTGCAGCTGCTGTCGCCGGCGGCTGATAGCGGCTGCCGCCGCCTTTAAGGGCGGCCGCCACCGCCGTGGCTGGGAAAACTGGCTTTTTGAGCCTCAAAATTTGAGTATTCACAGTTGCCCCCCACTGGCTATCATAAAAATGATTTATGAGAGCCAGTGGCTGTCTGAAGGAGCAAATTTTGAGGGTGGGCAGAGGAGGAAACCCCGCCGTGGGTTTTTTTCTTTGAAATGATCAAATGCATGGATTTAAGTTTGTAACTTAAAGATGTTTTTGCTTCTTTGAGGGCTTGAAAAGAGATTTTGCCTCTTAATGAGGGCTTGAAAAGATGTTTTGCCTCTTAGAGGACTTGGAAAGATGTTTTGCCTCTTTAGTGAGGGCTTGAAAAGACGTTTTGCCTCTTAATGAGGGCTTGAAAAGAGATTTTGCCTCTTAGAGGACTTGAAAAGATGTTTTGCCTTTTAATGAGGGCTTGAAAAGATGTTTTGCCTCTTAATGAGGGCTTGAAAAGAGATTTTGCCTCTTAGAGGACTTGAAAAAGAGGTTTTGCCTCTTAATGAGGGCTTGAAAAGATGTTTTGCCTCTTAATGAGGGCTTGAAAAGATGTCTTGCCTCTTAATGAGGGCTTGAAAAGAGATTTGTTTTATTTTTGTTTTCTTCTTTGAGAACCAAGGGTCCACCTAAAGTCGAAATGATCAAATGGCTTGGTTTTGGGTGAAAAATGGTTGGTTATTGGTTAGAGTTTCACCCTAGGTTTTATGTAAAAAAAAGGTCAACCATTAACCGGGTTCTACCCTAGGTTTGTGTAAAAGAGATTGACAATGGTTGGGTTCCACCCTGGGTTGTGTATGTTTTTTTTTTTATAACACTTGCCCCTGAATCCGACTTGGAGGATTTTGCCCCCTACTTGAGAGAATTGATGCCCTTATTAGCTGAAAAAAGAATTTCTTCTTAATGAAAGACTAAAAATTCCGTGATTACTTCTGTGATGGGAGAATGGTGAAGGTTCTTATCACTTCTTGCCCCCAGAATGGTGCTGACCATGGAATACTTCACAACATTGGTATTGTACTTGTCCAATCGATTGAGGAATCAAAGAGAACAAAGCCACTTATATGACTCGAGAAAACGGACAATGTAGATGACATCGCTCGTCTGAAAGGATCGAAGAAACGATGGTCCGAGTGGAGACGAGGTATTAAAGAATTACCTCTCAACGATTATGTTTGACATTTTTTAGGGTTGTTTTGAAAACCCCGGGGATTGAATTGACATTTTCCTCTCTCTTTTTTTTTTTTTTTTTTTTTTTTTTTTTTTTTTTGTAAGGACATACTTTGCTGTTTATCCTACAAAAATGGACTCTCTAAGAGAATTCATGAAAGCACTTTTTTTTTTTGTTTTTGCCTTAACTTTTGCCTAGGAGCCGCCCTTTCGGGTTTTCGACTCTAGCAGGCTCTTTGCCCTAACTTTTGCCTAGACTGCCCTTTCGGGTTTTCAGCCTAGCGGGCTCAATTCTTGCCTGAAGCCGCCCTTTCGGGTTTTCAGCTCCAGCTTTTATTTTTCTTTTCTTTTCTTTTTTATTTTTTTTTTTATTTTTTATATTGGCAAAGAGAAATTGCTATTTATGATGCCAACTTATGTTTGTGACTGCGCCTTTTCGGCTGCCTACGTATCTCCAAGAACTCTTCGGGGGATGGGGAGAATCAGGTCTTTCATAGTTCCTTTTGGGATGCGAACTTCATGCTCGGCTAGTGCGGAATTCATCTCCGTCTTGATGTTAGTGCGGAATTCCTTTCCGTCTTGGTGCGGAATTTATTTCCGACTTAGTGCGGAACTTATTTCCGACTTGCTGTTGGGGCAGAATTCAATTCCGACTTGATGCTGATTGTGAATCCATTTCCGATTTGATTTCTTCGGGATTCCTTCCCGACTTGATTTCTTCGCGGGATTTCTTCCCGGCTTGATTTCTTCGCGGGATTTCTTCCCGGCTTGATTTCTTCGCGGGATTTCTTCCCAGCTTGATGTCTTAGCGGGATTCCTTCCCGACTGGATGTCTTTGCGGGATTCTTTCCCGACTTGATGTTGATGCAGAATTCATTTCTGGCTTGATTTCTTCGCGGGATTCCTTCCCGGCTTGATGTCTTTATGGGATTCATTCCCGACTTTGATGATGTTGAATCAACTTATTGACTTAAGCTCGTATGTTAGTGATGACCCTAGGCGAATCTGACTTTGTTGTTGTAGTGGTTTTACCACTGGTTGACTGAAATATGACTTGTATTCATCACAAAGAGTTTTGAATACCCACATTTTGGTGGTAACTTGAGTGGCTTGAGTGTTGAAGAAGCTTTTATGCTTTGAGTTTGTGGCTTCACCATGTTTGAATTCTTGAGGTTAATTTGATTCCCTTTTCTTGAACTTTATCTCCCTCTGAATTTGAAACTTATTTCCTCAATGGTTCTCCTCTCCATAAGGAATTTTGAGGAGACTCTTCCTTTTCTTTGTTTTGAGAAACGATCCTTGTTTATAAGGACACTTGTACTTGTGCCATGCTTGGCGCTTGACTTTCAAGATGTTTGTTGTCATCCAATTCGTGGAAATGACTGCTTCTTTTAACTTGCTTTTTCAAAATGTGAGCAGCCGCTTGTTGCGTCTCTTTTGAGTTCCCGCAAGTATACGGATCGCAACGTAGTAATAAAAAGATCGATCCCACGAGGAACGGGTTATGTCCACTCTACTACTCATCCTTAACACTTATGTTTACAGCAATAAAACATGAAATGATTGAACTATAATCCTATTTAAACTATAACTAAATATACTACTTAATTCTATAGGTAAAGATATAGTAGAATACTTAGAAGAATTGATCATGCATTAGATTTTCTTTTTCTATAGCAAAGCGTGTAACATGCAATAAACGATTCTCTAATCACATGTGGTCAGGTATAATTCAACCTCTCGGTACAGAATTATTCTTTTTATTGTATGTATCTCTACAGACAACAAATGCCTTACTTTGTCAAATATTAAACCTAGATCTTATTCTTTGATTATTTCAATAAGTTAGACTTAACTTTGACAAACTAAGTTAAAGATTCACATGCAAACCCAACTAAATGAATTCTATCTCTTTGATCCTTACCAAATTATTTCTTTCTGAGAATATAATAAAGTAAGCTTGATTAAACAAAGACCAAAAGATAACTTAGAGAAACTTTATTGAATGAAACCAATTAACGTTGTTGCTTTGCATAGAAAATTATGAAGCACAACATGCAAAAAGTCTTTAATAAAACAAGAGAACGATAGAAGTAATCAAACTCAAGCCTCTTGGAGGGCGTCACACCTCGAGGAACTCCTGGATGTTCTTTGCACAAACAATAATAAGTGACTCTCGTCATCTTATTTCTAAGCACTACTTTATTATTTTTTTTATTGTATTCTAATACTACATTTTGCCTATTACATGATGCATATTGCATATGGCATATTGCATATATGGTCTATGGCCTATGGCCTCTGACATCTTTTCATCTTGATTTGGACTTTAATTTATAGAAGAGGAAGATGATGGCAGTTATGAAGGTGGTTGGCTGGCCAAAAGGTGCTTTAGGTGACTTCTCTTGGGAAGAGTCCCAACCTATGCATGGAAAGACATGATTTTCTGGTGAAAGGTGGCAGTTATGTCTCCTGGAAACACGACTCGCGCTCGCGAGGTTCAAGGTCGCGCTCGCGACTTCTGCTTCAGATGCTTCTGCCTCTCAAAAGTGCTTTGCGCGCTCGCGCATTTTGCTGGCAAACCTTCTGCCTCTCAAAAGTGATTTGCGCACTCGCGCAGATGGAAGGCGCGCTCGCGCATTTCGCTGGCAAACCTTCTGCCTCTCAAAAGTGATTTGTGTGTTCGCGCAGATGGAAGGCGCGCTCGCGACTTGGCTTTTCTGGGTGTAGGTTGCGCACGCGACTTCTTCTGGTGCTCGCGACTGGCCTATTTCTTTTCCAACGCGACCTCCTTCGCATCGCGAAGTCTGCTGAGAAATTTTCTTCCATTTTTATCAACTTTTTGGTCCTCTTTTCTATATAAAGCAAGCCTTTTCATTCCTTTGCTCAAATTGTGTTCCTGGAAATTACTTTGAAACAAAAACAATACAAACAAACGTAAAATATAAAAACATCATGCATTCATGCAATTTTATATGAAAATAACATAACAAAATTTGCCCGCTTTGCGAGGCTATCAATTCCCCCACACTTAGCTCTTTGCTTGTCCCTAAGCAAAATATTGATCCTTCTTTTTGAACTTCATGTTGATCATGTTTGTTTTTATTCGTTGATTTAGACTTCTTAAGTAATCTACCAAAGATAAGAGTTTAATGTATTTTATGAACTAAGTAGTATAAATGCATATGACATGTAAAACTTTCAATATAGCAAACAAAAATCTAAAGTATAAGAAATCTAGTCATTTTAAGATATGAGATAGGCAATCCTCCTTTCTTAGAATGCAAAAATAAGAAGTACTTAGGATAGCATACATGTATTGTTTCTTATCTCAATGCATTTTTAGGTAATCTATTTTCTATCTCACTAAGTGGTTGCATTTTATGCTCCATACCACTT
Source organism: Jatropha curcas (assembly GCF_041381405.1). Lineage (NCBI taxonomy): Eukaryota > Viridiplantae > Streptophyta > Magnoliopsida > Malpighiales > Euphorbiaceae > Jatropha > Jatropha curcas. The sequence goes on from NC_143160.1 coordinate 16,266,518, forward strand.
CACTATTTATATGTATATTTTTCTCTTTTGTGGTTGCATTTTATGCTCCATACCACATCTTTCTTTTTTTTTTTTTCTTCTTTTTTTTTTTATGTGGGAATGTAAATGGTAAGTGGTTGCATTTTATGCTCCATACCACTTTGATTTAGAACGGATTTCCCGTTATTCCCTTTTTTCGTATATTTTTCTCTCTTGGACTACCTTCATCCTTTATTGACTTGAATCATACAAGTATTTAATTTCCCTTTTCTTCCTATTCTTCATTCAAGTTAGGATTCAAGCTTCTCTAAAACAAAAGATAATGTCTAGATGGTTAACTAAAGATTAAAATTTGCTATTGAAAATTTCAATATGTCATATGTAATATTTTAATACCTAAGTTCATATAAGCATGGAAATCTCTTTAATCATGGTATATTTATTCAAGATTTCTATTTCAACAAGCAAAATACAAACAAATCAACATGCAGAGACTAAAACATTGAGCTAAGGCAAAGAAGTTGACCTTTTTTTTTTTTTTTTTTTTTTTTTTTTAATTGTCACACCTTTTTTTTTTTGGATTGAAATGAAGATGTAGGTCTCCCCCACACTTAAAAGACACAATGTCCTCATTGTGGGAGGGTATATGCATATAACACACAATGCACATGCATAAAACACACAATAAAATACTAAAAATAAAAATGAAAGCAAATAAGGATAGAAAAACCTTATGCTTCTAGAGAACTTGGAGATGACGGAGTGAATTCGATGTTTTGTTTCTGAAAATATTTCATCCACTTCCGTGCCATACTCGTTTGGTTTTTCTGGATCGTGTGCAATTGTTGTCCCTTGTCAAAACCTATGACTTATAAAGTCTCCTGGTATTGCTGTAATGCTTCCACTTTACCTAAAACCTGTGTCCATCCAGTGATTTCTTCATCCTCTTCATCCGCTTGAGGAGAAGATGTTACTAGTGACTTGCCTCTCCTTTGTCTTTGTTCATGAGCACAAAAGGTTCCTTCATCTCTATTACCTTGCCCGACTCATCTTTCTCATGACTTCCAGTGATAAACCACGGGTTTTCACTTAATCAACTAATCCGGTCTTCTTCAAGAACGCACCATCCATATACCTGTGAAACTTGAAGCCAAATCTCTTTTTGTTGGAGCAGAAGAGGAAGACCCCTCCTTGTTCTTCTTGGCATTTCGTTTGAATGGCATAGTGATGACTTGATGGAGGATTATTGGTGAAAACACATAGAAAAGTTGGTTGCTGGGAGTTTTTATTGCACTAATAGAGTTGGGGATTTTGAAAGAGGAATAGAAACTCTTATATAGATGAGGTTAGGGAAGGATAGGGTTGAATAGGTAATAGGGAAGTTGAAAAGAAGAGATTTAATTGGTTTGGAAAGGTTTTTGCAGTTCTTACAGGTTTGAATATCTTGGGAAGGAAAAGGGTTGAATTTGAATATGGAAAAGACAGTTGTGACGTTCTGACCGTGGGACATTCGCGCCTTCAATTCCTGTTGTTGCGATCGCGTTTCAATTTCGCGTCTCGCGAATGACTTTCTCCAACCTTTCTGACTTCTATTGTACCCCATTCGCGCTTGTGCTTGTTATTGTCGCTATCGCGAATTTGTATCTTAAAATTTTCTGACTTCCTTTGTGACGAAATCGCGCTCGCTCTTTCATGTATCATGATCGCGAATGTTGATCTCAAACCTTCTGCCTATTTTTCACAGAAATTGCGCCAGTGCTTGCTGAATTTACGCTCGCGTAATCTGTTTCTGTGAAGGTAAAATTTACTACACACTGAAACAAATATTAGTCTTTTTCAAAGCCAGATCTTTGGCTGTTAATCAAAGAAAATATTCAAACCGTAAACCTTAGAAGAAATAAAAATAAAACTAATAGAAGTAAACATATATAAATATATATATAAATATATTTTGTAAATAAAAATGCTGTAAATCATACATAAGAATTTTCGTTAAATGACAAAACACCGTTCCCCGGCAACGGCGCCAAAAACTTGTTGCGTCTCTTTTGAGTTCCCGTGAGTATATGGATCGCAACGTAGTAATAAAAAGATCGATCCCACGAGGAACGGGTTATGTCCACTCTACTACTCATCCTTAACACTTATGTTTACAGCAATAAAACATGAAATGATTGAACTATAATCCTATTTAAACTATAACTAAATATACTACTTAATTCTATAGGTAAAGATATAGTAGAATACTTAGAAGAATTGATCATGCATTAGATTTTCTTTTTCTATAGCAAAGCGTGTAACATGCAATAAACGATTCTCTAATCACATGTGGTCAGGTATAATTCAACCTCTCGGTACAGAATTATTCTTTTTATTGTATGTATCTCTACAGACAACAAATGCCTTACTTTGTCAAATATTAAACCTAGATCTTATTCTTTGATTATTTCAATAAGTTAGACTTAACTTTGACAAACTAAGTTAAAGATTCACATGCAAACCCAACTAAATGAATTCTATCTCTTTGATCCTTACCAAATTATTTCTTTCTGAGAATATAATTAAGTAAGCTTGATTAAACAAAGACCAAAAGATAACTTAAAGAAACTTTATTGAATGAAACCAATTAACATTGTTGCTTTGCATAGAAAATTATGAAGCACAACATGCAAAAAGTCTTTAATAAAACAAGAGAAAGATAGAAGTAATCAAACTCAAGCCTCTTGGAGGGCGTCACACCTCGAGGAACTCCTGGATGTTCTTTGCACAAACAATAATAAGTGACTCTCGTCATCTTATTTCTAAGCACTACTTTATTATTTTTTTTATTGTATTCTAATACTACATTTTGCCTATTACATGATGCATATTGCATATGGCATATTGCATATATGGTCTATGGCCTATGGCCTCTGACATCTTTTCATCTTGATTTGGACTTTAATTTATAGAAGAGGAAGATGATGGCAGTTATGAAGGTGGTTGGCTGGCCAAAAGGTGCTTCAGGTGACTTCTCTTGGGAAGAGTCCCAACCTATGCATGGAAAGACATGATTTTCTGGTGAAAGGTGGCAGTTATGTCTCCTGGAAACACGACTCGCGCTCGCGAGGTTCAAGGTCGCGCTCGCGACTTCTGCTTCAGATGCTTCTGCCTCTCAAAAGTGCTTTGCGCGCTCGCGCAGATGGAAGTCGCGCTCGCACATTTCGCTGGCAAACCTTCTGCCTCTCAAAAGTGATTTGCGCACTCGCGCAGATGGAAGGCGCGCTCACGCATTTCGCTGGCAAACCTTCTGCCTCTCAAAAGTGATTTGCGCGTTCGCGCAGATGGAAGGCGCGCTCGCGACTTGGCTTTTCTGGGTGTAGGTTGCGCACGCGACTTCTTCTGGTGCTCGCGACTGGCCTATTTCTTTTCCAACGCGACCTCCTTCGCATCGCGAAGTCTGCTGAGAAATTTTCTTCCATTTTTATCAACTTTTTGGTCCTCTTTTCTATATAAAGCAAGCCTTTTCATTCCTTTGCTCAAATTGTGTTCCTGGAAATTACTTTGAAACAAAAACAATACAAACAAACGTAAAATATAAAAACATCATGCATTCATGCAATTTTATATGAAAATAACATAACAAAATTTGCCCGCTTTGCGAGGCTATCAACGGGCTTAAATTTAACGGAGAGCTTGCAGTTGACCTGTTTTTGACAACTCGATTTCCTGTAGCTTTCGTGCAGAAATTCCTTTTGACCCATTTTTTCTTTTGCTTGCTTAGAAGCAGCCTCTCCATAAAGAATTTCAAGGCAACTTGATTCTGAGATGACTTGAGTAGTGTATGGATAGCATTGCGACTTCATGCAGACCCAACCCAATTCCAAACATAACTTCTTTATTCTGTCGCTTTTAAGCTCAAAATTCAGACACCTCTCTGTCGGAGCATCTTCCATTCCTGGGTTTTCGGAGAAACCATTCTGGCCCTAACCCCTTCAATCGGCTTTGCCTCGATACTGTTTGAAGTCTTGCGTACCCTTTGCTGGATCCTTTCCATGATTACCCTTCAAAATTTCCCCTTTGAGGGTGCTTCTTAGGATGCCCCCAGCTTTGGCTGATGCAGAGCAAATGAATGCATTTTTCTTTGCCAATTTTTATTATCTTTTTTTGTCATCATTTTTTTCAATTTTTTATTTTTTTTTTGATTTTTTTTTTCTTTCACAGGAAAGGATAGGGAAAGAGTATAAACATGATTGGAACGTAAACTGATCCCTTTTTATTGATAAGACAAAATTCGTGTACAAAAGACACTTAGATTTACAAATTTGAATTGAATGAAAACTTGAATGGAAATGAAAATGAAAAGAAAAAACTAGACCCTAAAAGATAGACTCTAGGTGGACTGTGATGGACTAGGATTGGATTGACTATAGTGACTTTGTTCTTCTCGATGTTTAAATCGATCAGACAGGTTGTTGCTGGTCTTGAACAATTCCTTTGTTCTTTTGGAGGTTTGATCTGAACCTTCTCAAACACAAACTTCATTCATTTCTAAGAAAAGTTCGAAAGGATCGAACGATTCTTGTTCAGCAATTTTTTTTGCATTAATCCCATGGTTAGGCAAGGGATTGGTTGATGTTCAGCTTGCTCTTGGGGATGATGGACCCATTGTCAACCAGGTCTTGTAGACGGTTTTTCAAAGTCCAGCATGATTCGGTTTCTTGTATGAGTCTTCTTTGAGTTGACCCAACTGGATTAAGTCTTCTACCTTAGTTGCAGTTGCAATGAGCGATTGGAACGTAGGCAAGTACTGTGTTTGAAGCTGTGACTGGTAGACAGGCAGTAAATTCTTGATTATTATGTCAACTTGTTCCTGTTCAGAGGGTCAGTTGATCATTTGAGCAGCTTTGGCTCTCCACCTCGAAAGGAACGAGGAGAAGGGCTCATTGTTCTTTTGTTTAGTGGTTTCTAGCTCCCTTCGGGTAACATCCACTTCGATATTATAATGGTACTGCGTGTTGAAAGCATTGCATATGTCCTCCCAATTCTTTATTTTGGAACGATCCAAGCTTACAAACCATCTTAATGCAGCACCAGTCAAAGATTGCTGAAACAACTGAGCAAGGAGCTCGCTGTTCAGGCCAAACGGGTTGAGGGCACCCACATACATTTTCAGGTGCGTTTTGGGACAAGTGGCTCCGTCAAACTTGTCCATGTTGGGCATTTTGAACTTCGTGGGCAGTCTTGCTTCAGGGAACAAGGACAAGGAGTCCATGTCCACCACTTCCTTGTGTGTCTTAAGGGTAGTAATAGACCTTTCCAGGAGTTCTAGTTTCTCTCTCATTTTCTGAGCTTCCAGCTTAGAAGCAGTTCTAGAGGGCATGTCATCCAGGTTAAAGGCAGGGTTTGTTGGTTCAGCAGCAGGACCCTGATTAGAGGTAGTAGGTCCACTTCCCCCGGCGGAAGCCCCATTCCTATTACCACCGCCTAGTTCAGCTATTAGGGCAGTCCTCTGGGCAGCCAATGCCTTATTCATTCTAGCCTCCATTCTGGCTTCCAGTTGTTCGATGAGGTTTTGGATGTCAGTGAGTGATGCCATTGGTGCAGTCGGGGTTGTTGGACTTGTGGGTGAGAGCTCAGTTGGTGTTTCGGGTACAGGTGGTCTTTGGAGGGGTACCTGTAAAAGGACATAGTCAAAATGATTAGACTATCCTATATAAGGTGTTTTCATAGGGTATGTGAGATAGGGTAATGTTGGTATGCTAGGACATCTAGGGTAGGACCCAATGGGATGTGATATGTAAGGTAGAGTGCTCAGGGCTGGACACTTCGGCTTTTCGAAAGGCCCTAAGTTCTCAAAGAAAAAATTTTGTGGGCCTTAGGGGCCAAAAGGTGAATTTTTGGGCCTCTGTGGCCAAAATGTGAATTTTTGGGCCTTGGGGGCCCAATTTGGAATTTTAGACCTTAGGGGCCAAAATGTGAATTTTTGGGCCTCAATGGCCAAATGTGAATTTTTGGGCCTCTGTGGCCAAATTGTGAATTTTTGGGCTTCTGTGGCCAAATGTGAGTTTTTGGGCCTCTGTGGCCAAATTGTGAATTTTTAGGCCTTAGGGGCCAAAATGTGAATTTTTGGGCCTTAGTGGCCAAATTGTGAACTTTTGGGCCTTTGTGGCCAAATTGAGAATTTTAGGGCCTTTGGGGCCAAATTGCGAATTTTTGGGCCTTATGGGCCAAATTGAGAATTTTTGGGCCTCTGTGGCCAAAATGTAATTTTCTAGGTCTCAGGGACCAAAATGTAATTTTTCAGGTCTCAGGGACCAAAATGTGATTTTCCAGCTTTGAAATGGAATGTTTTTTTTTTTTTAATGAGATGATATGTCATGAATGCGCATAACATCACGTCATACTTCGTTTAATGATATGATTCACATCATTGGGTGCATACAGTCCTAAAGGATAGGTTCTATAGGCTATGACATAAATAGAGAATTGGCTTATTAAGGGACCCTTGAACCTTGAGTATGGATATACCTAACCACATGTGAAACAAAGAGTTTCGCGTGGGTCCAACAGTACACATACTCATGGGCCACCCCCAAAAGGATTAGGGATGGTTTGCGGCAACAGGGAGGACGCTTTGGCTGCCCGTCGACATAATCAAAGAGACCTGCCGATCAGCGCTACTTGCTATCCAGACTTAGAAGTTTGAACAGAGAGAGAAGAAATTCATTTGAAATTCATTTTTTTATGCAATGGAGAAAAAGATTCTCAATCGTGCAAATAAATCAACAAATTTAAATGTTTTAATCAAATCTGTCAATTAAGTTCAAATCTCCTCATCAAGTACTCTTAAAGAAAGAACACTTGATTCATGCTAGGGTACCCTGCAAAACAAAGCATAGTAAAATAAAACCCTAAAGAAGGGCTGGTTAGTTTACGCAGCAATTGTAGTCCACTTATGCAACAAGATTACATGTACAGTCCCCAGTGAAGTCGCCAAACTGTGAACCCCTTCCCAAATATCAATGCAATGTGAATGCATATGACTAAGGAAGAAATGCACGTGAGTGTGTGTGTGAGTCGCCACCTTGTTTAATTATTTTAGGGTAAACTAGGAAAAAACCCTAAGTGACTCCAATTTTAATTAACCTACTTACTAGATTAATTACCTAATGGTTAAGGCATGGTGTGCAAACCCGAGATGGGTCCCGAGACTATATCATGCTGATGAACTAACCATGAATGAATGCTTTACAAGGTGAATGATGTGTTTAAGGTGATTTCGACTTGCCGCTCGGGGTTAAATCCCAAACGTGCCTACGTTCTTCCGTTTGAATGGAAGATCAAAGTCAACGTAGTTCGATAGGCCTTCTTTGAAGGGCTTTAAAGGGGATGCTTTATGCATGAGTGTGTGTATGCTTTGTGCATTTTTGTTTAGGCATTTTGCCAAAGAATTGGTTGATTCGATTTTAGGCATTTGATGCCAAAAATGTTGATTTTAATGGCTTTTAGCCAAAAAGAGTGATTTAGGCAATTTGATTGCCAAAATGATTGATTTTAGGCGATTGTCGCTAAAATGATTGATTTTAAGGCTTTTAGCCAAAAAAAGAGTGATTTAGGCAATTTGATTGCCAAAATGATTGATTTTAGGCGATTGTCGCTAAAATGATTGATTTTAAGGCTTTCAACCAAAAAGAGTGATTTAGGCAATTTGATTGCCAAAATGATTGATTTTAGGCGTTTGTCGCCAGAATGATTGATTTTAAGGCTTTTAGCCAAAAAATTGATTAATTTAAGGCATTTTGCCAAAACTTTGATTTTAAGCGATTTATCGCTAAAAAGTGGTTAATCTAACTTATAGGCAATTTATTTGCCAAAAATTGATTGAACCGTAGGCAATTTGTTGCCAGAATTGATTGATTAAACTGTAGGCAATTTGTTGCCAAAATGTGATTGATTAAGGCTTTTTAGCCACAATTATTGATTAATTGGACTTAAGCCAGGCTGTTCGAAATAAAGGCAATTAACCGTAGTTATTGATTAACTAGATCTTTTTAGGCCAATATTGTCGGATTTAGGCTTAAATACCACGATTATTGATTAACCGGGCATTAGCCTAAATTTATTTATTGAGGCAGTTTATTTGCCTAATGATGACATGGATGCATTTATGCAGTTGTAGAATTAGGAGTAGAAGAGAAACATGCATGAAGTGCTAAAATTAAATAGGTAAAGTTTAGTTTATGTACCTGATTTAATCGTCGGCCACTTCTTAACTCCAGGTTATGCTCCTCGTTGAGGCAATATTAATTTATTTTAATTTTAGTGACCACTTAACAAAAAGAAAGCAATAATACTAAAACTAAAAATGCAGAAAAAGCAGTAAAGAATCGTAAAGAGCGTTAGGGAGAAGGAGCGTCCGTCAACACAGACTGAGTGAGTAAAAACGGAGGCCCCGGGGCCAATTTTATAGGAAAAAAGGAGACCCAAGGGCGGGCATGCCCGCCCTTGAGGGCGGGCGTGCCCGCCCCAGAGGGGGCGGGCGTGCTGCCCCTTGAGGGCAGGCATGCCCGCCGTCCAGGGAGGGCGTGCCCGCCCCAGTGGGCGGGCTGGACCGCCCTTGAGGGGGGGCTAGCCCGCCCGGGGGGGGGGGGGGCGGGCATGCCTGCCCCATGGGGCGGGCGTGCCCACCCCTGAGGGCGGGCACATCGACCCGTGTGCTTTCTTTCTCGTTCCAGAGGCTTTTTCGGGAGTTCCGGACCTCCAAAAAATATACCGGGACCAGTTCCGTGATCCTTATAATTTTTCGGACGTTTCAAGTACCATCCTTATAATTTTCCGGACATTTCAAGTACCATATTGGCATACTTTCGGTGAACTTCCAAAATGGCTTTTGGTCCGGCCAGACTGTTTGCAGTTCGGGAAAATTGGCTCTTTGAGCCTCAAAATTTGAGTATTCACACACGGTCGTGCTATGGGACACGGCTAGGGCGTGCTCTTCTCTGGACTTTCACTTGTTCCTAAAAATAAAAGCTCTAACTAAAACAAAAGAACAATTCTAGAGAAAGTTGGGAAATTTTTCAAGAATAATAAAAAATAATAATAAAAGAAATACATGGAATGAAAATTTAAAAAAAAGAAAATAGGATGAGTTGTCTCCCACAAGCGCTTTTGTTTAACATCGTTAAGCTCGACGCACTTAACCTAGTTCAGGATAAACGAGACCAATTGTACTCTTGATGGGCTCAAAGTTGTCATTTTGATAACTTCTCAAACGTTGAGCATTGTCCTTGAAACTTCGATTTGACTTACCATCCACTATTTCAATGGCTCCATGAGGAAAAATTTCCTTGATTGTGAATGGACCGGACCATCTAGAGTGCAACTTACTAGGGAATAGGCGGAGTCTAGAGTTATAGAGCAATACCTGCTGGCCTAACTTGAGATTCCTCATGATAATATGCTTATCGTGCCATTGTTTGGTGCGATCTTTATATATTTTGGCACTTTCATAAGCATGGAGGCGCATTTCATCCATCATATTTAGTTGTAGCAATCGCTTTTGACCAACTTCCTTTGCATTGAAATTAAGAAATTGAATGACCCAAAACGCCTTGTGTTCTAACTCAACAGGAAGATGACAAGCCTTACCGTAAACCATGCGATAGGGAGACATACCTATGGGTGTTTTGAACGCAGTTCTGTAGGCCCATAGAGCATCGTCTAGCTTTTTGGACCAATTCTTCCTTGATTGTCCAACATTGGTTTCCAGGATCTTTTTTATTTCTCTATTTGTGACCTCTACTTGTCCACTTGTTTGAGGATGATATGGAGTACCTACATGATGAGTAACACCATATTTTGCAAGAAGGGAATCTAAATATCTATTGCAAAACTGCTTACCTCCGTCCGTGATTACTACCCTGGGAATGCCATGCCGTGTAAAAATATTTTTCTTGATAAAGTTCATTACACTTTTGGCATCATTATTTGGAAGAGCAACAGCCTCTGCCCACTTTGACACATAGTCCACTGCCACTAGAATGTATTGGTTGGAGTATGATGGTGGAAAAGGTCCCATGAAGTCCAGCCCCCACACATCGAAGATTTCGACTTCAAGGATGCTATTTAAGGGCATCTCATGTCTCTTTGAAATGTTACCTAACCTTTGACAACGATCACAAAGACGAACATAGTTAAAAGCATCATTAAATAGATTAGGCTAATACAAACCACTTTCTAACATACGCGCAGCTGTCTTGTTTGCTCCAAAGTGACCTCCACATTCCATTGAATGGCAGAATTTAAGGACACTTTCCATTTCAGCTTCCAGTATACATCGCCGGAATAGCTGATCACTGCAATACTTGAACAAGAAGGGCTCCTCCCAATAGTAGTATTTGATATCATGAAGAAACTTTTTCTTTTGTTGGTAAGAAAAATTGGGAGGGGGAATTTTGCAAACAAGATAGTCAACTATATCAGAATACCAGGGGGTTTGAGTATTTGCCAATAGTAGAAGTTGCTCATGGGGAAAGCTTTCATTGATTTGTAATTCGCTTGTATATTCTTCCCTCAATTCTAGCCTGGAAAGATGGTCAGCTACGAGATTCTCAGTCCCCTTTTTGTCGCGAATCTCTAATTCAAATTCTTGCAATAGAAGCACCCAACGAATTAGTCTCGGTTTTGCATCTTTCTTTTCCAGCAAATATTTGATGGCTGAGTGATCTGTGCAGACTATTGTTTTGGCTCCAATTAAATATGCCCTGAATTTGTCAAAAGCAAAAACAATAGCTAACAATTCTTTTTCAGTAGATTGCATAATTTAATTGCGCATCATTCAATGTGCAACTAGCATAATAGATAACATGCAACTTCTTGTCCTTTCATTGTCCAAGAACAGCTCCAACAGCATGATCACTAGCATCACACATGAGCTCAAAGGGTAGAGTCCAATCCGGTGTGGTGATGATAAGGGCTGAGATTAACTCCTTCTTTAACCTGTTGAAAGCATCTAAACACTCTTTGTCAAAATTAAAAGGAACATCTTTAACTAATAAATTGCAAAGAGGTTTTGTGATTTTTGAGAAGTCTTTTACGAATCTCCTGTAAAACCCTGTATGACCAAGAAAACTTCTTATTCCCTTCACTGAGTTAGGAGGGGGTAGTCTTTCAATTACCTCAATTTTTGCTTTGTCCACTTCAATCCCTTTTTGAGAGATCTTATGCCCTAATACAATACCTTCACTAACCATGAAGTGACACTTTTCCCAATTTAAAACAAGGTTAGTATCTTCACATCGTTGCATTACTAAAGATAAGTTATGAAGACATGCATCGAAAGAAGAACCAAATACAGAAAAGTCATCCATGAATATTTCAATAAATTTTTCTACCATATCAGAAAAGATGGACATCATGCACCTTTGGAAGGTTGCGGGGGCATTGCATAGCCCAAAAGGCATTCTCCTATAGGCAAAAGTGCCATAAGGGCAGGTGAAAGTAGTTTTCTCTTGGTCTTCAGGAGCTATAGGTATTTGAAAGTATCCTGAATAGCCATCTAAGAAACAATAAAAAGGATAACCTGCAAGTCTTTCAAGCATTTGATCAATAAAGCGTAGGGGAAAGTGGTCCTTGCGTGTTGCCTTATTTAGTTTTCTGTAATCTATGCAAGCACGCCAACCTGTGACTGTTCTTGTGGGAATTAGTTCATTGTTTTCATTAGAGATAACATTCATACCTCCCTTCTTTGGAACAACTTGGACAGGACTTACCCAACTACTGTCGAAAATTGGATAAATGATATCGGCATCCAGGAGTTTAATGATTTCAGCCTTGACTACCTCCTTCATGTTCGGATTCAATCGCCTTTGATGCTCGATTGAAGGTTTGTAGTCTTCTTCCATCAATATTTTATGCATGCATACACTTGGGCTTATTCCTTGTAGATCTGAGATAGACCACCCTAGTGTTTTCTTATGCCTTCGTAGAACCTGCAACAGCCTTTCTTCTTGATCAAGCGTTAAGTGAGAAGAAATAATAATAGGAAAAGAATGGTCCTCACCTAAGAATGCATGTTTTAAATGAGGTGGAAGTTGTTTCAGTTCTTGCTTAGGTGGTTCCTTTTCCTTTCATTCAAGATGCTTGATTCATTAATGTTATTTTCTACATGCAAAGTGTTTTCCACACATTCATCAACAACATCAATTCGAAAACAATCTCCATAGTCCATAGGAAATTTGCAAGATTTAAGCACATCAAAGACAATCTCTTCCTGTCCAACTCTTAGAGTTAACTTACCTTCATAGACATCAATCAATGCTCTTGCAGTTGCAAGAAAAGGTCTTCTAAGGATTAAAGATCCTTCCCTATCTTCATCAATGTTAAGAATAACAAAATCAATAGGGAAGATAAATGTACCTACCTTTACAAGCACGTCTTCTACAATCTCTTTAGGATATTTGATTGATCGAGCTGCTAATTGTAAAGACATCCTTGTTGGTTTGAGCTCTCCCATACCTAGCATCTTAAAAACTTCATAGGACATAAGATTAATGCTAGCACCTAAATCTGCCTAAGCCTTTTCAAAGTCAAGATTACCAATATTGCAAGGGATAGAAAAACTTCCTGGATCCTTTAACTTTGGAGGCAATTGTTTTGGATGATTGCACTGCACTCCTCAATTAACATTACTGTTCCTTGATCATCGATTTTTCGTTTCTTGTTCAAGATATCTTTTAGGAATTTAGCATAGCTAGGCATTTGAGCAAGAGCTTCAACAAAAGGAATATTGATTTGAAGCTTTTTAAATACGTCCAGAAATTTGAGGAAGCTCTTGTCGTCTTGTGCTTTCTTAATCTTTGTGGGAAGGGAACAGGTGGAACATAGGGTTTTACCTTTTCTTGTTCTTCTAGGTCAATGATGGGTACCTTTGCCTGTTCTTTTTCTTCCTTCTCTTTCTTTGGTGGTTCTTCTAATTGTTTGCCACTTCTCAAGGTGATAGCCTGCACTTGTTCTTTAGGATTCTTTTCAGTATTGCTAGGTAACGTACCTTGAGGTCGAGATGCCATCATGTTTGCAAATTGTCCTAGCTGAATCTTCAAATTTCTTATCGCAGCCTGCTGGATTTTATGGTTTTCTCTGGTTTCGTTCATGAAATCCTTGTGTGATTTAGAAAGGGCAGTGAGGAGGTCATCATGAGATTTCTTTTCTGGAGGAAGGAAACCAGGTGGTGCATTCAAGGCATTGCTAGGATTACCATAGGATAGATTAGGATGGTTCCTTAATCTGTTATCATATGAATTGGAATAAGGGTAATTCTTCCTTCCTTGATTCATCACATAGTTTACTTGCTCCAAAGTTTGTGGATTTAAAGAGTCCATAATGCATTCTCCAATTCCATATTGTCCATTGCATCTATCACAAACTTGCATAACAGAATTCACAGGATTAGTAGTTAACATGTCCAATTTTCTTGCCATGTTATCCACCTTGGCATTAAGTGCTGTAATGGCGTCTATTTCATAGACTCCTGCGGTTCTTTTCCTTTCGGAATTGTTTTGGTAACGGCTATTGCTTGCCATCTCTTCTATTAACTCATATGCTTCATCAATTCCCTTCTTTTCAAAGGATCCACCTGCAGCTGCATCTAAAGTGATTTTGATGTTAGGAGATAATGCATTATAGAAAGTTTGTACCTACAGCCACTTAGGCAAACTGTGATGTGGGCACTTTCTCAACAAGTCCTTGAATCTTTCCCAAGCTTCATACAGGCTCTCTTGATCATGATGAGCAAATGTCATTATCTCATTGCGTAGCTTGGTGGTTTTTGAGGATGGCAAGAATTTTGCTAGAAACTTTTGAGCTAATTCATCCCATGTTGTGAAACTCCCAGCGGGACATGATTGTAACCAGGATCTCGCTTTATCCCTAAGAGTGAAAGGGAAAAGTCTCAGTTTGATTGCGTCTTCAGAAACACCATTCTGTTTGAAAGTATCACAAATTTCCAGAAAATTTGTGATATGGGCATTAGGATCTTCACTAGGCAAACCCCCATATTGGATCGAGGAGGAGAGCATTTGGATAATTGCGGGTTTAATCTCAAAATTATTAGCTTCCACCCTAGGTCTTGTAATACTTGAGGTTGTCCCATTCAGATTAGGTGTTGTGTAATCTCGCAAGGTACGGACCGGATGTTGAAGTGGAGGTCCGACTACGTTTTCGTTTTCGTTTTCATTTTAGTTGGCCATGTCTGCTTGTTGTTCGAGTTTTATTTCTCGTGATCTTCTTGCAGCATTGTGCCTATGAAAAGTTCTTTCAATCTCTAGATCAAAGATTAGAGGCTTAGTCTTCCTTGATCTTCTTTGCATAAAACACCTGAAATAATTCTTAAAAGGAAATTAAATAAAAATAAAAGAATGTCTAAATTAACAATAGGGTAATTCGTATTGATATTGATAATGCCAATCCCCGGCAACGGCGCCAAAAACTTGACAGTGATTTTCGCAAGTGTACGAAATCGCAACAAGTAATATAGAGTAAGAGAGTATCGTATCCACAGGGATTGTATATCAAGTACCAAAATTATGTTAACCTATTATTATTTAAATGATAATAAGAAAGAATTGCTGTAAGGAAAATAAATTTGAAAGTAAAAACAGAAAGAGATTAAGCACAAAATTTAGGAGAAAAGAAATCAGGGATTTAAACTACTAGGGAATTTGATTTCACTTAATTCTATCCAACTTATTCTATTAGTTCATTAATCAATTTTAATTGTTCAAGTAGGAGAAACAACCCTAGAGTTACTAACAAGCTCTTTCGATGTATTGCTAGCTATTCTAATCTAGTCTAATTACTTATCTTCCACTAGTGAAATCAAACATAGATTAGATCTTTGAGTTTTGTGGTTGTTTTGTGAGTTCATAACCTAAGATCATTAACTTATGAAAACCCCCCTTGAGTCAAACCATATAGCTTCCACATCAAGTTATTATTCTCAAGTAATTTATTATCTTTTTCATATCAAAAACTCTTCTCTCGATAGCGATTATTGAAATAATTCAACCCAGGGGAAAAATTCTGCCTGGAAGCTTTAAGCACAATAATAAATTATAACAAGAATGAAAAACAAATCTAATATTATTAATTGGAATCGAATTAAGTTACATCAAATCCCTAGTATAAGAGTTTAGCTTGACATAGTAATTAAATAAAACTCAGTCATATTTGAATCAATCATCAAACTTAGTGATAACAATGAAAAGAAAAACAAGATGAAGAGTTTAGAGATGAAACTAGATCACAGCTATGTGGATGGCTTCCTTGAATCTTGGCACAAATCTTGGATGCTTGAAGTCTTTTAAGAGAGAGAGAATTATGCAGAAATTAGCCCAAAAACGAGATATCCAACAATGAGAAGTTCCCCTCTTTATATAGAGCTCCTGAAGGCAAATCTGACTCTGTTTAGGAAATAGAATCCTTATTTAGTGCAAAATCTCCTATAGGAGATCATGACTGTTTAGGCCTTGGATTTCTTCTCAATTGGGACTCCTTTCTCTTCCAAAATAGGTCTAGGTCTTGTTTAGTACGTTTAGGAAAATCTCCCGAGGCGGGCCCATATGAGGAAAAGATTGATTTGCGTCTTTAGTTTGCTAGTTCTGCCTTTCAAGCACGGGCGTGCCATTATGCACGGCTGGGGCGTGCTGAAGTCTGGAAGTTTGGCTAGTGGAGCACGGGGTGTGCTAGGCAAGCACACCCTGATGAGTCTTCGTGGCACGGGCGTGCCTTATAGCACAGGGTGGGGCGTGCTTGTTTCTGTCCTTCCCAGCTAGAATTGTCATGGGCGTGCTGGACTTGACAATCCTTAATCCTCTTTTGGGCACGGCCGTGCCTTTTAGCACAACTCAGACCGTGCTTACTCCTGACTCTCCCTTGATTTCCTTAGCTTTTAGCACGGTTGTGCTTGCTTTTTAGCACGGCTTGGGTGTGCTGGAGGTTGAGTATCTTGCCTTGTAATGTTCTTTTCTGTGCCAAATTCCTACAATTTTCTCTTAGATCAAGCGGGTTAAGATTCAAGGAACCTTTGAACAAAATTATACTAAAAATGAATTTAAAATCAAATCAAAGTAATAAAACTTACTAAAATTCTAATAAAAACTATATTAAAAATGCTATAAAATTAACACCTATCACCCCCACAATTCTACCCCGAAGGAGGTCGAATTGTTAGTTTTTCTTTGATAACCTCATGCTGGCGTTTTGACAAGGCCTTAGTGAAGACATCGGCGATTTGATCTTTACTGGAGAGATACTTAACTTGAATTTGCTTCTTACTAACTTTGTCACGTACGAAGTGATAATCCACCTTAATATGCTTCATGCGAGAATGAAACACCGGGTTTGCTGAAAGATACGTAGCTCCTATGTTATCACACCAAATTGTTGGTGGAGACGGATTTGGCAGACCAATCTCATTAATCAAAGAAAGCAACCAAATGATTTCAGCGGTAATAGTCCTAAGTGCTCTGTACTTCGCTTTCCGTTGAAGACCTTACAACCGTCTTTTGCTTCTTAGTTGCCTAAGAAATCAAATTTGTACCCACATAAACTGCCATTCCAGAGATTTATTTATGATCGATAACATCAGAAGCCCACGTAGCATCAGTATAGGCATGTATATGAAAATGTGAGCTACGTGTAATGTGCAACCCGTGGTCTTTTGTTTGCTGCAAATATCTGAGAATTCTTTTTGCGGCACACCAGTGTTTGATACTCGGACAATGAACAAACTGAGATAAATGGTGAACCGAGAAAGATACATCAGGCCTTGTAAGAGACAAATACTACAGTGCACCGATGATGACCCAAAATAAATTCAAATTCTCAGCAGAAAGAGATGAATTATCTTGAACATTCTCAGTGATAGCGGCTGGAGTGGATAATCCTTTACAATCAGGCATATTGGCTCGCTTCAATACTTCTGTTATATATTTAGTCTACGTTAAAATTAAACCATGTTTCATTGGTTTTACCTCAATTCCCAGGAAGTAGTCAAGAGCTCCCATATCACGAAGTGAAAATTCCTGTTTCAAAGAAGAAATAATAGAATCCAACTTTGTATTACTACTCCCTGTTAAGATGATATCGTCAACGTAGACTAAACATAACACATGATATCCATTATGCTTGTAATAAAACAAAGAGGCATCAGCCGCTAAATTCTGAAAACCCAAATTTGTTAAAGCTTGAGCAAGTCGTTTATGCCACTGCCGCGGTGATTGCCGCAAACTATATAACGATCTCCTTAATTTGCAGACATAATCTTGTTTATCTTTATCTATAAACCCAGATGGCTGAACCATATAAACATCATGCTCCAAATCACCATGAAGGAACGCGTTATTGACATCCAGTTAGGAGATGCGCCAATTTTTAGAAACAGCATAAGAAATTACAAGCCGAATTGTTGTTGGCTTGACAACCGGAGAAAATGTGTCAGTAAAATCAATTCCAGGCCGTTGTGTGTACCCTTTCGCGATTAGGCGTGCCTTGTACCGGTCAAGAGTGCCATCTGCCTTTGTTTTCACACGAAAAACCCATTTGCTCCCAATTAAATTTTGAATGCCAACTCGCGTAACAAGCTCCCAGGTTCCATTCGAGCTAGAGCATTAAATTCTTCCTCCATTGCATGTCTCCAATTCGGATCAGAAACTACTTTAGTAAAACACGTGGGCACCTCCACACTTGTTGAATAATTACGTGGTTTCAAGCTCCCTGTCTGACTTCAAGTAACCATTGGGTGAGTACAAACTGAAGGCATCAATGAAGCAGTTTGTTGAATAACAGTAGCAGGAACCTCAACAGCCATAGGTTCGGCAACCTCAAAATTTGATTTGGGAATCACAGCAAAAGGCTGAGGAGATATAGGCTGCGTGAACTCTGTGGATGGTTGTATTGGAACTTGACCAAGAATCCTAGGAGATGAAGTTGGTGGTGGCGGTAGATAAATGGGAGTCATATCTGATTGCGTGTGAACCATGGGGCTGTCTACCATTGGATCCGCAAATGGAAACACTTGTTCAAAGAAAGAAACATGGCGTGAGATAAATATTTTCTTGGTTGTAGGTTCGAAGCAGATATAACCCTTATGGTTCTTACTATAACCCATGAAAACACATCTTTTTGACTTAGGATCCAATTTATGCTTAGAATATGGCTGTAACCACGGGTAACATAAACATCCAAATGTATGAAGCCAATTATAATCTGGTTTTATGTTGAACAATACTTCATATGGTATTTGGTTTGTTGTAGATGGCAGCCTATTAATAACATAAACAGTTGTGTCAAATGCGTATGTCCAATATTGGTATGGAATATGAGCATGATGCAATAAGGCTCTGCCAATCTCAACAATATGCCTGTGCTTCCGTTCAGCACACCCGTTCTGTTCAGGAGTGTATGGACAAGCACTCTTTGTGAAATACCATGACTAGCCAAATACTTCTGCATTGCTTGGAACTCGCCTCCCCAATCAGCTTGAAAACTTTTAATAGGCAACTGAAAATATTTCTCAACAAGAGTATGAAACTGAATAAATACAGGCAACACATCTGATTTATTATGCGAGAAATAAACCCAAGAGTATTTACTATAGTGGTCAAAGAAAACAACATAATAACGAAATCCATCTATTGATTGAACCGGGGAAGGTCCCCAAACATCGGAACAAATGAGTTCAAGAGGCTGACTAGCCAAACTAGAAGAATTTGAAAAAGGCAACTTATGTGTTTTGCTAACACAACACGAATGACAAGGCAACATAGAATTTTTATTAGACGCTTGAATATTATTGAAAGACAAGACTTGGGTAACAGCACGATCATGAGCATGAGCAAAGCGAGCATGCCAAACTGGAAACTCAACCACATTAACTTCAGGTTTGAACTTGGAAAAAGGCATGGTATATAACCATTCTTACTCTGGCCGCGAAACAGGACCCGTCTCGTGTGGATATCCTTTATAAGAAAATAACCAGGAAAAAATTCAACAGAGACTCTATTAGTATTAGTCAAAGCAGAAACAGATAAAAGATTACGATGAACATGAGGAGAATAAAGAATATTAGATAGATAAAGTCACAAATCTTTAGCAGAAACATAAGAATTGCCAACAGCAGAAATAGGAATGTCATTACCATCTCCAATTGTGATATTATCAGTGCCAGAATAGGGAGCCAAGTTGTCGATGTTTCCAGGTTGTGCAGTCAAATGGTAGTTAGCCGCAGAATCCACAGTCCACTGTTGATTAAACAGCAGCAACATGAGTATTTGGGCAAAAAATAGAACCAGAATTAGTCTTGGGTGATGGACACTACCTCGAAAGATGCCCAGAGCCTCCACAGTTATAGCACGTAACTGATTGAGAACCAGAATTAGTGTGCCTTCCACGACCCCTGCCTCTGCCATAAAAACCAGAAGAATGTCGTGAAGATGTGGCAAAATTAGAATTTTGGAAATTTCTGGATTTGAAAGTGGACTGCCGATTTGCAAACTGAACAGTAGGAGACATGGCAGAAGTGATAGAAAGCTTGTGCATATTAAGTTGCGTTTCCTCACTCAACATTAACGCATAAAGATCATCATAACTAATGGGATAATTTTGAGCCTCAATTGAACGGGAAAAGGGTCGAAAATCTTCACCCAATCCCTCAAGAATGTTAGTGATCAGATCCTCGTCAGAAATAGGAGAACCTAGAGTTGCTAGTTGATCAGAGATATCTCTTGCTCGACGCATGTATTCATCAACAGAATCGGTTCCTTTTTCCAATCGCCGGGGCTGTTTGCGGAGCTGTTGTACTTTGGTACGGGACCCAGTTGAATAAATGGTGGCGAGTTTGTCCCAAGCTGCTTTCGCCGTGTTGATGCCAACGACTTGGGAAAGGATTTGTTCAGAAAGAGAATTCCGAATCCAGCTTAAAACAATCTGATCTTGCTGGAACCAAATTCGATACTTGGGATTGGGAGCATTATTTAGCAATTCTGGCGGTGGATTAGGATTATCAGAAACGTGGTCAGCCAGATTATAGCCATTAAGGAGAGGGTCGAGCTGGCTCTTCCACAAAATGTAATTGGCAGAGGTTAGCTTCAATGTAAGAAATTGAGAGACATTAGGAACAAAGAAAGACTCAGAATTTTCGGCCATTGGTAATTAAACCCTGGAAGGCTCTGATACCATATAATTGTATGAATTTCTTGATTTGTATTTCTGTATCTCTTGTATATATAGATTACAACAGAAAAGCTCTAGCTATTCAAACACATATTCAAAAACAGAAACAGTTGTAAGTTAGTTACATATCCTTATCACGTGTATGTAAAAAGGTACTCCGATAGCTTTTTCAAATATATCTCATGCACTGTCTTTAGCTCACCATGTTAATCATATTCATTGCATTGTGGAGTAACATCCAACGTTATTTAATAATGGGAATATCACTCCCTTTTTGTATAAAAATATTTCCTTCTCTCTAAAACTTTTTAGCAAGAGTAAGAGATAATTTTTCAAAGATTCAAATCATTCAAAACTCTCTCTTCAACCCCCTTGTCTCTTTTCTTCTCTAGTCTCCCAGAAATATGTTTAATAGAAAAGAGATTTTATAACAACTCTTTTGAAGAACAGTTCTTATCTCACTTTCTACTTTTGTTTTCTATTCTTCATGTGCTTATAGTCACATTTCTCTCTGTCTATATAGATTTGTGCAATATGTTGTAGGCTAGAGATTTTTAACGAAAAATATTTGTGCATAGCTTAGGTTGAAAAGCTATGTTGTAAAGGTTATCAAGTAACCTTCTCCTTTAGTGAGATTTTGATGTCTTAAAGCACTTTACTGTTACTGTTCCTTAAATATTTCTATCTTTTAATATTTTGCCCTTTAGTTTAATGTTTTATGCTCATTATTGTACAAACTCTATTATTCATTAATCTTGCATTATTAAACATTCATCATTATCATAGTTATTGAATGATTGTGTGATATTTGCTTCTGTGAATGATTGTTATTATTTATGCTTGTTGTTTCTTTATGTTTGTGGTTGTGATGTTATTCTTATTGCAAAATGTAAAAGGTCCTTAATGGGATTCCTATTATTGATTGTTGTAATAGTTAATTGGGTTTGGGAAATTTGGAGGGTTTAAGGGTAGATTGTATTTTAGGAGATGGATTGTAATCTTTTCTCCTCCCCCCTTCTTTATGCATGCCTATTTTATGTTCTATGCTTGCAATAACCTGTATAAAATGATATTCCTTTCTAAAATTGCATTAAATCCTTTTGCACCTTAATCTTTAGTTAATTGTATTATTAGATCATTATGAATGCTTGGACAACGTGGAAGCCGGTCTAATCGGGTGAAATGGGTGCCTAACACCTTCCCATTTCATACCTATCTTCCGACCTCGTCTCTCGTTTAAAATTAGGTTAATCGACTCCAAAGAATCGATTAATTCTAGAATTTTCCCTGATAAGGGTGGCGACTCCAGAATAAATAAAACTCTTACCAAAGTAAGAGAACTTTTTTTCCGAGGATTAACGGGTTTAATTAAAGAAAACCATTTTTATTAAATAAAATAAATCAAGCCCGTTCGGGTGGTGAATAACTGCTTGAGGAGCGCTTTCCTTTGTTCCAATTGTAGCTCACG
Source organism: Jatropha curcas (assembly GCF_041381405.1). Taxonomy (NCBI): domain Eukaryota; kingdom Viridiplantae; phylum Streptophyta; class Magnoliopsida; order Malpighiales; family Euphorbiaceae; genus Jatropha; species Jatropha curcas. Next base: position 16,288,176 of record NC_143160.1, read on the forward strand.
TCTTCTATTATTTCTTTCTTTTAATTAATTAATCAATTAATTATCCAAAATAATATTAATTGAGCCCTAATTAAATAAAATCCAAGCCCAAATCCAAAATACAAAGCGCAACTCTAAAAGATCACAAAATGAAATTAACAATTGCCCCGCATATTAAGTTGGCCTGATAGGCCATGCTTAATATATTAGCCTATTTTGAAAATCCTAGCCCATTTATAATTAAAAGTTCAAAAATTAAAAATACAATCCCAAACAAATAAACAAGAAAACTGTTGGCTCAAGGGTCAATTTCTAAGTCTCGGATTTTGATGATTAATTCAAAACAAATAAATTTAAAATTATGTTATTTGTGCTAATTTTATTTTATGCAGAATCTCTTTGGAAAGAAATCGTACAAGGCAAGTCCTACATTGAGTGTGAAGTTTTTTCGAAGAACCTAGTAGCTAGGTATTTAGGAAACTTTGTAGGATAGAGAGAAAATCCATATATGAGCACAAAAATCTTTTCCTCTCTCAAAAATATTTTTCGGAAAATTAGTTTTCTTCAAATAATTTATTTTCGAAAATATTCCTTTAAATCGAAAAGATTTATTTTCCTAAAACTAAAGAGATTTCTTCTCTTAATGTTTTTGGTAATACAAATTACTCTCTTTTCGGAAATATATTTTGAAAGATCTAATATACTTAAAATTATTTTTCTTACCTTAAAAACGAAGGAGAATCTCTTTCGGTTTTAGTAAGAGCATTCTTCCGCAATTATATCTTTCCAAAATAAACGCTGTCGAAAATCTTTTATTTAAAGGAAAGTGAAAATCGTGTTTTATTCTCTTACCAAAAAGGATAAAATAGATTTTTGGTAACAAAGATTTTCATATCTTCTAAATAAGGAAAGAAGATATTCTGATTTCAATCTTTTTCCAAAGGCGACAGCTTCTTAGTTTCCTATATAAAGGAACGTTCACGCCTTAAACATTTGGTGAAGTAAGAGTTTTCGTTTTAAGAGCATTTTCTCATTGAACAAATCTTTATCTCTCAAAACTTACTCTACCCCCATTTTCTTTTCATCTCTACACTTAACGTTTTCAATATTTAAAGTGAAAAGAATTTTTACAATTACTTTCGAAAAACAGTTTTGTGTTCTAATCGATCTTCTAATCTGATAAAAATGTTTTTCCTGTACTTATATAGGCATTTCTTTCTGTCTATTTAGATTGTGTAATCTATAGTAGATAGGCTCTTTATTTATTAAACTTTTGTGAGTAATAGCTTAGGTTAGAAGCTATTGAGATAGAGGTTATCAAGCGACCTTCTCCATGTGTGGGATATTAATGTCTTGAATCGAGTTTTCTGTACTCTGCCAAAAACAGAAAGGGTTGAGATTAACTAAAACCTTTGGAAAATCTAGTGGGACAAAAGGGTAGATCTAGGTTTTTGATCTATTGCCTTGTACTGTTGGTTTGTCTCTTATCCTTTAAAAGAGATAACTTAGTTGAGGATCTCAAGATGCTTCTTGGGGAGTGGATGTAGGCGAGTTAGTGCCGAACCACTATAATTCTCGGTGTTGATCTCTTTATTTCTGAAGTTTGCTTGATACTGTCTCTTTTACACTCTTGTTTAATTTTTAGAAACGCTAAAATTGTTAATAATTCAGATGTTCTAAAACGGTAATAAGTCTTATCTATCCTGAACATTAGAACTCTGGTATTCTAATAAAGTGAATATACAATGTTCTAACTGTTGTTCTATTCCCAGTATATTTCACTGTTTGGGTTTCTATTTTATTTTCTAAACTTTATGAGGATGTTCTAATCCTGATAACTTTCTATCGTAAAGTTACTCTAATATTTGATTAAGGCTCTGTGAAGAAGTTCTGAATTTTAATAACTATCTTTCACATAGCTTTATATGGTTTTGCAAACTTTATGAGGAAGTTCTAAGTTCGATAACTTTCCTTCATAAAGAAGCTCTGATATTGTACAAGTCAGTGTGAAGCTGTTCTAATCAATAGCTGCACTTTGCACAGACTTTCTATATTTGAAATTAGAACATGGTGAGGAGATTCTAATCCATATTCTACTCTCACAAAGTTCTGTATGTTTTCCGCTGCACTTAGAATTCTAATTTCTGTTTAGAATTTCTAAAATTTATTTAAGTTTTTAGAAAACCCAATTCACTCCCCCCCCCTCTTGGGTTGTGCCATATATATTCGGGACCCACAAAAACCTCACTTCCATTCACCTTCAATTTGTACGGATGACTCGCCATTTTTGGCCTTTCATTTAGCCAATTCTTTGGCTTTGTTTTTTCAAAGGCCATGTGTCAATGACGATAATGATTACTTCTTACTTTCAATTCACTTTCCATAAATATACAAACACAATCTGCAGGTTTTCTTTTCCTTTTGTTTCGTCTTTTTTAAAAAAAAAACAAAGGGAAATTTGATGAACATTTCGTGGCCATCTTTGGCACACCATTACACCATGCATATGCATCACTTTACTTCCCTTTTCGTTCTTTTTTTTTTAATAATATATATAATAACTAATATATATATTGTTAGAAATAATATATTATTTTTTATATGAATAAAATAGAAAAGTGGGTCTTTTATAGATGACAATGAATTTGTGAAATGAGAATTAATGGTTTAGTTCATGTGCTGTCTCTGATGAATTTTTTAAGAAGCATAGTCATGGAACCAATAAAAAATTATGCTACAGGTACCAAATTTTCGATACTAATTCCATTGGCAACCATTTTTCCAAATTTTGGCACCAGTGAAAATATTTTCCTACTCTGACTAAGGGAAAGAACTAATTCCTCTGATATGTAATATAAATTGTGTACCTTTAATTTCTTTAGATGACAGGTTCCACTGCTTCATTTGCTAACTCCTTGGGCGGTGCCCTTGCTAATGCACCAGCTCCTCAAGTAAGTTTCTCTGCTAAACTTTGCACCCTTTCTTTCTGTCAGGTTCTCTCAAGGGACATTTTCGACTGGTTTATCATCCTCTCTACAAGCTATTTCTAGATATATTTTTTTGAATTGAGGAGACTACTCTGGCTCATATGTCTTCTACTCAACAATTTGCTCTTCCCACTGTTTAAGATTCAAATATTCCAGTTGTCTCTTCTCCACAGGTATGCTCTCTATTCCACCTGCCCTATGTCACACCTACATATGGCTCCTTTTCTAATTTTATCTGTTTTTTATTATTGAGATTGAGGATCCATTACCTGAGACTTACTTCCTTTTTTCTTTCTAAATGATTTACCTTCTTTTTCTCAAGTATAGGCTTGGATAGAAAGCCATAAGACACACTCCTCTGCTATTTCATAGCACCAATTTCAAGATATGAACCTCAATTGACCCTCTTTTTTTATTTACTGTGGATATATTTAAAGCCGTGAATTGGCCCTTAGACATTTATAAAAGAAATGGCCAATAGGCCTATTTATTTAATTTAGTGATTGCGATGGGATCAACTACGTCACCTGCCTATAATTGTGTCGTTGCCTACTACATGTGACCTTTCTTAATGGGGCCGTGGAATTAGCCCTACTGCATTCATTGCTAATGATCCTTCATCTCTCACCTGGTGGGATAGTACTCCTTGAGGTAATGGCTACTGGCATTTCTCTTGTGCGGCTCTCCTCTACTACTAGATAGCTAATAAGTGTTTCCTCTAGCACCTTATGAGTACAAATAGTCGTGATCTTTTGTCTCAACTCAATTTTCAATAGGCTACCCATGTATGTAATTCTTGGATCTTCAAGTGATCATAGGTTGATTTCCACCAAGTGATCTTGGACTCCAGTAAGAATATCTGTGAACCCCTTCCCCAAAAGCACATAGGCATGTGATGCATATGATGAATGAGAAGAAATGCACGTGAGTGTGTGAGTCGCCACCTTGTTTAATTATTTTAGGGCAAACTAGGAAAAAACCCTAAGTGACTCCATTTTTAATTAACCTAGTTACTAGATTAATTATCCCAATGTTTAAGGCACAATCTACGAACCCGAGGTGGATCCCGAGACTATGTCATGCTGATGAACTAACCGATGGATGAATGCTTTGCAAGGTGAATGATGGATTAATGAAATGTTTGAGTGATTTTGACTTGCCATCCGGGGTGAAATCCCGAACGTGCCTACGTACTTCCGTTTGAATGGAAGATCAAAGTCAACGTAGTTCGATAGGCCTCTTTTAAAGGGCTTGGAAGGTGTATGCTTGATGCATGGGTGTGCGTATGCTTCGTGCATGTTGTTTAGGCATTTTTGCCGAAAATTGATTGATTTAGGCATTTTGCCAAAAATGTCGATTTTAAGCGATTTGTCGCTAAAATGGTTGATTTTACGGTTTTAAACCGAAAATGATTGATTTTGAGGCATTTTGCCAAAAATGTCGGTTTTAAGCGATTTGTCGCTAAAATGGTTGATTTTACGGTTTTCAACCGAAAATGATTGATTTTGAGGCATTTTGCCAAAAATGTCGGTTTTAAGCGATTTGTCGCTAAAATGGTTGATTTTACGGTTTTAAACCGAAAATGATTGATTTTGAGGCATTTTGCCAAAAATGTCGATTTTAAGGCTTTAAGCCAAAATTGTTGATTTTAAGGCAATTCATTTGCTAAAATGTGTGATTTAGGCGATTGTCGCCAAAATGGTTGATTTTGAGGCCTTCGGCCGAAATGTGTTGGTCTTAAGGCTTTTCGCCAAAATGGTTTGATTTTATGACTTTTAGTCGAAAGTGTTGATTTTAAGGCGTTTCGCCAAAATGGTTCGATTTTACGACTTTTGGCCGTAAAAGGTTTGATTTTTGATTAAGCAAGACTTTAGTTGACGTGTATGCATTTTTATGCAGTTATGGAATGATTAAGAGTAGAAGTGCTAAAATTAAATAGGCAGAATTTTAATTACGTACCTGATTTAATCGTCGGCCACTTCTTAAATCCAGATTTAGCTCCTCGTTTAGGTATATTAATTTTTAATTTTATTTTATTTTAGTGGTCAAATAACACAATATAAATGCAATAAATTAAATTAAATGCAAAAAGCGGTAAAGAAGACGCAAGGAGCGTGAGAGGGAGAAGGTTTCGTCCGTCAATACAGACAAGAGGTGCCAAAAACAGCCTGAAAATGGCCTATTTATAGGCCATTTTCGGGTCCCGGGCGGTAGCTGCCGCCTGGCACGGCGGTAGCCACCGCTCAAAAATCTGGGCGGTAGCTGCCGCCAAGCCAGGCGGTACCTACCGCCCTGTCGGTGGGGCGACAAGCCTCGCCCGCGCAGGGCGAGAGGCCTCGCCCGCGCGCGGCGCGAGGGGCCTCGCCCGCGCGGGGCGAGAGGCCTCGCCCGCGCGGGGCGAGAGGCCTCGCCCGCGCTGGGCGCCAGGCCCCGCCCGCGCTTGGCGTGGGCTGGCGCCGCCGTGGCCGGTGTGGCCACCGTGCCTCGCTTCGGGAGCCTTTTTGGGAGTTTCAGACTTCCGAAAAATATTCCGGGACCTGTTCCGCGATCCTCGTAAAATTCCGGACGTTTCAAGTACCATATTGACATATTTCTGGTGAACTTCCGAAATGGCCTCCGGTCCGGCCGGACTGTTTGCAGTCCGGGAAAATTGGCTCTTTGAGCCTTGTGAATCGGACGCAGGCTTTTTACTGTAGCACAGTCAAATTTACTGTAGCAAAGTCAACCAACAGGCTTTTTGAGCCTCAAAATTTGAGTATTCACAGTTGCCCCCCACCGTCGACCATAAAAATGATTTATGGGAGTCGGTGGTTGTCTGAAACGCAAATTTTGTAGGCGAGAATCGGACGCGTCCAGAAGACCCGCCTCTTGGCTATTTGCTTATAAATAGCCTAAAAAAAGCTCATTTTCATTCATTCAAGACTTTCTAAGTTAAGGAAATCTCTCAAATTCTCTCAACTTCCTAGGTTTTAAGGTTTCTCTTATTTCATGGCTTCCTCTGATCTGAGCGGTGAGGAGTACCTGGGGTCTCTGGGGATCTCGCTTGACGAAGTCAACCTTACGGCGGACGCTAACAGTCACGCCTCCGTAACAGGCATCTTCGCCCAGGTACGCCTTCTTTTACTCTGATTATTATTTTTTCGGGCCTTAGGGGCCTAAAAGAAAATAGGGATTGTGGCTTTTCGGGCTTTAGGCCGAATTTGTGAAATTGTGAACTTTGGGCCTCCGTGGCCCGAGTGTGATTTTCGGGCTTTAGGCCGAATTTGTGAAATTGTGAACTTTGGGCCTCCGTGGCCCGAGTGTGATTTTCGGGCTTTAGGCCGAATTTGTGAAATTGTGAACTTTGGGCCTCCGTGGCCTGAGTGTGATTTTCGGGCCTTAGGCCGAATTGTGAAATTGTGAACTTTGGGCCTCCGTGGCCCGAGTGTGATTTTCGGGCCTTAGGCCGAATTGTGAAATTGTGAACTTTGGGCCTCCGTGGCCCGAGTGTGATTTTCGGGCCTTAGGCCGAATTGTGAAATTGTGAACTTTGGGCCTCCGTGGCCCGAGTGTGATTTTCGGGCCTTAGGCCGAATTGTGAAATCTTTATTTTTCTGCGCTCACTGTTTTATGAGTATGCATGCTAAGATATTATCCTTAGTAAAGAACCAAGGACCAATTCTCATATTGTTTTACCTTTTAGGATCCTTACATTAGATTGGATGTGGCTGAGATTTCTATGTCCGAAATCCCGATCGAGACATTGGATCCGAACCACCCGGTTGGAGCGATCATCAATCCGTCCCATCTGGGTTACTTGAGGCATTTTGATACTTGCCGAAACAGTCACAAGGAGTTGCTGGGTGCTTTGGCCGAAAGATGGTGGGACACCACCAACACTTTTCATTTTTCTTGGGGCGAGATGACAATGACCCCTGTGGATTTTTCTGTGATTACCGGAATCCCTTTTGGTATTCGGCCGATTGAGTTATATGACGACTGGAGGACAGAAATTTCCCCTGATCGGATGGTGGAGTTGATTGGTATAGACCTGCCCCGGATTGTCGGGCCAGGCTCCGCTACTCCAGCTTTGAGCGTTTCTAGGCGCTGGCTATACCTCCAGGCTCCCGGTATTTATGCTAGACACAGGCGGGGAGAGCTGACGGCTTCTCAAGTGGCTAGGTTCACTTTATTGCTGATGTTTGCGTCGACCTTCTGGTCCAACAGGAAAGAAAGGTTCAATCCTTCTATCTTGAAGAGTTTAGAAAATCTAGCCCATCTTACGGAGTACGACTGGGCCGGCGCTATCCTGAGCCGTATGTATGATGATATGTGTGATCTGAGCCGGAGCCACTGCAAACTTAGCGGGACCTACTACTTCTGGGAGGTAATACAAGCACATTCTGTATATTTTCTGTTTCATTTGCCTTCTTCTGACTCTCGTTTCTTCTTTGTTGCAGATTTGGGCATTTGAATACTTTCCTTATACCCGCCCGGAACAGATTCAGGCCGATCTCGGATTAGGGCTAGTACCTTTGGCTTGGAGATGGTACCGAACAAATCTTCATACGAGTCGGCATAGGCACTCGCTAAAAGATCTAAGAATCTTCTTTGATACGTGCAGCCCGGCACAGGCATGTATTTAGCAACTCTTGAATATGTTAAATAAAAAAGATTTATTAACACATTTGCTTCTTTTGTAGGTTGAAATGGGGGCGATGGTCACCCATCTACAGAGCTGGATTCAAGTTGATTCTCATTTCCAGCGATCAGATGACTTGCTTCGGCGGAGGGTGATTCTGTCGCATCCGATCTTGAGACGATATTACTTAGGCGAGAGAGTAGACCTTCAAATAAGAGGCTGTCGTTCCATTCCTTATCCTCCTCCCGGGGACATGCGAGCGGGCAAACAGATGATTCTCACTGATGCTCATATTGAGGGTATTCCATATGGAGAGCTCATCTTGGAGGGAGATTATGCTGAGTTCTGCAGACTTTTTCTGATGCAGCCTATTGGGTCGCGGCTTGATGTTTTTCAGAGATCAGCTCCCTTCCATCCGCCCGCCACCCGCTCTTCTCGGGCTGCGGGTTCTTCGAGTAGGACTCCAAAGAGAAGGCCTACGACTGATCCTTCTTCTTCTACTTGGGCTGAGGGTTCCTCTCAAGCCGGTCCTAGCCACTCGGCCGGCCATTCTAGGGCTCCCCGGGCTGTTTCAGAGGCTGCCGGGTCGCTTCACTCAGACTTGGCCAATTTACGTCTTCCGTACAGCATTTCCTACCATACTCCAGACGCTTCTTTAGCCTTTCGAGAAGTCCCACTGGAGAATGTGGATCGCTTGGCTCTGCCTTCTGAGGACATTACCGAGGTAGGTAAAAATTGTTAAACCTCTCACAAAAATGATTCATGAGAGATTTGACGTGGATTTGCATTCATCTCTTTTTTTTTTTTTTTTTTTTTTTTTGTAGGTTCCTGTCGGATTGATCAATCAAATGATGGAATTGATGCTCGGGATGCAGCAAGAACTGTCTTCGTCCTGGACTCGTGAGGCTTACAGTGATCAGAGAATGCAGAGGCCCCGTCGCTGAAGTCATGGTTGCCGAATTTTTCTGTTCCCCTTTCTTTTTTTTTTTTTTTTTTTCTTTTTTCTTTTTTTTTTGACTACTGTACTAAGCCTTGACTGTGCTTCTGTACTGTATCTTTGTACTGAGCTTTATTTTGTACCTGCACTTGGTTAGTATCGAAATATATGTATGCATGCTTATTGTATTTGAAACGAAATGGGAGGACTTCATCTTATAGACAAAATACTCTCTTTTTCCTTTTTCTTCTTCTTTTTTTTTTTTTTTTTTGTGTGTGTGGCGGTCGCTACCGCCATCATTCGGCAGTAATTCGGCGGTTGCTGCCGCCGTCATTTAGTGGCAATTCGGCGGCTGCTACCGCCTTCATTCGGCGGCTGCTGCCGCCTTCATTCGGTGCTTTTTCTCCTATAAAGGCTTATTCTTTGTTTCGGCTTTTCACTCATTCCTTATCTTCTCTCTTCTTCTTTTCTCTCCGTGTTTATCTTTTCCAAAGAATGAATCCTTCTTTCAATCATAGCATGCACAGCTGGGCTAGGAGTCTCTCCAAAGTTGAAAAGATCAACTTGAAGAGGTATGGCCTCTCTCCTATCATTACCCTTAGGGGGGTAGTGATCGACTGGAACTTTTTATGGGCCTGTATCAGACTCTGGGACCCTGAGGCCCACGTTTTTCGGTTCGGGGCCATGATGGAGGAGATGTGTCCTCTTTTTGAGGAATTCTGTGCTATCGTAGGGTGCGACCCCAACGCCCCTTTAGTCAAGCATGAGGTCAAAGTCGGGTACATTCGGTCATTTGAAAGTTTATTTCAATTCAGCAAGCCACAAGCTAGGGCCATGATTGTTGATGACCAGAAGGCGATTCTGATGCCCCTGATCGATGAGTTTTCAGAGGTTCGTTCGGACGATCCAGACCGGATGAGGCTGAGGATGCGGGCTTTTGTATTTTGCTTACTATCTGGTTTCTTGTTTAACAAGGATCCAGGCTTCGGGGACCTGCGATTTTGCCCTATGGTTCGACAAATGGAGGACATGGGTTGCATTGGCGGCATTGTGCTAGCAGAAACCATCAGGAGCCTCGATAGAGCTGCTTTAGGTTTCGAGGACTGGACGGTTTCTCCGATTATCCTTCAGGTATCTTATCTTCTTCCTTTCTCTCCCTTTTTATTTTGGTTCATTCCCTTCGTAATAGAAAGGATCCATTACTCAGGTTTGGTTGAAAGACCATCTTCAAGTGGTTGCTACTCCTACTTCATTGCCTTATAACCCCGTTTAGTACCGCATGCGAAAGATTTTGATCACATACCCGTCTGTTGATGCATGGACCTCATGGTTAATTGAATTGGGTCCAGACGAGGTGTTGTGGTTTGTACCTTGGTATGATACCAACCAGTTTATTCAGGTTAGCTCCCGCCATACTCAAGTCTACTTGTTAGGCCTTACACATTGCACCTGGTACTGCGCTTCGCGCGTTCTGAGACAGATGGGGATAGATCAGACTGTTCCGACCATGGATGATTCTCTAGTTGATTCAGCCATCACTCCGGGAGTTACCCGAGCTGTCCTTAGGACCTGGGTTAGGGACCATCATATGGTTAGACCTTCACCTAATCCTACTAGTGTTCAGACTTCTCCTGAGTACCGGTCCTGGTTCATGACCGTTGTCTGGCCGGTTGAGAGGCTGAGGAGGAATGCACTGCTGAGTGTACTTGAAGGCTGGACTCAGGCTGACGCTAGTAACGAGGCTGGGACTGATGAGGAGATTCTGTTGGCTCCCCAGATAGGTGATTTTGGAGAGAGCTCAATAGTTAGGGATGACTCGGAAGACGTCGCCCCTCGGAGGCGACGGGCCACCTAGACTTTATGGGCTTTCTGGGTTTTGATGTTTTGGGTTTGTTTTGACTCTTTTGTCTTTTTTTTTTATTTGGGATTTTGGCTCTGGATTGGATTTGCTTTGACTCTTTTGACTTTTTGTTGGGGACCTTGGGTGTGGATTTTGGTGTTTTGGCACTGGATTTTTGGATGTATGTTCCTTTGGATTTGGACTTTGGTCTCTTTAGTTTTCTGCTTGACTTGGGATTGTTTGACTTTATTGCTTTCAATTGGGCATGTCATTGAGCTTTCCAAGCATTTTCCAACTTCATTTATTCGAGCGCTGATTTTTGCCTAAGCCGCCCTTTCGGGTTTTCGACTTAGCGAGCTACCCACTTTTGCCTAAGCCGCCCTTTTCGGGTTTTCAACTTAGCGGGCCCCGATTTTTGCCTAAGCCGCCCTTTCGGGTTTTTCGACTTAGCGGGTTTTTTTTTTTTTTTTAATTTTATTTTTCATTTTATTATTTTTTATTCATTTATATTTTTTTATTAGCAAAGAAGAAAGAACGATAAAATGATGATTTTTATTAATGTTTAGACCGTACCCAATGAGGGCTGCCTACATATCTCCGATATATAATTTCTTTTTTCCGAAGAGAATCAGGCCTAATGTAGTTCGTTTACATTATGCAAATGACTGCAATTTACACAAAATATCTTTTTAACTGATCTAAATTACATGGATTAGTGAACTCCAAGCCATCCAAATCAGTCAAAATAACGGCTCCGCCCGACAAGATCTTCTTCAACACATACGGTCCAGCCCAAAGAGGACGGAACTTCCCCCGTGGATCTATGACCGGTTGTCTAAGTTCCTTCAGAACCAAACAACCTTCTTCCAGTTTCCGGTCTTTGACCCTCTTGTTGAAATGTCGCGCCATTCTTCTTTGATAAACTTGAGTTTGGTGGATTGCTCGTAATCGCTTTTCATCCATACCCAAGAGCTGCAAATGATAATTCTCGGCCCAATTTGCTTCACTGATCTGGCTTTCCCCGGATAACCCTCGCCGACTGAACTTCCAGCTCAATAGGCAATACTGCTTCCATGCTGTATACTAAGGAATATGGGGTTGCCCCAGTAGGTGTTCTAATTGAAGTCCTATATCCCCATAAGGCATTCGGCAACTGTTCATGCCAAGCTTTGTGCTTCTTAATTGTCTTTTGCAAAATAACTTTTATGGCCTTATTTGCAGCTTCTACAGCCCCGTTCGTTTGTGGACGATAAGGTGAGGACTTATGATGTTGGATTTTCGTCTCTTTCAACAAATTAGCAAATTCACCCTGGAAGTGAGCTCCATTATCCGTGGTGATCTCGAATGGCGTTCCGTACCTGCAAAGGATGTTGGTACGAACGAACTGTGCTGCCTTCTTGGCATTCAGAATCGAATAAGAGGTTGCCTCGATCCACTTAGTGAAATAATCTATAGCAACCAAAATGAATTGGTGACCGTTGGAAGCCTTCGGGTGGATTTTTCCGATCACGTCTATGCCCCAGGTCGCGAAAGGCCATGGTGAAGTGATAGGATTCAGATTGACCGGAGGCTGTTTTTGCAATTTGGCAAAAATTTGACATTCGTGGCACTTCTGCGCATGCCTCACACAATCCGCCTTCATGGTTGACCAGTAATAACCTAGGTTCATGATTTTTCGAGCCAAGGCTACCCCGTGCATGTGTGGGCCGGACTCCCCGTTATGTAAGGAATCCATGATGGTTGAGCTTCTTCCTCATCAACGCACCTTAGGTGTAGGCCATTCCAACTTCTTTTGTATAGAACTCCCTCAGTAAGGAAATATCCGGATGCTAACTGTCTCAATGTCCGTTGATCAGTTTTGGTAGATCCCTCCGGGTAGGCTTCATTCTGAAGATAATTCTGTATATCCCAATACCAAGGCTTATCGTCGACCAAATTCATGATATGTGCTGGCTGTTTCTGTAGCCGCACTGTCAAGGGTCGAATGATTCGATCCTCTTCTACATTGACCATGGAGGCTAGAGTGGCTAGAGCATCTGCAAACTGATTTTTGGCTCGTGGTAAGTAATGGAAGGATAAACCATCAAATTGTTGCGCCAATTCATCCAAGCGTTGTAGGTAAGGAACCAAACGCTCTTCTTTAATTTTCCATTTCCTCAAAGCCTGGGAGACTATTAAGTTGGAATCTCCGAAAACCTTGAGGATCTTTATCTCCTTTTCCAAGGCTGCTTCTAACCCTCTTATGCAAGCTTCATACTCGGCTTCATTGTTAGTGCAGTTGAAATCCAATTTGACTGCGATTGGGATGTATTCTCCACAAGGAGTTTTGAATACAACTCCGACCCCATTTCCATGATAATTCGAAGCTCCATCGAAGTACATCTCCCAGACTTCACTTTCTAAGCTTAACAAATCTTCATCAGGAAATTCCACTTCCAGCATTTTGTCTCTGACCGGTAATTCAGCTAGTTGATCAGCTAAAGCACCGCCTTTCACGGCCTTCCGTTGTACAAACTTTAGGTCATAAGCTGCAAGTACTGATACCCACTTTGCCATCTTACAGTCAAGAACCGGCCTCTCCATAAGGAATTTCAAGGGGTTCGACTCAGAAATAACGTACGTAGTGTAAGACGAGAGGTAGTGCTGTAGCTTGGTACAGGCCCAGACTAGAGCCAGACACAACTTCTCTACTTTATTGTATTTTAGCTCGTATTCTAGCATCCTCTTGCTAAGGTAATACACGGCATTTTCTACCCTTGTATCTTCCGCTTGTTGAGCTAACATTGCACCCATCGCTTCTTCTGTCACTGATAGGTACAACAGCAAAGGCTTTCCTAGCCTTGGTGGCTGTAAAACTGGCGGGGATAACAGATATTGCTTGACTTGGTCGAAAGCTTTTTGACAATCCTCATTCCATTTTACAGCTACTCCTTTCCTGAGCAATTTGAAAATCGGACTACAAGTATCGGCCAATTGATTGATGAACCGGCTGATGTACTGTAGCCTTCCCAGGAAACCTCGAACTTCCTTTTCCGTTCTTGGTGCTGGCATTTCCAGAATGGCTTTGGCTTTTGAAGGGTCAATCTCTATGCCCTTTCGGCTGACCATATGCCCCAGAAATACTCCGGATGTAGCTCCAAACAGACATTTTGCCGGGTTGAGCTTTAAATTGTACTTTTGAAGTCTAAGGAAGAACTTCTCAAGTGCTATTGTATGCTCTTCAGCTGTTTTTGATTTAACAACCATATCGTCCACGTACACTTCTACTTCTTCATGAATCATGTCATGGAAGATGGCTGTCGCCATTCTTTGATAGGTTGCCCCGGCATTTTTAAGCCCAAAAGGCATAACTCTGTAGCAGTAGGTTCCCCATTCCGTGATGAACGCCGTTTTCCTCTTTGTCTGGCACATGCATCATTATTTGATTGTATCCGACAGCGAGATCGGTCAAGGAGACCATCTCGTGTCCCGCCATTCGGTCCCACTAACAAGTCAATATGCGGCAGGGGGAAGTCGTCCTTCGGACACGCCTTATTTAAATCCCGATAGTCCACACACATTCTGACTTTGCCATCTTTCTTCGGCACCGGCACAATATTTGCTAACCATGTTGGGTAAGCAATGGGTTCTATGAACTTGTTTCTCCAGTTGCTTGGCTACTTCCTCCTTGATTTTCAAGGACCATTCTATTTTCAGCCTTCTTAGCTTCTGTTTTACTGGCTTGGCCTCGTGGTATACGGAATCTTGTGCACCGCTATTGCTGGGTCAATTCCCGTGATGTCACTTGCCTTCCACATGAAGCAATCGGCAAACTTCTTTAAGCATTCACTGATTGTTCCCTGTTCACACAGTCAGATGCAATGTATGTATGTTCATTTTCTTCTTTGCCAATTATTATTTTTTCTTTATCATTTTTCATTTCATTTATTTCTTTTTCATTATTTTTGCTTGGAAATGCTTGGAAAGATAGACATGCGGGGTAGTCAATAATTTGCAAGCCTTTATTGATAATGACAGATCATCTTCAAAAATTACATCAAACTTGAAATCTGGATTTTCAAAATCTGACACAGACGACTCAGGACTGGAACTGGACTCTGACTCGGTTTCAGACTCGGGGTCAGACTCAGACTCAGTACAGGACTTGATTACAGATTTTGACTCTAGGTTTACTCGGGAGGGGGTATATCAGCAGTGCGCTCCTCCTCGGCGTACCAGTTGGTGAGAGGCCCTTCTTTTGGCTTGATCAGGCTCAGCAGGTCTTGGTCCCATCATTTCCTGTAATGACTGCAACTTCATCAAAGAGACTAGGCTGCATGAAGTCTTCCACTTCCAGTTCAGTCACTATTTCAGGCGCGTTACCCCAGACATCAGAGAATATTTCTAACCAGGTAGCATCTTCTTAGCTGCCGGGCAGAAAACCGGTTCTTGGAAGCTACGATAATGGAATCGTCTCTCCCGATTTGCAAAAGTGACTATCAGAGTCAAAAAATGTGATGGCATCTTGTATGCTTTTCTTCTTTCTCTTCGGTTTCTCAGCACGGTCTTCATTAGTAGGCTGATAACCTAGCCCGAAGTCCCTTCATTCACTGGACATTCCCAAGCTTGCAGCGTGGGGTATTCATTCCTGGCAGGTAGGACATCTTTAGCATCAAAGGAACTATGCAGTTTATTTGTACTGTCCCAAAATCAAGAGAATTCGGGAGTTCGCAGCCTTTCCTTCTATGAACTGCACAGTGTCATATTCAAATCCCGAGAGGGGAAAATTGGCATTTTCGGGGTTGACCTCAAAGAGGGCTGGCCCTTGGTTTTCTTGGAGCTGACTGTAATCATCTCCTTGAACCGTTATAATCTTACCTTCGTAGGGGAATTGACCTTTTGGTTGCAAAGAGGAAGGTACTGCTTTGGTGTGATGTATCCATGGCCGCCCTAATAGCAGGTTGAAACTGGTGGGCACATCAATGACTTGGAACGGTACCCCCATTATGGCTGGCCCAATCACTAATTTTAGTGTAACACCCCAATACTTCTCTCCGGGTGCTGTCATATGCTTTCACTATTGGTCGGACGAATAAAATCTGTTTCTTCCATCCCAGCAGCTGCCACCTTTAGTGGGCAACCGTTCAGTGCTGACCCATTATCAATGAGAACCATGGGCACAGTTTTATCTCTGGTCGAACAGTGATGTAAAGGGCATCGTTGTGACTGTCTCCCTCCTTGGGTAGTCATCCTCAGAAAAATCCGATGCTTTGCACCTTTGGATGATTGGGTGAGTGTGGATACCAATACTTCAGGGCTGACTTCCACCGATGTTTGAAGTTGACTCAAAGCCTTGCAAAGAGCTTGGCGATGAGGAAAGGAGGATGCTAGAAGTTCCCAAATCGAAACCCTAGCTTGTGTCTTTTTCAACTGTGAGAGCACTGGATCTTCCTTTGGTTCATCAGTCCTTTGGTAAGGGTTATGTGAGACTTTGTCCAAGACTAATGGTTCATATTGTCTCCCGCTCCTGGTTATAGCATCGAGTTCCTCAGTCAGGTCATTCAGATCTAGGACACAGATTTCATTCATCCCTAGGAATAGGTCGAAAGGATCTATCAATTCCTGGTCAGAAACAATAGCATTTACCCCATGGTTTGGCAAGGGATTAGTGTTAATGTTGGGTTTGCTTCTCGGAATAATTGAACCGTTGTCTACCAAGTCTTGGATGCGGTTCTTAAGCGTCCAACATGCTTCAGTCTTATGCCCATGTGCTTGGTGGTACTCACAGTATTCATTGGCTTTGAAATTCCTTGGTAAGGGGTTGGGTGGTGGCCTTGCCTCCAAAGGTTTGATGTAGTTTGCTTTGACAGCTTCTCGAAATACCAAAAGGACTGGCATCCCGAGATCAGTGTATGTTCTTCTTGACTGACTGCCATTTCGCATGTTTCCCATATTTCCCACACGTAAAGGATTTGTGGGGGTGATGCTTGCCACTTCGTGGACTTTCCGGGCTGGCTAGGTTTTTTGTATCTCGAGGTCCCCGGGTCTTCTTTCAATTGTCCCATTTGAAGTAAATCTTCTACCTTCGTAGCAGTGGCAATGAGCGACTGGAACGATGGTAGGTATTGAGTTTGTAGTTGGTGTTGGTAGACAGGCTGTAGGTTTCTTATTATGTCCACCTGTTCTTGCTCAGAAGGTCGGTTAATCATTTGGGCGGCCTTGGCTCTCCACCTCGTAAGGAACGAGGAGAAAGGTTCATTGTTCCTTTGTTTAGTGGTTTCTAGCTCTCTTCGGGTTACATCCACTTCCATATTGTAATGATACTGTGAGTTGAATGCATTACAGATGTCCTCCCAAGTCTTCATCTTAGATCGGTCTAGACTGACAAACCATCTTAATGCAGCACCGGTGAGAGATTGTTGGAACAACTGAGCAAGGAGCTCGCTGCTCAATCCAAATGGGTTAAGGGCACCCACATACATTTTCAAATGAGTTTTAGGACAAGTAGTTCCATCAAATTTGTCCATGTTTGGCATTTTGAACTTGGTTGGTAGCCTTGCTTCGGGGAACAGAGACAAGGAGTCCATGTCCACCACTTCTTTGTGTGTTTTAAGGGCGGTAACAGACCTTTCCAACAATTCAAGTTTTTTTCTCATTTTCTGAGCTTCCAATTCAGAAGTAGTTTTGGAAGGCACGTCATCCAAGTTAGGGACAGGATTTGAGGATGCAGATGCAGCACCGGGTCCTTGACTGGAGGTAGCATGACCGTTTCCCCCAACCGAAGCCCCATTTCCATTACCACTACTAAGTTCAGCTAATAGGGAGGCTCTTTGGGCAGCCAATGCCTCATTCATCCTAGCTTGTATTCTGGCTTCCATTTGTTCCATGAGAGTTTGGATGTCAGCTAGTGATGCCATTGGTGCAGTTGAAGTTGGTGAGGTCGGTGATAGCACTATAGGTGTAGCTGACACTTGAACAGGGGGTACCTGTAAGCGTAAGGGTAATGGCATTAGGGTATAGTGGGCGGTATTGTGTGTCAGAGTAACTGATATGAGATAGACTGACTCTTTGTCCAACTGTGCATGACTGACAAACAGAAGGATATTTTTGTGTCCCTCCACTCTCTTCTCTCTGTTTTTTTTTTTTAATGCTTATGGTATGTCATGAATGCGCACAACAACACGTCATAATTTATTTTAATGAGATGATTCGTACCATTGGGTGCATATAGTCCTAAAGGATAGGTTCTATAGGCTATGACACAAATAGAGAATCGGCTTATTAAGGGACCCTTGAACCTTGAGTATGGATATACCTAACCACATGTGAAACAAAGAGTTTCGCGTGGGTCCAACGGTACGCATACTCATGTGCCACCCCCAAAAGGATTAGGGATGGTTTGCGGTAACAGGGAGGACGCTTTGGCTGTCCGTCGACATAATCAAAGAGACCTGCCGATCAGCGCTACTTGCTATCCAGACTCAGAAGTTTGAACAGAAAGAGAAGAAATTCATTTGAAGTTCATTTTTTATGCAATGGAGAAAAGGATTCTCAATCGTGCAAATAAATCAACAAGTTTTAATGTCTTAATCACATTTTTCCATTAAGTCCGGATTTATCAAGTATTCTTAAGGAAAGAACACTTGATTCGTATTAGGGTACCCTGCAAAACAAAGCATAATAAAATAATACCTTAAAGAAAGGCCGGTTAGTTTTTCACAACAATTGTAGTCCACTTTTATGCAAAATGATTACAGAACTCCCCAGCAGAGTCGCCAAACTGTGAACCCCTTCCCCAAAAGCACATAGGCATGTGATGCATATGACAAAGAAAGAAATGCACGTGAGTGTGTGAGTCGCCACCTTGTTTAATTATTTTAGGGTAAACTAGGAAAAAACCCTGAATGACTCCATTTTAATTAACCTAGTTACTAGATTAATTATCCCAATGTTAAGGCATGGTATGCAAACCCGAGATGGATCCCGAGACTATGTCATGCTGATAAACTAACCGATGATGAATGTTTGCAAGGTGAATGATGGATTAATGAAATGTTTGAGTGATTTTGATGATTTGATGATTTCATGATTTCGATGATTTCGACTTGCCACCCGGGGTGAAATCCCGAACGTGCCTACGTACTTCCGTTTGAATGGAAGATCAAAGTCAACGTAGTTCGATAGGCCTTCTTTGAAGGGCTTTGAATGGGTATGCTTTATGCATGAGTGTGGCTTTGTGCATGATTTTGTGTATGCTTTGTGCATGTTGTTTAGGCATTTTGCCGAAAATTGATTGATTTAGGCATTTTGCCAAAAATGTCGATTTTAAGCGATTTGTCGCTAAAATGGTTGATTTTACGGTTTTCAACCGAAATGATTGATTTTGAGGCATTTTGCCAAAAATGTCGATTTTAAGCGATTTGTCGCTAAAATGGTTGATTTTACGGTTTTAAACCGAAAATGATTGATTTGAGGCATTTTGCCAAAAATGTCGATTTTAAGCGATTTGTCGCTAAAATGGTTGATTTTAAGGCATTTTGCCAAAATGTGGATTTAGGCGATTGTCGCCAAAATGGTTGATTTTGAGGCCTTCGGCCGAAATGTGTTGGTCTTAAGGCTTTTCGCCAAAATGGTTTGATTTTATGACTTTTAGTCGAAAGTGTTGATTTTAAGGCGTTTCGCCAAAATGGTTCGCTTTTACGACTTTTGGCCGTAAAAGGTTTGATTTATGATTAAGCAAGACTTTAGTTGACGTGTATGCATTTTTATGCAGTTATAGAATGATTAAGAGTAGAAAAAAAAGCATGCATGAAGTGCTAAAATTAAATAGGCAGAATTTTAATTACGTACCTGATTTAATCGTCGGCCACTTCTTAACTCCAGATTTAGCTCCTCGTTTAGGTATATTAATTAATTTTTAATTTTATTTTATTTAGTGGTCAAATAACACAATATAATGCAATAAAATTAAATTAATGCAAAAAGCGGTAAAGAAACGCAAGGAGCGTGAGAGGGAGAAGGTTTTGTCCGTCATATAGACAGAGATGCCAAAAACAGCCTGAAAATGGCCTATTTATAGGCCATTTTCGGGTCCCGGGCGGTAGCTGCCGCCTGGCATGGCGGTAGCCACCGCTCAAAAATCTGGGCGGTAGCTGCCCCAGCCAGGCCACTACCTACCGCCCTGTCGTTGGGCGACAGCCTCGCCCGCGTCTCGCGATAGACCTCGCCCTCTCTCTATATCCTCTCCCTCGCTCTCGCTCTTTCTTCCTCTCCCGTCTGCGGTCGAGAGGCCTCGCCCGCCCTTCTCCATTCCCCGCCCGCTCTTGTTGCGTGGCTGTCTCCGCCGTGGCCGTGTGTGGCCACCGTGCCTCGCTTCGGGAGCCTTTTTGGGAGTTTCAGACTTCCGAAAAATATTCCGGGACCTGTTCCGCGATCCTCGTAAAATTCCGGACGTTTCAAGTACCATATTGACATATTTCCGGTGAACTTCCGAAATGGCCTCCGGTCCGGCCGGACTGTTTGCAGTCCGGGAAAATTGGCTCTTTGAGCCTTGTGAGTCAAATTTGCTGTAGCAATTCATTGTAGCACAGTCAAATTTACTGTAGCAAAGTCAACCAACAGGCTTTTTTGAGCCTCAAAATTTGAGTATTCACAAAACCTAGGGTGAAACCCTAACCAATAACCAACCATTTTTCATCCAAAACCAAGCCATTTGATCATTTCGACTTTAGGTGGACCCTTGGTTCTCAAAGAAAAAAAAAAATAAAACAATCTCTTTTCAAGCCCTCATTAAGAGGCAAAACATCTTTTCAAGTCCTCTAAGAGGCAAAATCTCTTTTCAAGCCCTCATTAAGAGGCAAAACACCTTTTCAAGTCCTCTAAGAGGCAAAATCTCTTTCAAGCCCTCATTAAAGGGAAAACCTCTTTTTTCAAGTCCTCTAAGAGCAAAATTTCTTTTTAAGTCCTCAAAGAGGCAAAAACATCTTTAAGTTGCAAACATAAATCCATGCATTTGATCATTTCATTTCAAAAAAAAAAAAAACCAACGGCGGGGTTTACTCCTCTGCCCATCCTCAAAATTTGCTCCTTCAGACAGCCACTGGCTCTCATAAATCATTTTTATGATAGCCAGTGGGGGGCAACTATGAATACTCAAATTTTGAGGCTCAGAAAAGCCTATTTTCTCGGACTGCAAACAGTCCGGCCAGACCGGAGGCCATGTTGGAAGTTCACCAAAAGTATGCCAATATGGTACTTAAAACGTCCGGGACGTCGCGAGGATCACGGAACTGGTCCCGAAATATTCTTTGGAGGTCGGGAACTCCCGGAAAAGCCTCCGGAACGAAAAATTAGCAAACCCCCGAACCCGGCGGCTCAGGCCGCCGAAACAGTCCGATTTTGCCTATAAATTGGCCCCGAAGCCCTCAGTTTTACTCACTCAGTCTGTGTTGACGGACGCTCCTTCTCCCCTACGCTCCTTGCGATTCTTTTACTGCTTTTCTGCATTTTTATTTAGGTTTTTATTGCTTTCTTGCTTTGATATTTGGCCACTTAAATTAAATTAATTCTAAATTAATATTCTCCAAACGAGGAGCTTAATCCGGAGTTTTTCAAGCTGAAGCTAAGAAGCGGTCGCCGGTTAACTCAGGTAAATAAACAAAACTCTGCTCATTTAATTTTAGCACTTCATGCATATTTTCTTCTACTCCTAATAACTCTACAACTGCATAAACGCATTCATGTCATCAATTAGGTAAATACACTGCCTCAATCAAATATTAAGCTTAAATACCCGGTTAATTAATAATCGTGGTATTAATGCTAAATCCGACAATATTGGCTAAAAGCCTAGTTAATTAATAACTACGGTTTAATTGCCTTTATTTCGAACAGTCCGGCTTAAGTCCAATTAATCAATAATTGTGGCTAGAAGCCTTAATCAATTACATTTTCGGCAATAAATTGTCTACAGTTTAATCAATCATTTTCGGCAACAAATTACCTAAATTACACATCAATTTTGGCAAGACGCCTTGAATTAATCAATCTTTTGGCAAATAAATTGCCGTAAATCAATCAATTTTGGCGACAATCGCCCAATCAACATCTTTTGGCAAATAAATTGCCTAAATCAACACTTTTGGCTAGAAGCCTTCAAATCTACACATTTTTGGCTAAAAGCCTTTAAATAAACCAATCTTTTGGCAAACAAATTGCCTAAATCACAAAACTCTTTGGTTAAAAGCCTTAATCCATTTTTTGGCAACAATAAGCCCAATCAAACACTTCTTTTGGCAACAATAAGCCCAATCAAACACTTCTTTTTTGGCAACAATAAGCCCAATCAAACACTTCCTTTTGGCAACAACGCCTCAACAAATCAATCAACACTTTTGGCATCAAATGCCTAAAAATCAATCAATTTTCAGGCAAAATGCCTAAAACAAAATGCACAAAGCATACACACACTCATGCATAAAGCATACCCATTCAAAGCCCTTTTAAAAAGGCCTATCGAACTACGTTGACTTTGATCTTCCATTCAAACGGAAGTACGTAGGCACGTTTGGGATTTAACCTCGAGCGGCAAGTCGAAATCACATAAACATTTTATTTGGTCCAATTATTTCATTTTACCCTGCAAGCATTCATCCATAGGTTAGTTCATCAGCATGACATAGTCTCGGGATCCACCTCGGGTTCGTAGACCATGCCTTAAACATATGGGTTAATTAATCTAGTAATTAGGTTAATTAAAATCGGAGTCACTTAGGGTTTTTCCTAGTTTACCCTAAAATAATTAAACAAGGTGGCGACTCATACATTCACGTGCATTTCTGCCCTTAGTCACATGCATTCGTATGCCCTGTTTTCAGGGGAGGGTTCACACCAGCCTTCGCGCCGTGAAGCAAGTCGCAACAAAGAAAATGCCCAAGTCACGAGCGCTACTTGAGGTCGGGCGCGCAACCTACTCCCAGAAGACTCAGCAGGCAAAGAAAAGCCTAAAAGTTGCGAGTGCGAAATCCAAATGCGCGAGCACGAGAAGCACTCCTGAGAGTCAGAAGGTTTGCAAGCAAAAGTCGCGAGCGCGAAATCCATCTGTGCGGGCGCGAGAAGCACTCCTAAGAGGCAGAGACATTTGAAGCAGAATTCACGAGCGCGACCTTTAACCTCGCAAGCGCGATTCGAGAATTCCAGGAGGCGTAATTGCTGACTTTTCATCAGAAATACGTATCTTTCCATGTATGGGTCGGGACTCTTCCCAAGAGAAGTCACCTCAAGCACCTTTTGGCCAACCAATCACCACCAAAACCACCATCACTCTCCTCTATAAATAAGCAATCAAAGTGAAGAAAGAAAGCATTCATTCATATTCAGAGTTAGATTCAGAAACAGAAAAACTTAGATTGTATTAAGAGAAGTGTGATAGTAATACTTAGAACAAGTTGACGAGAGTCACTTGTTATTGATTGTGCCAAGAACATCAAGAAGTTCCTCGAGGTGTGACGCTCTCCGGAGGCTTGAGTTAGATTACTTCTTTCTCTTGTTTTATAGACTTGTTGTATGTTGTTCTTCATAACTCTTCTATGCAAAGCAACAATTTAAGTTGGTAGCATTCAATAAAAATTCCTTAAGTTATCTTTTGATCTTTGTTTAATCAAGGTTACTGAATTATATCTCAGAAGGAAATAGTTTAGTAAAGATCAAAGAGATTTAATTCATTGAGTTGAATTTACATATGCATATTTCACTTATTTCTGTTAAAGTTAAATCTGTCTTATTGAAATAATCAAAGAATAAGTATTAGGTTTAATATTTAACAAGATAAGGTTTTTATTATAAGTAGAAATACATATAATAGATAGTATAATTCTTTACTGAGAAGTTGAATTATATCTTACCATATGTAATTAAAGAATTATTTATTGTATGTTACAAGCTTTTGCATAGAAAAGGAAAATCCTGTGTATGATTAATTATTCTAAGTATCTTACTACACACTTATTTTTAGAGTTAATTAAACATTAGATTTAGCATAAATAGAAATTAATCAATTCTGTATTCGTATTTCTGTAAACATATCATTAAGAGTAAAGTAGCAAGTGAACTCAACTCGTTCCTCGTGGGATCGATCTTTTATTACTACGTTGCGATCTGTATACTTGCGGGAACTCAAAAGAGAAGCAACATAATCTGATTTTATGATTTATATGTTATATTAGGACGGTGTCTCCGGCACTGAATGTGGCATCAGCCGTCGGGTCTCTTGGGGCTGGGCGGTGGGTGTTACATTTAGTGGTATCAGAGCATAGGTTTAGGCGGTTTTAGGACTATTGTGTATATATGTAGGAATTTATTTGTTTTGAAGTGAGTGTATAATTTAAGTTAAATACATGCCATATTGGTTTGAATTGGAAACAATCAGCCATTGGAGAAAGGTGTCGAGGTAAGCGGAGTATATATTGAGGCTACTACTGATGATTGATGGTTATATCTTTCTGGATCATTTGAATGAATTATTCATGGAGGAAATTCTTAGAGAATAATGGATAGGGATTCGATGTAGTGGTTATTGGAGATGAGATATTATTGAGGCGTTAGAGATTTATGTTCTTTTTCCTGAGTTGATATAATTTCTAAGTGTTATAAGTATATTTGAGATTTGACTTTTGAAATTAAATTTTAATTTTGAAATTGATTTGTATCCATGCTATTGATAGCATGAGTCATTTGTGGAAAGGTTTGTTTATTTTGAATCCATAAAAAGCATGTTTCTTTTATGTTGCTTATGGATAAATGATTTTGCTATGAGGATTTTCCCTTCTTTTGAACACTTTGGAGTAAAAAAAAAATTAAATTTTCAAGTATGGTTTTATAAAGTTTTGATAAATGAAAAGATTGTTTTATAAATGAAAATGAATTCATTTGTATAGATTCATGAATTGTAAAGTATATTGGTTTACGAATTAAATATGAAAATAGCATTTGTATATAATTTAAGTGTGTAAGATGAAGTGTGAAGTTGTATTGTTGTGTGCACAAGAAGATATGTTTTATGCATGATTAAGGTTATAAATGTTAAGGTGAAGTTAAATGATGAAGGCATGCTATTTTTATTGAATACATGTTGAATGTGAAATGCATACATCAAATGCATGAATGTGTGTATATGAGCCTGTGGAAGGAGTATGTTGAGAATGAGTTGCTAGTATTATCTAATAAGAGAACTCAATGATTTGGAGTCAAGGACATTACAATCTATTTAATTAGAGTATTGATTTTAGTATATGTTTATGACTATTGAGATAAGCATTTTTCTGGATAGAATATATATTAATTGGTGTATTTACATAAATGATAGTTATAAGGTTTAAATGATGAGTGATTTGATGTGCTTTGCTAAAATAATGGGTGATGAGTAGTTTTCATAAGAAATAATGTTGGTGGAATGAAACATTATTTAAAGCCATTTATGAGAAGTAATTTCTATTTATGAGAAATAATTACTACTTGGTGGATTAGAGTATATTATGGTATTCATCAGCTATTTTTCAAATGTATGAATATCGGGAATAATATGAATTACTATGGTTATAAGAAAAGTAATTGTAATTCTTAGTCAGAAATAAATTGCTTTAATCTTGATGTGCCTAGTAGTGGATCTTGTATGAATTGTGACACCTTAGGGTTTAATATGGTATAATTAAGAATTAAATTCAATGAGATTAAGTCTTTTGATGTTTAAAGTATTTGTTGAATTCTAGATGTTATTTAAGTTATAAAGAAGGATTTTTGTGTAATGAGAGCTTCTATGATCCAAGAAAAAGTAAATGACTCCTACAAAAAAATTAAGATAATTATGTTATATAACTATTGGACCATGATGGTTAAGTGAATTAATGAATGACATCGAACATGGAGAGATATTGTCCAACTATTGAATTGATGGTATCCCAACAAATTAGATAAGTAAGTATGGATCTAGTCATGTTATTGTATGAATATTAAGAAAAGAATCAATGACAGAAATGTGAAGGAGTATGAATTAGTACGATTGAAATCAGATGAGACTCATTATTTAGAGTTTTTGAAAAATTTGGAATCATGGTTATTAAGATTTGATGGCAATAGAAATAATGATGCATCATAGTATTTACATGATAAGAATTTCTATACTTTGGGATTTCATGAATATGTAAAAAAATTGTGGTTCGTGTTGATCTCACTCTGCTTATATGAGAATAAATTCTAAGCCAAAATGATCAAGAGTTTATAAGTGATCATTGTAAGATAGAAAAGATTGGTTAATAATTAATAGAAGTATTTACAAGTCATAGAAGGTTTATGGATTTATGTGAGATATCTATGATTAAAAAAAAAAAAAAGTGGAACTGCTATGACTTAGTGAGCTCTATTTGGATGGAACTATCAAATCATTAGGGATAAATGGTCAAGTTGATAGTCTATATGGCACATTGCATGATTTGCATAACTTCGTGATTGTGTTTTTATGTATTGAGATTTGGACCTTTGGTTTAATTTTTTTTCTCATGAGTGGAACTTGCAAGTATGCATGTATGAATATATGTATATATGTATGCTTTATGAGAATTTACATTATGCAAATCTTTGAATATGATATTTAAATGAAATGCCTTGATATGTATCTGATATGACGATATGTTTGGTATGGAAGTTATATAAGTCATTGGATTAAGTGCTAGATAGAATAAGAGACGTTTATGGATTTTTCTTGTAAAGGAATTTAAGAGGATATTAAGGATCTAATCAGTTTGTATGCAAATAAGTTTATGCTATAATTATGAGATTAAAATTTTTAAATATGGAATGGTTAAATTTGCTATTATAGATGTTCATTTGGAAGAATCACGTATAGAATATAAGGATAACAAGTGCTAGCCGATTAAGGAAGAATAAATTAAGTTGGAAAAATATTATGATATTTGTAATTACTTAATTCAAGTGAATTTCGAGGACGAAATTCTTTAAGGGGGGTAGAACTGTAACGCCCCATTTTTCTGTGTCTGAAATAGTAAGTTTACCGGTCTGTGAATAGTGTCATCGGTCCGGGAATAAGTATTATTTTTGTCCGAAAAAAAATTACTATCTATGTGTCATATTTTATTTAATATTTTTGGAGTATGCATACATGATTTGTATGGGTAGAAAGTAAGTAAATGATATTTTGGAGAATTTAGATAAGTAGTGAATAGTGAACTATGGTGTCATATTAAGTTAGGAAATTTGAGGAATTATTTTAAGGATTAAATTTGAGAATTTTGTGGAGATAATAATATTTTAAAGGAATTTAATTGGAGAAAATTTTTAGCCATTAGATGAGATTACTTTTGACTTAATCTTAGCCATCCAATTGTGGGAAAAGACTAAATTATCCTTTAGTTGCTTTATAAGTCAACTTCTCAATCATTGAGCAACACTTTTTCTTTTTCTTCTTCTTCTCCATGTTAACGCCAACTCCCTCTTCTTCTTCTCTTTGTTTTTCTTCATTCCTATCACTCCTAAATCCACCAAATCTTTTCCACCCAACTTGATTTAAGTTATAAAATCCTAAAGAATTAAGGTTGAAAAGTGGTTTTTGGTGACTAATTTCAAGAAATTTGGAGATTCTCTACTTGAGCCAAAGGTTGGGGAAACCTTCTACCAAGGTGTAAGGCAAAGCTAAGGCTTGGGAAACTTTAATCCAAGCTTGTTTTTAAGGTTAGTGTTCATAAACACACTTACCTTACTCTAATTTTTGATTTTGTGCATTTGTGCTATCATGTGTATATTTTGGGATTTTGTATGAAATGATTGATTTGTTGAACTTTAGTTGCATAACATGCTCTTGGGTGATGTTTGATGAGTATTTTGTACGTGGTAGAACCTCTACCTTGTATCTTTGTTGTTCATGTTCTTTTCATGGTTAAAGAAAGCTGAATTTGGGAAAAACGTGTTATTGAGTGAGATTAAGGACCATTTTTCGATCCTTTCTATTTTCCAATTGTGTCTGACTTCTTCATAGAAGATGTAGGTCTACTTCTCAGCTTTCCAACCCATCCTCTTGTGTCCAATTTGGATATATAGCTCAACTTATGATTGAAACACCCAAACTCACTCTGTTATATCGGGCCACATGCATCACTGAATTGAGTGTCCATTTTGACCACTATAATGACAAGATTAGGTTCTGAGTTCTTCATGAAAGTTGTTTCCCTGTGTCTTGAGACTTCTCTGGTTCTAGATTGGTTTATTTTGAGTGTTTGGTTAAGTAGGAATTCAATAAACATTGGACTTGGTTCTACTGAATTAGGTCTGGTCTGTTGGTCTATGTTCCTAGCTTTTGTTTGCTATCTTACAAATTGAACTGGGCTGTGGTCCCTCATTACATTTGTAGAATTTTGTCTTAGCTCTCTAGTGAATCTGATTTCATTCAATTTGGAGATCTATATTCAAGTTATGTCTTAAAAACCCAGCAAAGGTCAAGGTTATTTTAATGCTGGAAATTTCCTATGCCTTGAATCATAGGTTTATTTGGATAAATGTATGTATGAATCATGTGTGATGAGGTTCTCTTGATTATGTGTATATTTAGGATTATTTTGATGAAAATAAGACATAAGTTTGAAAGTGTTGTTATGGATATGTTTACATGGATACCTTGGTGTATAAGAGTGATGTTAGCATACTTGATTGAAGGAGGAAATTCCTCCCTTTAAGAGGCCGAACCACCCTAAGGTGGTAAGGCTACTTCATTTCTTTTTATGATAAGCTATATATGACATAAGTGTGATTATTTTGATAACTTTCATGTGTTTAGAGTTTATGAAAAAAAAGGGTACTTAAAGTGTATATGCTTTGAATGTTGAATAAGGAAAGTATGATTTTATATGATAGGAAATGACTTATGATAAATCTCATTATACTTTAACAAAGTTTTAAAAGAA